>NW_017733415.1:32743-39533 GCF_001890085.2 Hipposideros armiger
CCGGGCTCAGTGATGCTGGCAGAAGGGTCCTCTAGGGATCTCAGCATCTGAGATTTACAGAAGCTTCTGATTACCCTGTCTGAAGGTCAGTCCGTATGAGCCACATTAGCCCCAGGAACTCAAACCATTTTCCTTCCAGGGAATGCAGGCTCATTAGGCAGTGACTGAGGGGTTTGAATCCTGGCTCTACCATTTGCTCACTATCTGAGTGAACTTGTTAATGTCCCCCTGTCTCAGTTTCCCCATCTGAAGATTGAGCTAATAAACGCTCCCACCTTGCAGGATTGTAAGGCTGGATGACTGACTGCACTTTGTATTGTGGCCCAAGAGTGATGGGCACTACTCCCTCCAGCCCCCAAAATATCTGTGCGGCTCTTCCGTGGGAGGACAAGGGCTGGAGCCCAGGCTGAGGGTTCAGGCCAGCAAGAAGCTATGGTGGTCTCCATCAGGTAGAGGTGTTTGCTGGGAGGCCCTCGAGTGATCACACATTCTGGTGTTTGCTTCTCCTGGTCTGTTTATGGCTCAGGTATGCTGTTTGAATCATTGAGGGTTTGCTCTGTCTACTGAAAGATTTCTTATAGAGTTAGTGTGTTTTAGAAAAATTAGAAAATGTACATAAATGAAGGAGGGTGGGCGCCCATAATCTCCGTCAACATTGTGTTGTTTATCTATCAAGAACATATAAACACATAAATATTTGGGATCATACTATACAGTGTGCTTCTTAATCTGTAAAATTAAATTTAAATTTATTTTTTTAACCCATGGAATCATTCCAGATAGCAGTCCACTTTCCTCAGTCCACACAGCATCTCCTTATTAATGGCCGCCTAGCATTTCCCTGTGCACTTGTCTCTGAGTTAGAGAGGGGTGATTAATATTCACCCTGGCCCGTTGGTCTCTGAATGAGGCTCACGACGCCTCCCAGGAGGCCTCTGCTTGCATACCTCCGTAGATGGGACACTCACCCTTTCTGGGGTGGGGCGCCCATTGCATACTGACCAGCTCACTGTTAGAAAACTTGTATTTATCTGGGCTTGTTTGTCATCCCTTTCCTAAGACCTTCCTGCAAATACTGGGGAGAGAGACTCTTTGCCGTTTTTTTTCATGCTGGCCTCCCAGATGGCTCCTTAATGCAGAGTTGGGAAAGGTGTTCTTCCCTCCAGCTAGACCTCCTCCTGGACTGGCATCCTATGCCACCTCTCTGGATGGTCAGGCACCATCCCCACACCCCCTACACCCAACATTCCACCAAATCTTCCAGATTCTGCCGAGCTCTCCTGACTGACAAATACCCTTCCAGTCTGTAGCAACTGAGGAACACACAATGGGGTGAACACACCAAGCTGTGTGTTCGTATAAGGTGGCTGTAGAAGGTCAAAAAAGGGTGTCTTGGGATGCAGGCCTGAAGTATACATGGGGAAAACTGTTTGCAAATTTAGGCCTTCAGCCATTCATCTTTGGGAGATTCAGCAGCTGGGAGAAAGAGAAAATAGCTCTGGAAGTCACATGCATTCCTTCTCTCCATGTTGCAGATGTGGTTCTGTGACTCCAGGGTGCTATGAGGTTCAAGGGCACTTGAGTTTCCCTGGCACCCAAGCCTGCACCTCCACTTCCCTGCTCACCGCCACTCAGCAGTGCAGGAAGCAGCCTTGGCAACACTACTCCAAACAGAAGCCCCATAACACGGTGACCGGGTCCGGGCTCCTGGCCCCAGCTGTACCCAGGATGGTGCACGCCCAGAACAGCAGGAGGTGGCATGCTGGGGCTTAGGAGCCTATACAAGGATGCCAGTCTGCTTCGTCCCACATGTCTCGTGGGCCATCCCTGGCACAGTCCTGAGACCAAGGGCCCTGGTTGGGTGCTGACTTCACCTCCTCTCAATTTAGGGCCAGGCAACTCTCTCTTTCTGGGGTCTGGGTTCAGTCTATGGTTGGGCCTGGGGATTGAGGGACAGTAAGTGGGCCAGTAAGAGTATCAGTTGGGTTTTTTGAAAGATTTAATTTTCAGTTACACAAGGAAGGTGTAAATATTTCTCTATTTAATAAAATAAATCTCGTAGCTGAGGTTAGCCCCTCTTTGACCACAGCTCTCAATCTTAGTTTATTCCTGTATTATCAGGTCGTGAATATCCTTCCAGACCTTTTTGAGGTTTATGTACACACATGTGTACCTGGAGACAATAAAAGTGTTGTGTTGTTGTTTTTTTTATTGTTAAAGGGTTTGTGATTACTCTTCACTGAATTGGAGATGAATCAGACAGGATCCCTGCTTTTGAGCAGCTGATAGCTAAACACAGAGTAGGGTAGATGAATTCACTGATTTATCTGGTTCCTCCCTCATTCATTCAGCACATTCTGTTGAACTGTGCCAGCTGCTCTTGGGCCCTGAGAGTGCAGTGGTGAGCAGAAACAGACCAGCCCCCATCTTCCTGGCATTTGTAATATCGTGTGTGAGGTAGCTGCTTATCAGATCATCCCACAGATGAGTGTGAGGGAGTGGAGGCAGTGAACAGATGTTTGCCTGGGAAGGAAGAGAGAACAATCCATTCTCCCTAGAGGAGTCAGAGAATCTATAGTTAGCAGAACAGTTGGAGTTGGACCTTAAAGATAATGTAGCAGTTTCCAGGATGACGTGAGAAACAGCAAACATTCCAGGCAAAGGGACCAGTGTGTGTGTAGATATGGACAGATGAGAGTGCTTTTGCGAAGAGTGAGGAACATGAATGGCCACTGTCATGGGGACGGGGCACTGGTCAGGCAGTGAAGGGCCCTGTTCACTCTATTCAGGAGTTTTGAGTTGTATACTGAGAGCAAAGGTGTTGTTGACTTTGTTGTTGTCATTCTTTGTTTTTTTTGTTTCTTTTGGTAAAGATTTTATTGGGGAATTGGGGGAGGGGAACAGTGTTGGGGAATTGGGGAAGGGGACCAGCCAAGTTGTTGTTCTTCAATCTTCGTTGTGGGGGGCATCAGTAGCCATCTGGCTGCCCGTTGGCAGCTTGTGGCCTCTAAGCTCAAGGTGCTGTGTTCAATCTTAGATGCGGGTGGGCATAGCCACCATCCCATGCAGGAATCGAACTGGCAGCCTTGATGTTAAGAGCGCACGCTCTATCCACTGAGCCACCGGACATCAGCTCAGCTCAAGGTGCTGAGTTCAGTCTCAGTTGCTGGTGGGCATAGCCCACCATCAAACAGGCAATCTTGTTGTTACACCAGCTGAGCCATCCTGCCACCTTTTGGCAGTTCAGCAACAGCTTAACTCAGGCTCAGCATCACTGGCCCATGTGGGAATCGAACTGGAGACCCTGTTGCTCAGAGCTCATGCTCTTAAGCCAGCTCTTAACCAACTGAACTGCTCAGCCAGCCCCTGTCATTCTTTGTTTTAATAATAAATATCATGTATTTGTTTTATTGAATTATAGCACAGAAGTGTAGAAAATTGTACAACTCATATGTGTAAAGTTTGATAAAGTATCTCAAGGTAAATATACCTCAGTAACCACTACCCAAGTCAAGAGCATTCTTAGCCCCCAGCAGGCTCCTCTGGGCCCCACCCAACATAAACCACTCTTCTGACTTCTAATACTGTAGATTCGTTTTGACTGTTCTAAAGGTATGATACTACTAGGAACATTCTTGAATATGTTTTAGCAGGGGTGCAAAAGGACTCATATCTGTTGGGTATATGTCCAGGAGTGGAATTGGCAATGAAGGGCTATAAAGGGCTGAGTGATATGTGCAACAAAACTCAACCCTGGCAGCTGGATCAGAGATGACCGGGAAAGTGCGGCTCCAGGCAGCAAGGGAAAGCTGGCAGACTGGTGGTGATTCAAAGCTCCCCAAGTATAAGAACTATTATTTTTGGTTGATTTCAGCCTCCCCAGTGCCTGGGATAGATCTGGTGTTTCTGATGAAGGCAGTGGCAGAATTTAAGACGGTTACGAACACTTGGATGTCAGGATGTCTGGGAACACAAGGGGGTTAATTAAGTCCTGGCTGGCAAGGCAGGAAGGGTGCTTGGAACCTCAATGGGCGAGGCAGGGCAAGGGGGGCTGGGTGAGGAGGGTGGAATTTGAGGGGCCTGTGGGATGTCCACAGGTTCAGTCACCAGTTGGGTCAGCAGGTGTAACACTAAGAAGGCAGATCTGAGCCTGTGATGTTGTGCATCACCAGCACACAGCCCAGTGATCAGTTGGGGTGCTCTGGCTGTGGGTAACAGAAAACCTAACTCAAAGTGACTAAAAACATCTGTGATCCCTATAAAGAAGTCTGCAGGTTAGACAATTCCAGCACTAGTTAATTCACTGGATTAACAGTGTCTGTATCTAGGATCCTGCTTTTCTGCTTTACCCTTCCATGTTTCTTGACTTTGTCCCAGAATAGATCCCTCATGGTTGTACGAGTATGATTCCTGATGTCTAAACGTGACTTCTCAAATCTACTTGACCATGCTTGTGTCCCAGCCCACACTCAAGCCACCACTTGCAAGGAGGATGGGACCCCCACATCAAGTTTCACCATCCAGCCTTCACGCCCTTCAGGCTGCTTGTTGATGGAGAGTGAGGTGGCTGTGGCAAAGGTAACACAAGGCATGCCGTGGAAGGTAACTCAAGCCTTGGAAAGGAGAGGATGTGGACAGAAAGGAGAACTGAAGACAAAGCTTGAAGGAAAGTCAGGATTACAAAGTCAGGAGGTCCACAACCCCCAGTCTCCTGAATGGTGGAGTTTACTGTTTGCAAAAAGCAGACTTTGAATGGGCTGGGATGAATCCTGGGGTGGGAAAGGATTGGTCAGGAGCAGTGTGTGCCACCTGTAGTAAGTAGTTTGGTGGTAGCCTGATCTTTCTCTCTGCTTGGTTCAATCTATCCCTTAACAGGGAGTTTCTCAGCTGTGGAGTTGGAATCTTGAAAAAGAGGGAGCCTTCTTTCTCCTGCATAAGTGTATTAGTTCTAGTTGAATCAGTTCCACAAGGCTATTATGTACCCTGAGGATTATCCAGAGTTGAAAAGTCTATGCCCATTTTGAAGAATCAGGGATTATTAGACTTTGGTGAAGTTTCTAACTTTGTAGACTTTCTATGTGGAAAAAGGAAATACAACCCTTTAAATTAAATTTTAAAAAAATTAAAAGGTAAGGAGGAGGAAAAGGAGCCCTCATTGGAGGTTAAGACAGAATGATTAGAGAGGTCAGTGTATGACAGGGGATGTAGTCATGGACACCAGCACAGAGAGCACAGGAATGTGCCTGTCACACAGTAGGAGTCTCGGACATGTTTGGGTGGGGAGGTGAAAGATGCCCTACCACAGAACAGCTGAATGGAAGTTAGTTAGAAGAGCCAGTGGAGGTCATTGCTCCCTTTAGAAAGAGGGGCATTGCTGCGGGGTGTGGGGGGCAGTCAGAAACTTGCACAGCATTGAATTATGACAGGCGATGACGGGAACTCATTAAAAATTTAGTGATGCTGAGGAAAAGAGGGGGAAGGCTTCTGTGGCAGGGGAGGTTGAGAGAAGGGGGTTATTTTTACTTTGGGGTTGGTGGGTACTTGGTTTTGCGTGTAAGCAGGGAAAGAGAGCACACAGGAGCCCGTCAGGTTGCAGAGGAGGTAGGAGGGGATTTAGGGTGGGGGACACTGCCTGGAGGCAGGAGCCCAGGCAGTAGGGAAGGCCTCTGCCTGTGAACTGAAAGAGACACCATCTGTGCTGGGTGGGGTTGGGAGCTGATAGGACAGCTGTTCAGCTGCAGTCGGGCCAGATGCTTCTGGATGACCAGGACTGAGATAATGGCAGCATCTCCTTGCCTGGTGACATGGATTTTTTCCTGAACTTTTAGGAGAGAGTAGACTCACAATTCCATCAGAGCTGGTAAAGAGTCTGAATTTCACAGCTTTGTAGATAAGGTAAAGGGAGAAACCAAGGAGTGGAGAAACCATAATAAACAATGGATCTTAAAAGGGCCTGGCCCGGGCCAGCCCAGAGGCTCAGTTGATTAAGAGTTAGCTTAAGAGCATGAGCTGTGAGCAGCAGGGCCACCGGTTCAATTCCCACATGGGCCAGTGATGCTGCGCCCGAGCTGAGCTCCTGCTGAGATGCCAACAGGTGGCAGGATGGCTCAGCTGGTGAGAGCACGTGCTCCTAACAACAAGACTGCCTGTTCGATGGTGGGCTACAGCTCACCCGCAACTCAGACTGAACTCGGCACCTTGAGCTGAGCTGCCACCCAGATGGCTCAGTGAGTAGAGCATGCGCTCTTAACAACAAGGCTGCCAGGTTTGACTCCCGCATGGGATGGTGGCTACGCCCACCCGCAACTAAGACTGTAACACAGCATTTTGAGCTTAGAGGCCACGAGCTGCTGATCGGGCAACCAGATAGCAACTGGCGCCCTCCACAATGAAGATTGAACAACAACTTGGCTGGTCCCTCTCCCCAATTCCCCAACACTGTTCCCCCCAACCCCAATTCCCCAATTGAAAAAAAAATAAAAAGGGCCTGGCCCAATCCCTTCACCTCCAGGCCTTGTGAGGTGTCTTAGTGTGCTGCTTCATAGATGACTCTCCAAGGCCTCACCTTCACACAGCCCTTGTCTCAGGGAATGAGGGAACCCAGGCCTCCTGTCTCTTAGCTGACAAAGTTGGTTTTTTTCAGCTCTAGCATTCCAAAGCCAGGAGTTTCTACTATAGGGGTCACAGATGTCTGTAGGGGACAGGAAGCTTAAATAAGTCAGTAGGATCTGATGGAGCACTACAAATGGGTTGGGGAGCAATGTAATTGCATGTTAAACAGATTGGAATA
>NW_017733415.1:43645-49327 GCF_001890085.2 Hipposideros armiger
TGAAAGAGTGAATAATTTAAAGTAAAGCATGATACCAGAAAAACACACCAGTATTTTTAGAATCTGGTGATAAATACTTTTTAAGTATCAGAACAAATGTAAAATCTATAAAGGAAAAATGATAGCCTTGTCTCAATTAAATTTGGAGCTTTTTAATAATTTGTTTTAGTTTCCTAGGGCTGCCTATAACTAAGTACCACAAACAAAATGCCTTAAACAACAGAAATGTATTTTCTCAATGTTATGAAGGTTATAAGTACAAGATCATGGTATTGGCAGGGTTGGTTCCTTCTAAGGCTGGGAGGGAGAATCTGTTCCATGCCTCCCTCCTAGCTTTTGGTAGTTTACTGACTGTCTTTGGTGTTCCTTAGCTTTAAACGTGTCACCCCCATCTCTGTCTTTGTCTCACATTATGTTCTGCCTCTATTCCTATTTGTTTCCAAATTTCCCCGTTTGGTAAGGACAGCAGTCATATTGGAGCATGGCACCCACCATACTCCAGTATGACCTAATCTTAACATCTGCAACAATCCTATTGTCAAAAAAAAAAAAAAGTCACATACCAAGGTAGTAGGGTTAGGACTTAAAATTCTTATTTGGGGAGGGGGGAAGACACAATTCTACTCATAACAATTTCCTTGCATAAATTTAAAAGGAATAACCAAAAGGGGAAAGAGTTATTTAAAATAACAAAAAGTTTGTATTCTCAAGTATCTGTGTAGGTCTTTCATATCAATGCAAAGATAAACCCTTCAATATCTAAATGAACAAAAGACATGAATCATAAATTAATGTTCATAAGTAAATGAGAATATAAATCAATATAGAAAAAATTCTCAATTATACTATTCATCAGTGGCTATTCATTAACCAATACTATTTTGTTGTGTATCTCAGACAACTATGAGTGTGTCCACTGTTGTCAATAGCGTGAGACATAGGAATTCTTAGGCAGTAATGTTAGCAAATGTAATTTGGTATAGGTTTCCAGAAGGGCAGTTTGTAAAACCATAAATATGTGTAAACCCTTTACCCCAGAAATTCTGTTTCTGGTAGTTTTCCTAAAGAAACAGATGCACCCAGAAATTTCAGTACAAGAATGTTCTCCCATAGCTTCTTTTTTTACTTTTTATTTTGAAATAACTACAGATTCACAGGAGGTTGCAATGTTAGTACAGAAAATTACCTTTGTACTCTTCTCCCAGTTTCCCCCCATGTTTACATCTAAGGTTAACTATAGTACATTTTTGAATCCAGGAAATTAACATGTAGAGTTCTATGTCATTTTATCATGAGCAGATTTGTGTAACCATCACCACAATCAAGATACAGAGCTGTTCCTTACCACAAAGATACTTCAGGCTACCCCTTTACAGTCACAACCACCCCCTCTCTTCTCTCACCATCTCTAATCTCTGGCAACCACCGATCTGTTTTCCACCTTTATATTTTTGTCATTTTGAGAATGTTACATAAACAAAATCTTACAATATATGACCTTTTGAGATTGGTTTATTTTCACTCAGCATAATGTCCTTGAGAGCCATCCAAGTTATTTGTTGTGTCTATCAATATAATTCATTGCTTTTATGGCTGAGTGGTATTCCATGGTATGGATACTCCACAATGTTTGTTTAACCATTCACCTATCGGAGGACATTTTGGTTGTTTATAGTTTTGACTATTACAAGTATAGCTACTATGAACATTTGTATGTAGGTTTGTGTGTAGAACAGGTTTTTATTTCTTTCTCTGGTTTGTGTAGGAATGAGATTACTAGGTGGGATGGTAGTATTTGGTTTAGTTTTTAAAGAAACTGCCAGAAAATTTTATAAATTCTCACCAGCAGTTTTTGAGATATGAGGTCTCACAATTAAGTTCGTGTAAGTACCACTGTGCACTTACATTGGCAGCACTGTACAAGCAGCTCGGTAAGGTTTCATAACCTTGGTATATCAGCGTCTCACAGCTGTGTTTGTGTTGACATGTGGCGGTGTCTTGCTGATTGGTGTTCATTATTGTTGTTGCATATTTTTGTGTGCCATTGCAAGAATGTCTGAGCCTGAATTAGAGCAATGAACAAACATTAAATTTCTTGTTAAACTTGGCAAGAGTGGAAGTTAAATCAGGGACATGTTGTCCANTTTTTCACTTCTAGTTTTCTTGAAACATGCATTCCTTTCATTCTTTTTATTTTTAAATTTTATTTCTTTATGTTTGATAAAGACCTGGATAGAGGCACAATCTATCTGTTTTGACAAATCCAGAGCCTCCCGCATGATACTCCAGGACACCTTGCACTCGGCCTCGGTGCCTGGGAGCAGCAGAGCAGGCCTGGAGCTGCCTGGGAGTCCCTGCCCGGCTCTCCCAATTCATGAGAATTTCCCAACTTTGAAATTGGTTACTCATTCATATTTCTACAAATACATTGTTCATACCCAACAAACCATACCTGCAGCCTCGACCCATCCTAGCCCCCAATTTTCCCAGATGCTGAGGACCAGAGAGAGAAAGAGTCTCTCTTGAAGCTACTAGTTCTATTCACTAAATAGTATAAAGAAAATTTCACGGTTTCATTATTTTGTGTTTAAAGTCATTTAAGAAACTATTTAGTCTTACTCATTGATTTTATGGTGAGTGTGAAGTAACTTGTGGAAGCTTCTCTCCAGAAATGTCCAGGATATGCCAATATGTGTGGGGATTGAGTTTCTTATTCTGTCCCCACCAGCACTGGCCCGTGTTTGTGGAGGTTAAAGACCTGTTGACTTTGGTGCCACCCCTAGTGGGCCTGAAGGGGAACCTGGAGATGACACTGGCTTCACGACTCTCCACAGCTGTAAGTGGACACCTGGACATCTGGGTCACCTTGCCCCTGGGGAGGGACACATCCATACCACCAGGTCTCCCTAAAGTAGCTTATGGGTGGGTGGATTGGACTCTCTGAAAAGATGAGTGTTGTTGGGTTTTGTTCTGTCATGATGCTCTACCTGGTTACTCTTCCTGGCCCGTCCTCCTGTTTTTCCGTGGCCAGACTCGAGTACTGGCAAGCCTAGGCCCATCCCCCATGTGCCCTGAGTTTCTCCTTTAACCCGGTGTCAGGTAGGGCTCTGTGTTCCTGTGCCCAAGTCTATGTACTGCCCGTACTCAGCCACCTGGACTTTCAGCCCAGCTCCACACATTCACACTGAAGCCACGACCAGCGCCACAAGCTTGATGGAAGACTTCATAGGGGAGACAGAGGATTGAATGTTGTTAATACTTTTTGTGAGGCAGTTTTGTTCTCCAGGAGGACTCCTTGAATACCAGAGGTATTTTCCTCTGGGCTCTAACTAACAAGCTTCCTAGCTTTGTCACTCTTTTCCCCTCTCCCAGCTATCCCAGGAATTGAAATTATTTTCCTCTCTCTGATGCCCATTTGATATGTTGTATGTGAAAAAGAGCTGTGTTAAGAGGAAGTGCAGTGTGTTCAAGAAACAGAAAAGAGCTATGGACTTAGCTGGAGTGCAGAGGGTGAAGGGACAGGGCTGCCTGGAAACAGGAGGCCGGAGAGATAGGTGAGGGGTGGTCGGCTGAACAACAGCCCCCAAAGATGTCCATGTCCAAATCAGTGGGACCTGTGAATGTTACCTTATATGGAAAAGGTTTTTGCAGGTGTGATTAAGTTAAGGACGTTGCCATGGGAGAGCATCCTGGATTACCCCCATGTTATAAGTGTCCCTATATAGAAGAGGCAGAAGGAAGTTTCAGATGGAAAGGAAGAAGGCCTACGGCGGAAGTCCCAGAGAGAAGTTTCTCTGCCACTGGTTTTGAAGATGGAGGAAGAGCCATGAGACAAGGAACATGGCTCTACCTGCTGCAAAAAGGAAAAGAACAGATTCTCCCCTAAGCTTCTGGAGGGAGCAAGTCCTGGCTGACACCTTGATTTTAGCCCCATTAGACTCATTTCAGACCCCTGGCCTCCAGAACTGTAAGAGAATACATTTCTGTCATTGTAAGCCACTAAATTTTCAATAATTTGTTATAGCAATAATAGGGAACTGACACATGGAGTAAGATCATGTAGAGCCCTGTAGGACATTGAACTGTTTTAAACAGCAGGTAACATGATGCAGAAACACACACGAAGAGATGAACACAAGAATGCCCATGTATGCACACACATGCACACATGATTATATTGGTCATTTGGGAAGAAAAAAAAACGTTGATGGTTGTCTCTGCCATGCTGAGGGGTTACGTTTTTATTTCATAATGCTTAACTGCATTTTAAACACTTCTCTACAATGATCGTATCTTACTGTTTATAATTCTTTTAAAATATATAAAACATGGAAGGAAAAAAGAGTGATTAGTATAATTCATTACAGTGGTCTATCCAAGGAGAACAGCCCCATTATCATCACAGTAGAACCTTTAAAGGCATACAACACCCATTCTTAACTTCTTGTAATCATAGTATTAAAGTATGAATTAATACAATAAAAACTCACAAATGTACGTGTACAGGTCAGTGGCTTTTGACAAATATCTCTATCTGTTTGTCTATCTGTCTATCCAGCCAGCCAGCCAGCCAGCCAACCATGAAACTACTACCCTAATCGAGACATACAAGTACAGATTTGGAAATACAAATACAAAGTTCCTGACTCGGAAAAGTCAGTGTTGTAAAGTTATCAGTTCTCCTTGAATTAGTTTATAAAATTAATGCAATTACTATCAATATGCAAAAGGATTTAGGGAAACATTTGAAAATATTAAAGTTTATCTGGAGGAATGAGTGAGAATACCAAGAAAATTTTGGTAGATAAAAAGAAAGAATACCAATGTTGAAATCAGAGTTCCAGATTTTAAAATTTAATCTAAAGCTATAGTAGTTAAAATATTTTGCAGCCTGTCCCAATTGATATTATCATAGAACAAAATAGAACATATAGAAATAAGTTCAGATATATACAAATATATGAGGTGTGATTAAAAAAATATGGTGAATATTTAAATTTTTAAAAATTTATTACAGTAAAAGACACATTGCCATTAATCCCCCTCACTTTGAACACAGTTATCACATCGTTCTTGCCACTTTCTGAAGCAGTTCTGAAAGTCCCCTTTCATGACTGTCTTTAGTTGTGCTGTCGTGCCGCCTCGATATCCTGAATCGATGCAAAACATTTACATTTCATGGTCATTTTGACTTTGGGGAAGAGCCAGAATTTGCATGGTGCCAGATCTGGTGAATAAGGTGGATGAGGACACACCTTAATGTTTTTATTTGACAGAAATTGCCGTACCAGAGCAATGTGTGACACAGAGCGTTGTCATGATGGAGGATGAAACCATTTGCCCATTTCATGTTACTGCATTGTTTGTGATCCATGAATTATTGCACACTTTAAAACACACTTTCTCTCAACCATAGCTCAACCGACTGACTGCACCGGACAAGGTGAAACTTGTCACACATTGTTACCACATGCGTCACTTCCTGTATTGAAGACCCTGCCTTTCCATTGGATGGCATTTGGCAGCAGCATTCCCTGTATTTTTTTTTATCACACCTCATAATCTATTATGTGATAATACTGGCATTTTAAATCAGTGAAATTGTATGAATTATTAATAAAAGGTTCTGAGATAATCAGTTCATTCATTAGAAGTAATTGTTCTTTAATTTATGTCATGCAT
>NW_017733415.1:53181-68359 GCF_001890085.2 Hipposideros armiger
TGCACTGCCTAAAGATGGGGATATGTTCTGAGAAACTCATTTTTAGGTGATTTCTTCATTGTACAAACATTGTAGAGTATACTTACACAAGCCTAGATAGTGTAGCATATTACTGTCAATACTGTAAGAAACTTTCAAACTTGTAGAGAAGCTTTAAGAGTTTATTTGAGCCAAATTGACAATTACCAGGAAGCAAAATTTCAAGGGATTGAGAAAATGCCTTTGAGAATGGCAATTTTGCAGTTTATTTTATACATTGGAATTAAAGGAAGAAACATAAGGAGAGTTACATGAAATCCATTGGTAGTAGATTAAGGGGGCGGGAGAAAGCAAAGGGGATTGGATAAAAAGTAAAATGGAGAGACACGTACTGCTTTTACATTGGTGGGTACAGGTTAGTTAATAACATTAACAGCACACAGAGAAAGTATGTGGGTAACAAGATGACAATGAGGGTTTCTGTGGTCTTGTGCTCTGGTGCCAGCTGTTGTGCCTTGAGGGGTTTAGAAAAGAAGATTACTCTGACATTTCAAAGTTATCTTATCTTAGATGCAAAAAGACAATAGACAGGCTCACTTAAGGTAAAGATTGATCTTTGTCAAGGAAGCTACAGGCCTAGGAAGTGACTACCTGTCATCACCTACTTTTAGTTAGGAATTTTTATGTTCAAACCATCCTATGTGGTTACTTTTGGTCCCTGAGTTTGTAAGGCCCACCATGCAGGTCTCCCCTGAGCTTGTCAGGTTTAGTATGTGGCCCCCTTTTCGTCCACACTACACACTTAGGCCCAATGGTATAGCCCAGGAGTCAGCAAACTGCGGCTCACGAGCTACATGTGGCTCTTTGGGTATATTCTGTCTCAAAAGTTTGCTGACCCCTGGTATAGCCTATTGCTCTGTAGGGGAAGAATAAATAATTTTCCCTCTACCATTCTGGGTTCTTGGCTGAGACATCCCTGTAATAAAAAGCAGATTAACAGGAGAAAAGCAAAAGTTTAATAACATGTATACCTCCTGTATACGTGGGAAAGACCCAGGAAGACTGAGTAACTTGTCAAAATGGCTGAAGCCACCACCTTAAATACCATATTCAGCTGAAGACAAAAGAAGATATTGGGGAAGAGGGTGCAGTAGTCTGTTATGGAAGGTTACTAGGAAAAACACAGTAAACAGGGATAAGGTTATACAGATTAAAGCCATTGCCTTCTGCATTAATAAGAGTTTCTAGAGATAAGGATATCCCCCTCTTCCTGGTAAGGCAAGAGAGAAACTCTTACAAATGAAGATTTCTCTTACAAATGTAAGTGTCTTTTATAAAAGGTAACTTCTACTTGGTTTTCAGAGCTTCTCCCATTGCCTGCTGTTTCTTAAAATTAACCAGCCTAAAATAATCCTGATACCAAATAAGACATATTTTGGGATGACAGATTCTATTCCCCTACAGCTTCTAAGCTACAAACATGTACAGCATGTTACTGTACTGAATATTGTAGGCAATTGTAACACAATGGTAAGTATTTGTAATGTGTTGCGCTACCACGTTGTGATGTCCACAACATGATTAGGTCATAGGAAATTTTCAGTTTCATTATAATCTTATAGGACCATTGCCCTATATGCAGTCCATCACTGCCTGAAACATCGTTATGCAGCACATGACTGTACATACTACATTTTGTTTATCCATTCATTCATCAATGGACATTTCGCTGCATCTGCCTTTTGGATATTTCTTCTGTGAACATAGATGTATAAATATCTCTATGAAACCCTGCTTTGAATTCTTTGGGGTATACACCCACAAATGAAGATGTAGAGCATATGTTAATTCTATTTTTAATTTTTTGAGGTACCTTTATACGGCTTTACATAGTGGCTGCACAATTTTACGTGCCCATTAATAATATATAAGAGTTCCAATTTCTCCACACCCTCCCCACCACTTGCTCCTCCCCCCCTTTTTTTTTTGACAGTAGCCATCCTAATGGATGTAAGGTTACAGTATCTCATTGTGATTTTGATTTACTTTTCCTAATGATTAGTGATCTTGGGCATCTTTTCATTTGCCTTTTGCCATTTGTATATTTTCTTGGAGCAATGTCTATTTAAGTCGTTTACACTTTTTTTTAAAAGATTTTATTGGGGAATTGGAGGAGGAGAACAGTGTTGGGAAACTGGGGAAGGGGAACAGTATTGGGGAGTTGGGGAAGGGGAACAGCCATGTTGTTGTCCTTCAATCTTAGTTGTGGAGAGCGCAGCTAACTCAGCTCCATGTCCAGTCCTGCTGCTCAGCTTCGTTGTTAAGAGCCCATGGCTCTATCTATCTACTGAGCCATTCGGGCGGCAGCTCAGCTCAAGGTGCTGAGTTTAATCTTAGTTGCAGGTGGGCGTAGCCACCATCCCATGCGGGAGTCTAACCGGCAGCCTTGTTGTTAAGAACGTGCACTCTATCCCCCCGAGCCATCCCGGCAGCAGCTCAGCTCAAGGTGCCAAGTTCAGTCTTTAGTTGTCGGCAGGCATAGCCTACCATTCAAACTGGCAGCCTTGTTGTTAGGAGCACATCCTCTCACCAGCTGAACCATCCTGCCACCTGTTGGCAGCTCAGCGGCAGCTCAGCTCGGGCGCAGCGTCACTGGCCCATGTGGGAATCAAACCAGCGATCCCATTGCTCAGAGCTCGCACTCTTGGGCAAGCTCTTGAACAACTGAGCCACTACTCCGCCGGCCCCCTTTTACACATTTTTAAATGAAGTCATTTATTGGTTATTGAGCTGTAGGATTTCTTTATATTCTGAATATTGACCCTTTATCAGACATATGATTTACAAATACTTTCTTCCATTCCATAGGTTGCCTTTTCACTGTTGATTGTGTCCTTTGGTGCTCAAAAGTTTTTAGTTTTGATGTAGTACAGGTTATCTGTTTTTATTTTTGTTACCTGTGCTTTTAGTGTCATTCAAGAACTCATAACCAAATCCAATGTCATGAAGGTTTTCTCCTATGTTGTCTTCTGAGAGTTTTATAGTTTTAGCTCTAATGTTTAGGTCTTTGATTCATTTTGAGTTAATTTTTATATATGGTGTTAGGTAAGGGCCCAACTTCATTTTTTTGCACATTGATATCCAGATTTCTTAACACCATTTGTTGAAATGACTGTTCTTTCTCCCATTGAATTGTCTTGGCATGCTTGTCAAAAATCATTTGGCTGTATATGCAAGGGTTTATTTCTGGGGTCTCTGTTCTAGTCCATTGGTCTACATACCTGTCTTTAAGGCAGTACCACACTGCTTTGATTATTACAGCTTTGTAATAAGTTTTTAAATCAGGAAGTATGAGACCTCTAACCATGTTCCTCTTTTTTATGATGTTTTGGCTTTGGGGTGGTCTCTTGAGATCCCATATGAACTTTAGAATGGAGTTTTCTATTTTTGCCATTGGGTTTTTGATAGGGATTGCATTAAATCTATAGATATCTTTGGGTAATATTGACATGTTAACAATATTAAGTCTTCCAATCCATGAACACAGGATGTCTTTCCATTTATTGGTGTCTTTTTAAATTTCTTTTGGTAACATTTTGAGCATACAAATCTTCTAGCTCCTTTGTCAAGTTCATTCCTTAATGTTTTATTCTTTTCAATACTATGGTAAATGAAAATGAAATGGAAAAATCTGAAGAGGAAGTTAATTAAACATTGTTATTTTAGAGAGATGCAACTGTTTTCCTTGTGTTGATTTTATGTCCTGCAACTTTGTTGAATTGCTATATAAGTTCAGATTTTTGTGGAATCTTTAGGGTTTTCTGCATATAGGGTCATGTCATCTGTGAATAGAGATAATCTTACTTCTTCTTTTCCAGTTTGAGTACCCTTTATTTCTTTTTCTTGCCTAATTGCCCTGGCTAGGACTTCCAGGATTATGTTGAGTAAAAGTGGTGAAAGCAGGCATCCTTGTCTTTCCTGATCTTAGAGGAAACGTTTCAATCTTTCACTACAAGTATGATATTCACTGTGAGCTTTCATGTATAGCTTTTATTGTATTGGGGTGGTTTCCTTCTATTCTTGGTTTGTTGGATGTTTTTGCTATGTCAAATGCTTTCTCTGCATCATTTGAGATAATCATTGGTTCATTTTCCTTCATTTTGTAAATGGAGTATATTACATTGATATATTTTCATGTATTGAACCATTCTTGCATTCCAGGAATAAATCTCATTTGGTCATAGTGTATAATAATTTTAATGTGCTATTGAATTGTTTGCTAGGATATTTGAATCAATATTCATAAGGGATATAAATATGTCTTTGTTTTCTTTCTTTCTTTTTTTTTAAGGGTTTTTTTGGGGAGTTGGGGAGGGAAACAGTATTGGGGAATTGGGGAAGGGAAACATTGTGTTTGTCCAGGACCCATCAGCTCCAAGGCAAGTTGTTGTCCTTCAATCTTAGTTGTGGAGGGCGCAAGCTCATCTCTAAGTCCAGCCGCTTTCAATCTGTTGGGTTGTCGGAAAAGTCATGATGTATTGCGTTTTTGGAAAAGTCATGACATATTTTGTGTATGTTTTTCAAAGTTCATTTATTTATATAAAGAACAAAGATCAATCAATGATATATTTCCCATTTTGTTCGATAACCTTTTGCCATCTTTCAGTGAGCTTCATAATTCCTTGTTCATAAAAGGACCTGTCTTTATTTATGAAAAACTGAACAAGGTGCTGATTTACAGCCTCATCTGAATTGAATACTGTACCACGCAAGGAGTTTTGAAGAGAGTGAAACAAGTAGAAGTCTGACGGTGCAAGGTCAGGAGAGTATGGTGGGTGTGACAACACATCCCATCCAAGCTCCAATAATTGGCAGCTTCCTCCTGGTGCCAGGGAGACAATGGGGCAAGGGCAAGGAAAAATGCCATGAAATTTCCTACCGTTTTGAGTATGGCTTTTTTTTGTTTGGTTGTTTGTTTGGTTGCTACAGATTCTTCACTGGTTTATGGAGCTCTGACAAAACTATTTTGGTCAACTGTTGTTGTTTATTCTGTGTTTACTTGAAGGAACAGGGACTAGAGCTTCCTAGTCTGCCATCTTGCTTATGTCACTCTCCCTCAGATTCCT
The DNA here is from genome assembly GCF_001890085.2 of Hipposideros armiger. Classification (NCBI taxonomy): domain Eukaryota; kingdom Metazoa; phylum Chordata; class Mammalia; order Chiroptera; family Hipposideridae; genus Hipposideros; species Hipposideros armiger. Next base: position 58,287 of record NW_017733415.1, read on the forward strand.
TTAATTTTTTTGTTCCTTTACGTGAGTGAATTCTCTAGTAATTGTTTCAAATAAGATTTGTTGGGAGGTGAAGTTTTGGAACATTTGCCATATGCTAATACTTTACTTTATCTTCACAGTTGAATGCCAACCTGGCTGGCTAGAGAATGCAGTGTTCACAGCTGTTTCTCCTCAGTATTAAGGTTTATTTTCAGTGTCTTCTCATAACCAGTGTTGCTGATGGAAGCCCCATGTCTTTTTTTTTAAGATTTTTTTTTTAATTGGGGAATTGGGGGAGGGCAACAGTGCTGGGGAATCAGGAAAGGGGAACAGACAAGTTGCTGTCTTTTTGTTCTTCAGTCTAGTTGTGGAGGACATTGCTTCACTGGCCCATGTTGGTATTGTGATCATTGCGCTCTTCCCGGGTGAGGCAGATCGGTTGCCAGCCTCTGGACGGCCCACTCACGGCGGCTCTTGGCAGCTCACACTGGCTGCTGGCCGCTTACGCTGGCTGCCCGCCACTCACGGTAGCTTATGGCGGACTACTGCAGCAGGGGCTGCAGCCTATGCCATCGCCGGCGACTCACGGCAGCCCAGCTCCAGGTCTAGCCGTTGTTCACCATCTTAGCTATAGAGGGCACAGCGTCACTGGCCCATATGGGATCCGAACCATTGGTCCTGCTGCTCAAAGCTGGCGTCCCAAGCCAGCTCTTAACCAACGCGCCACTCGGCCTGCCCCCCATGTCTTTTTGAGTCTCATTTCTTTAGGTAGCCTGTTTATTTTATCTTTCTATCTAGACATTTTGTAATTTTTTTCTTTATCATTTATGTTCTGAAATTTTCCCATGCTGTTTTTGTCATAGACCTTTTTTCCCTTATTTTATGTATCTATATCTTAGATTTTTCAATCTACAGATTTATGTCTGTCTTTATGAAAATTCTATTCTTTGTGATTTCTGACATTTTGAAATTCATATTCTCTCTTTCTATCTCTCTCTCTTATTAGTTATGCATTATAGCTTCTGGACCTGCCTTCTGAGTTTCTTAATTTTGTTTTCATACTTTCTGTATCTCTTTCTAGTTGTTCTTTGTGCTGGGAAAATAATTCTGCTTGGTTTTTTATCTCACTGATTCACTGTTCATCTCGCTCTCTCGTCCACTGTGTTATTCAGTTCATCTAATAAGGATGTTTTGCTTGGTTTTGTGTTTTATTTTAAGTTTAGAGTTTGTACTTTCTAGAATTTCAAATTGTCTTTTCATTTATGAAAATGCCATTCTCTCACACCTCTCAATTTACAGACTCTGGAGTCTTTTTTAAATTTATTTTTCAATTATGGTTGAAATACAATATTATATTCATTTCTGGTTTACAACATAATGATTAGACATTTATATACCTTACAAAGTGATCACCTTGATGAGTCTATTACCTATCTGACACCATATATAGTTATTACAATATGATTGACGATATATCCCCTATGGTGTACTTTATATCCCCATGACTATTTATAGTCTTACTCAGTTTCCAGTTTTTTACTCTAATTTCCTTAGGTTTTTGTGCTTCCATTTGTTAAGTTAGATGAGTCTTCCGTGATCGTGGCTCTCCTTTAGATAACAGTGGTTCTTGGTTGGTTAAGCATTGTTTTATTTTAGATTTCCTTTTTGTGTATCTGTGAATTTTGCCCTTTTTAGAGCAGGCTATATCTGGTGATTGCAAGGAGAGTCAGAATGTGTTGCTTGGAGGTGTGTGCCAGTAACTGGTCTTATGGATCTGGGGGCTCTGTGCCCCTCTTATGGCCACTTTAGGCACTGTTCTGTTTTTTTGACCCCAACATGCACTCTCACTTGGAGCCAGGTGGCTGGCCCATTGTTGGCACAAACCAGTTAGGTAAGGGAAGAAGGCAACCTTCCTTAAAGCCCCACCTGTGCTTTCTGAACCAAATACCCTTTCAGTTGTCCCAGGCTCCCTTCGGCCACCTCTACTTTGTGCAATAAACCTTTCCTGCTTTCATTTTTGGTTATGGTTTCCTCTATTAACTTAACTCATCTGCGTTCCATTGCTCAGGGATTTCCTCTTAATCTGTGTTACACTATAGATACCTCTTCTTGTTTTCCAGCATTCATACATTTCTAAAAACTATCTCCTCAATGTTAGCACGAATCCTGTGTTTCTGGATTGGAGTTACAGATATCAGAATGAACTCATTTTTATTTTAATTTATATACAGATAGATACAAAAATAAATTTGGATATATTTGCATACATGGGTTAGAGGTGAGTCATTATGTACATACATATATTTCCTAGCTCCATCCACTAAGAGGACCTAGAAGCCGTACCACCCAGGAGTGCCTAGCACACATAGTGCCCAGATCTTGATTTCTGATACCATTCATCAATAAAAACAACTGGTATCCTTCGAAAAATGGCTCATTCTAGGGCTGGGGCAGGGAAAATATAAAATGAATCTGGAATATCTGATAGTGTCTGAAAGTAAGGAAGAGTGCTAAAGAGGAAGTGTGGGCATGTCAGAGGCAGGAACCAACCTGAAAGAGCGCTTAATGCCCACAGCTGGAACAATTTTAGCAACAAAGTAAATAGTATTGTCTTATGACCTCGAGACTAAAATAGCTACCCATGAATCCATACATACCTTATAAATAAATGATTAAGTCAATAAATAAATGGGGGAGAAAGGACAACTCTATCTTAGAGATTTAATTTAAAAATTAAATTAATAAATGTAGAAAGATGGAAATATAAAACCACCATTAGAATACAACAGTGATCATTGTTGCAGGTAAAATCCAGTGATGAATTAGTGGGTGGCACTTCAAGGAGAAATAGGATCTTTGCATAACCTGAAAGTATCTCCTCAAGTATTTGTAAATTGCTATGGTAGTTTTAGCATATGTCCTCACATTTTTGATATGCTGTCCTCTAAGAGCTGAAGCTCAATTCCTCTCCCCTTGAGTATGGACTGGACCTAATGACTCACTTCCAACTAGTAGAGCATGGGAAGGGAAAAATAGTTAAGTTTGCGGTAGAAAATCCTGGCACCACCTTCCCCAGTGATCAAGGTTACGGTCACCTGTGATCGGCCATGTTGGTATCATGCACCCCCGGATACCATGCAAAGAGAAGGGCACTTCACCTCTGCAGTCTTCTCCCTCAAAACCCATAATCTCAGTTTAATCATGAGTAAAAACCAGACAAACCCAAGTTGAGTGACATTATATGAAATACTTGACCAGTGCTCTTCAAAAGGGTCAAAATTATGAAAGGCAACAAAAGGTGAGAAACTGTCACAGGTTGGAAGAGACCAAGGAGACAGTGATGACTGAATGCAATGGGCGATCGGGTTTATTTCCTGAAACAGTAAAAGGACTTTAGTAGAAAAACTGTGGAAGTCCAAATACATTTTATTGTTTAGTCAATAGTGTCGTACCAGTGTTAATATTTTAGTTGATGATTGTCCCGTGGTTGTGTAAGATGTTAACATCAGGAGGAGCTGGGTTAAGAGTTTACAGGAAACTCTCTGTATTAACTGTGGAACTCTTCTGAAGTTCAAAAATTATTTTCAAAATAAAAGTTAAAAGAATGTCTTTCCCTACCCTCCAATTTGGGTAAGGAGAAGGATAGCAAAACTTATGTTCAGTCCTTCATCTTAATCCAGTAAATATATATATTTTTTGTTATTATCAAAAAACATACAAAGTAATGACAAGTCATTTTTTTACTGTGAATGGACTAAATGTCCTTCTAAAGATATAACTTACTGGGTAAGTCAGGATCCTGGCATGAAAGAGGTGGCACACACAGATGGGAACTGAGCAGAGTTTAATGAAGAGTTCACCTCACACCTGTTAGAATGGCTATCATCAACAAGACAAATAATAACAAGTGTTGGAGAGGCTGTGGAGAAAAAGGAACCCTCATATACTGTTGGTGGGAATGTAAATTGGTATAGCCACTATGGAAAACAATATGGAGGTTCCTCAAAAAATTAAGAATAAAATTACCATACGACCCAGACATTCCTCTCCTGGGTATATACCCCCAAAGTCTGAAAACATTTATCTGTAAAGATATATGTGATTTGATGTTAATTGCAGCTTTATTTATGGTGGGCAAGACATGGAAACAACCAAAGTGTCCTTTGATAGGTGATTGGATAAAGAAAGTGTGGGATATATACACAATGGAATACTACTCTGCCATATGAAAAGATGAAATAGTCCTATTTGCAACAACATGGATGGATCTTGAGGTTATTATGCTAATACTATAGAAATAAAACGTCTTGAGGAAGAAATGCCTTTCTAATTCATATTCATGGGTCATGGGCCAGCATCAAGCCCCATCTGATAAGAGCAGCACCAACCTTGGAGTTGGTTGATCGATAGGAAATAGACAACGGGCACATTGAGTCCCGGGATCACACACTGTGGTGTGGAGCAGACAGGAAGGACAAGCCTGGTGGCCTTGCATTTTGGGCACGTGCGAGTTCTGCGGCTGTGTTCTCCACCTTGCTCCCTTGTTCCTACAAGGACCTCTGAGGTGGGAGTTAATCTGTCTGTGGGAAGATTCGACTGAGGCTCTGAGATGTGTCCCGTCATGCTGAAGACAAAAAGCCTCCCCTTATTTGTACAAAGAAAAGTGATTATATTTTTTCCCTTGGAGTTCAGGAACTTAACTCAGTACAAAGGAGCTAGGAAAATGTATTTACTTTGAATCCTTTTCTTATCTACATCTTGAATTTTGCTATCAAATGCTATGGCATTAGGAGCTGTCTACCATTTTTAAAGGAGAAAGTCATATTTCTGATCATTTTCTTATCCTAAGAGAAGAGGGACTTAAATGCATTTCTGAAATGAGATGATTTGCAAAGATGAAGTTGGGGTGGTTGGTGGTCCTTTGAGATGTAACTCACTGGAGGGGGAAGAAGGGAACTGCAGGTGCTGAGTGCACATGGCTAACAATCTGGCTGAGGGCGCAGGCCAACTTCACAAAGGCGTCCTCCGCTTGTGGTCTGTGGATGAACTTGGGATTCACATGGCTGTGAGATTGTGGGTGACACTCATGCCTGTGCGTGCATGTGTACATGTGTGTGTGCACGCACTTGCACACTTGCATTTGGGAGAGATGGTTCATTACACCATCTGATGTGCTTACCTCTCCATTCCCGAATCACTGCTTTGAAAGCTGGTCAGAATAATTTGTTCTGATGTCAATGAAATGGTATTTGCTGATTTCTCAATCCTGACGGGCTGCCTTTTCTGGGAAGGACTGACCTGACTTTGGGCCCAGCCAGACTTACCCTTTGCCCTTTTCTCTCCATCCTAGGCCAATACTGGACAAATTGATGATCCCCGGGAGCAGCACAGAGTTATCAGCAGTAACCTCGCCCTCATTCAGGTGACTCTTCCCTTTGTAAAATTGATGGGTTCCCTTTTGAATCTGCAGCCAGACCCACTCCAGGTAGGAAGGGTGAAAGCTAAGTGAGCCCTTGTCCCTGTGCTCTAGACAGAGCTTTGGCAGTGGGAGCCACCTGCCACTCCACCCCACGCCCACAAGACCACTCTCGTACAGCGGGTGAAGGCTTCTGGAAAGATTCGCCTATACTTGCTCATTTCTTTCTCTCATAGCCTAGGGTGCTAATTGCCTTCTCTTCCCACTCTCTCTTTCCAAACAGTGCTTGCCAGGGTTGCTGCCATTCTCCTGTGATTACCTTGTGCATGTGATCCTACTTATTCTTTCTGGGGTGTCTGCAGATCCTTCCTGCCTGGAAATTCCTCCTTGGCCCCTCCTGCCTTTCTGCCTATTCCTTCTCAGCCTTTGCAGGACTTTGTCCCTTAAATGCTTCAAACTTGTACCTCCTTCTAGTAGACCCTAGTTGGGCAAAGTGCTCATCCTGGGATTCTTGGAGTCAGGAAGACCAAGGCAAGAGGAGCCTGCAAAGAGATTTGCTTAGGGGCTCACGGAAAGCTAGAGTTGGATCTAGAAAGGAAGTAGCTCTATCTAGAACCTCGGCTTGTCTGGCTGGGGGCAGCCTGTGGCTGCACAAAGAAACTGGACCCTGAGATCAGACAGGCCTGGAGTTAAGGCAATCATTTATCAACTGATAGCCTTGGACAGAACACACAGGCTTGCTTAGCTATATCTCCCTGTCCATCAAATTAGGAGGATACCAACTTTACCTCTCATCTGGGTTCCAGAGCCTCTATTTCTAACGCTTTACTGGGCACTTCTGCCTGCCTGTACCAGAAGCATCCCTGAAACAGCATAGCCAGATCTAGCCTCATCACCTTCCCTCCTCACACCCATCTCTTCTGAAGTCTCCAACTCAATCTAGTTTGATGGTTGAAAGCTCACTTTGGGAGTCAACCAGCTGGGGACCCGCAGGCAAGTCACTTCATCTTACCTGTAGTGTGGGTGGTTATGGTTTGTGGGTCATAGGAGGGGCATGGAGTCTAACCGGCACGTGGTAATCAATCACACTAGCTGTGCCTAGTGACTAGCTTTTCCATTTAATCAAGCTGGAAACCGAGTTACCCTCAGCTTCTTAGCCCCTTATCTGTACATCTAGTCACTGCGCAGCCTACCTCTGAATTATGCTGAAATCTGGCCCTGCTTCTTGCTTTGGCCTCTTGGTCCCTTAGCTGACTGCAGACCTTTTCACTATTTTAATTGCTCCAGGCTTCTTGACCTTCAGCTCACCTCTGCATGACCACTTGAGTGACCTTTTCTAAAGCCTAAAGCTGATGAGGCCTTTTCCTCCTTAAGCCCCTTTGTGCGTTCCTCTTATGGAAATGTGGGGATGGCTCAAAAGGCATTCATAGTTTGGTTCCACCTTCCCCACCAGCTTTCTGTGCTGACACCTCCTGCCTTTGCATATGCAATTACCTCTCCTTGGAATGTCCTGTCGCCTCTTGTTCATCTGGCAATGAAGCCCTTGAAAGACTTCAGTCAGGTCTCAGTTCCAACCTGACACCAGGTTTAGCTCTTTGGTACCTGGCATGTGCTGCTGGGGCTGCCTTTGTTGCAATTCTGTGTTTAGATGTCTGCCTTCTCCACTTGAGGTGAGTTGCATGGGCCAGGACCACTTGTAATATACTATAAGGTATATGGGTAATTTATAGCCACATTTGGCCTGTAGCTGAAGAGCTTCGGAGATTAAATGAGACACTCGTGATATTTCTAACAGAGGGTCTGGCAAGGAGCAGGTAAATAAATACCTGAGCTACAAGTCACTGGTTTTACTTTTCTGTTTTATACCAAATCCTTGTTCATATGTATGTACATTTCCATATGACTGATTGTCAACAAACATTTATTAAGTCCTGCTGTGGGCCAGGCCATGGCTTGGCACATGGTCCTAAAGATAGCGTGGGTATAATTTTAAAAAGCTTAACATCAAATCAAATGGTGCAACGTTTCACAATTAAACTTTTTAGTAACTTTAGCATATTCCATCATGTAAATGTATCCAAGAGTGATATTTAAAATTTTTAACAACAGGTAGGGCCTGGAAACTCCCTGGTAAGACTGAGGGGCAGCCACTGAGAGCTGACCTGACAAGGCCAATGCAAACCTGCCCAACCTCGGCCCTGTTTCACTTGGGTGCACCTGCAGTTGTTTGTAGGCTTCTACTTGATAAATTATACTGCAATGAAAATGTTCTCTTTTTGCATGACTTTCTTAAGAAAACTTCCCACAAGTTCATGAGGTATGAACAGATTAAAGCTCCAGATTTTTCCAAAAAGGATTACAAAATATTTGATTTCTTAGTATTTAATAATAGCACTAATATTAATTTTTGAATTATTAGTTTCTCCATAATCTCACCAGCATCAAAAGTATTTTTCTAAAAACTTTTTGCATTTTCCGTGTGTGTGTGTGTGTGTGTGTGTGCCCATAGACAATATATGATATGATTTTCTGTGTTTTTAAGCATAAAAAGTATTATACTGTATATATAATTCTATAATTTGTACTTTTCTCTTAATGACTTAATGAATGAAAATCACTTACAATGGCAAATAGTAAGCAACTCAGTAAATAGCAGCTGTAAACATCATTATCATTATTATATGGGACTATGTACACATGTGCAATTGTTTCCTTGGGAGATTCTAGATCATAAGGCATATGGGTAGTTTACAGCCAACTTTCTGTCCAAATTACTGTACCAATTTTACCACCATCAATGTATAAGAAACTGTTTCCCCACTTATTTACCAATGTGTATTTTATATTATCAATCTTTGAAATTTTAATTTTACCTAGTTTGATTGGAACAAATAGTGTATCCCATTCATTCATTCATTCAGCACAGATAAGGGCTGAGATCCAGGCTCCCTTCTCAGAGCTAGGGACCCCAGCGGAAAATAAGACAGAGCTTATCTTTTTTTTTTTTTAATTGGGGAATTGGGGGAGGGAAACAGTGTTAGGGAATTGGGGAGGGGGACCTGCCAAGTTGTTGTTCTTCAATCTTAGTTGTGAAGGGCACCAGTCACCATCTGGCTGCCCTTGGGCAGCTCGTGGCCTCTAAGCTCAAGGTGCTGTGTTACAATCTTAGTTGCAGGTGGGCGTAGCCACCATCCCATTCAGGAGTTGAACCCGGCAACCTTGTTGTTAAGAGCGCATGCTCTATCCACTGAGCCATCCGGGTGGCAGCTCAGCTCAAGGTGCCGAGTTCAGTCTTAGTTGTGGGCTGGCGTAGCCCATCATTGAGCAGGCAGTCTTGTTGTTAGGAGCACGTGCTCTTACCAGCTGAGCTACCCTACCACCTGTTGGCAGCTCAGTGGCAGCTCAGCTTGGGCGCAGCGTCACTGGCCCATGTGGGAATCGAACCGGTGGCCCTGTTGCTCAGAGCTCGCACTCTTAAGCTAACTTAACCAACTGAGCCACTCGGTCAGCCCTGACAGAGCTTATCTTTTAATAAAGGAAGAATAACAGCAGGTACAAATAAATAAGATACTTTCAAATTGAGATTTCATTTAAAATTTTCCTTACTACTAGGGAAGTTGATCATCTTTTTTGCACATTTCTTAGCCATTTGTATTTCCTTATCTGTGAATTCCCTGTCCACATCCCTTGTGCATTTTCCTATCAGGTTATATTATTATTATTATTATTATTATTATTATTATTATTGATTTGTAAAATGGACTTCATTATTCTGGATACTCAGTCTTTATTAGTTATGTATGTCAGAAATATTTTCTCCAAGTCACTCTCTGTCTTTGAATTTTGTGGTATCTTGTATCATATGGAAGTCATACTTGGACTTAAATAAAGTTTATCTATATTTTTTATATAGATTTTAAATGACACATTTTTAATAGAAGGCCTTCCCTAATCTGACATCTGAAACATATTATATTTTCTTCTCTTTCACACTTAGATTTTTATGTTTAGATGTGCATGTGTGTGATGGTTTAAAATAGGAATTTATTTTATTTTTCCCAAACAGATATCCAGTTTCTCTTACCCTTTCATTTAAAAGTCAATATTTTGTACAGATTTTAAATGCCACTTTTATTATATTAAATTTTCATGTATTCATGATCAAATTTTTATATATTAAGTTTTTATATATTTATGATGCTGTTTCTGGACTCCATTCTGTCCTGCTCATCAATTTTTCTGCTAATACACCCTGTTTTAATTACTATAGCTTTAAAATACATATTGATAATGAATATGCCAAAACTCCCTCTTGATTTTCTTTCTCAAAATTGTCTTGGCTATTCTTACACATCTACTTATCTTTGTGAAATTTAAAATGAGTTAAGTTTCATGAAAAATCTTGTTGGGACTTTGATTGGGTTACATAGGTGAACTTGGAGAGCTTTTTTCATCTTTTATTTGTTATTTATTTCATCTTCTAAAATACTAACTTGCCCCATCCATATATATGGTATTGCTCTTTGTTTATTCAACTTTTTTTTTTTTTAGCTGAGCCATCCTGCCACCTGCTGGCAGCTCAGTGGCAACTCAGCTCGAGCCGGGCATCGAACCGCTGTTGCTCAGAGCTCAAACTCTTGAGCGAGCTCTTAACCAACTGAGCCACTCGGCCGGCCCC
>NW_017733415.1:71689-75319 GCF_001890085.2 Hipposideros armiger
CCTCGGCTTGTGTGGCTAGAGGGAAGTTACCGAGAAGCCTCCTGACCACCTGCTCATCCTGTGTCACTTCTCTGCTGTACCCCTGAGCTTCCTTGGGTTCACTCGGTTCCCTGAGCTTTGAATCTCTTCTCTCTCCTCTCTGCAGGAATGCTGATGGTCTGTATAGTGATTGGTGCTCGAAAGCTCGGGGTCAACCCAGACAACATCGCCACACCCATTGCAGCCAGCCTGGGAGACCTTATCACGTTGTCCATTCTGGCTTTCTTTAGTAGCTTCTTCTATAAACACAAAGGTAGGGGGGCCCCAAGAAGGAGGGGTCCACCAGCAAGGCTGAATGGGAATGTTTGTACCCATCCTGTGACATTCAGATTGGGCACCGTTCCCTCAGGAATCCACCGGTGGGGTCCGTCGTGGAGTCAGAAGTCCTTTTACAAAGGCAAAGCCTGAGGTCATTGACCGAGTCCAGGCGTTCTCCAGCAAGTGCCTCAGGCTGTTCCAGCCATGTTAGATGGGTCACACTACTCAAGTCAGCAGACATGTAGGTTGTCATTTTTCCCCTTAGGACCAGGGTATACAAGGAGACCAGGGAGGGCCTTAGGCTGGCCTGGCCAGGCAGCACATCCTCAGAGGTGACAGTGCCTCCTTGGGGAAGGAAGTTCACACAGGACTCATATAAACTGCTCAAGAAGTGACTCCCAAGAAGGGATGCCTCAGCCAAGGCAGCAGCAGTAACAGCATATGCTTTCCCTGTAGGCACGAGGCAGGGGAAGCCACAGCTCCTCTGAAGGCAACCTGGCAACCTGTTCAGCAGCTGAGGGAGACGAGATGTTCACACATCTTTTGGCAACAGGCCCTTACTCCACCAGAGGTCTCCCCAGGTCTGCCCTGGAAAAAGTTTGCGCATGCCCTGGGCAGTGTGGGCAGGCAGCATCACCGTTGCCCACATGGTTCTCCCCGGCTTGGCTTGCACAGCTGACTGCTCCCCTCCAAGCATCACGTTTTTTACCCTGCAGCTAACACAGCCTAGATAAGATGGCTACACACAACCATTTGCATCTAGTAAGTGTCAATTCTGAGCGCAGTCAGGACCCTGGATGCCTGGAAGCAGGTAGTGTAAATGAGTAGAGCGGACAGTAGTGAAGACATCAGGGAGCGCTGGAGCATGTGGTGATGGTTGATGGGAGGAAATGCCCCAGACAAAGGAGCAGCCATAACGGAGCTCCAATTTATCATTGCCCTGTGGGAACATGGACCCAAGGATTTGAGACATCACCTGTTTTTACATGTTGGCAACTGAAGCAGAGCAACAAAACACTTCTGATTTAGAGTGTTCAGGCACTGGGGCCCTTTCTGTCTCAGCTCTGNTGGCAACTCAGCTCGAGCCGGGCATCGAACCGCTGTTGCTCAGAGCTCAAACTCTTGAGCGAGCTCTTAACCAACTGAGCCACTCGGCCGGCCCCTATCCAACCTTCTTTAATAACACATGGTTCCATTGAGATGTTTTGGATTACTGAAAGTAGACACCAGTATTGATTCTCGGATCTGGGGCACCCCCTGGTACTGACCTGAGTGGGCATAGAGGTGTGTCCCCACCCACATGAGATGGGAACTATAGCTTGGGATGGGGGAGAATGCAAAGAAAGGGGCACCAGCCTCCAGGGCAAATACCAAGGAAGGCAAGTCAGGGAGAGAGACTGGGAGGTGCGTACAGAAGCCTCTGAATTGTACCTGTGGATCAGGGAGCATTCCCACAAGGGGAGGTCGATTGTCTGTGCTGCGAGAGGTTACAGAACACTTGCCCAGCGCAGTGGGAGAGGGGCTGTGAGCCAGAGCCTGGTGGCCCTTGACTAAGGGCAGAGCAGAAGATGAAGAACTCGGTTCCCTGATGAAAGATGGCAAGGAACAAGGAGCAGAGGGCCAAGCAGTCGTTTTCAGGGGAATTGGGTTGAAGGAGGGTGTTAGTCTGTGTTCCTCTGACCTCTTGAGGTTGGAGAGGAGATGCAGCGAAGGGCAGGGAGGAGTGGAGGTGGTCAGAGGGGCCCTTCCTCACGTTTCTGATTTCTGCCCTGACAGGTGCAGGCCACCGTTGTGGGGCTCCTGGCCGCTATGGCTGCCCTGCTGCTGGGAGCTCTGTCTAGGGGGGAAGTAGACTTTGCGAAGGTGGAGTTGCTGTGTGCCAGCAGTGTCATCACCGCCTTCCTCGCCGCCTTTGCCCTAGGTGAGCTGTGCCCTCACCCCAGCACCGCTCCCCCTGGCTTCCCGGCATGCCCTGCTCCTCAGGGCTCCACTCTCACCTCTTTGTGCTTTCAATTCCGAAAGATGGAACACTAATGTTTGAACCTCACGGAGTGGGGAAGAGCCTGCCTGGGTCTTGACTCACTTTGTGGGCAGGTGAGGAGGGCAGTGAGCCCCTTCCTGGGTGAAGTGTGTGTGCCCCAGAGTGAGCTCCTAACTCCATTTCTCTTCCCTCTGCTTGTTTAAAGAGCTGGCCTGTGTTTTGTAGACATATTCATCTGTTCATCTGTTCATTTTTCATTCATTCATTTATTCCTTAACTCTTTCTTGAGTATGGCTTGCTTACGGGCCTCTGGTGGGCTCTGCAGTCTGCAGTCATGGTGGGGAGCAAGGCTCAGTTTTTAGCTTAAATTTCATCTTTAGAGAGGCCTTTTCTGACTACCCCTTCACAAGTACTACTCTCCTCCCTTCTCTCCTTCCTCACTGCCACCACGCTCTACTGCACCGTGCTGTTTTTCTTTTAGCGCATTTGTGAAAATCTGAAATGACCTTGTTTCTTTGTTCATTTTCTATGTTACCGCCCTGCTAACATGTCAGCTCAGAGCAGGACCCCCATCTCCTATTCTTCCATCTGCTGCTCCTATCACACTGCCTGCCACAGGCAAATGCTCCCTACGTGTCTCCCGAAGGCAGAAATACAGAGGCATTGGCAGAAATAACCCTGTCCTCAGGGACCTCATGCACATCAGTGGAGACCCAGTTGCTGTGTGACTGTGATAGAATGTCACCCATTCATTATTACTCAATATTTATTGCGTGTCTGCTGTGGACCAGGCACTGCTACAGTGCTGGGGATACACTGGTAAGCAAAATGTACAGGGATCCTGTTTTGTGATGTTCATATTCTAGTTCAAAGTAAGACATCATTACGGGAGCATATAATAATTTCAGTTAAGTGCCAGAGCCTCTTCCTTTCTGAGGCCCTCTCTGATCATCTCTCTAGAGTAGCCCTAGTCAATCATACTTTATTTTACTATCCTGTTTATTTACTTCAAATGCATGTTCACTTACTTGTGTACTGTCTGTTCCTTCACCCAACAAACATTTATGTGTGAGTACAGAGCCCGATGGTTATATGAGCACTTAAAACAGGCCCAGGCATATAACCAGCTCCCAAATGTTTGCTTAAAGAGTGGACTTTATTCTGGTTCTCTTCTGGATTGTATGTCTGTGTGTATGTTGCAACATGTGCAAGTACAAGAAGGAACAAGTGATACTGTATAAATCGGATTTGTATTTACACTTCTGTCCCCCCATCTGACTGCTCACAAAACACCTATAAGCTGAGCTTTCTCTAAGTGAATGCAGCAGGTTATTTGGTGATTTCAGCTGGTC
>NW_017733415.1:78554-81909 GCF_001890085.2 Hipposideros armiger
TGTGTTTCAACACATGACTTATTAGATGTTGAATCATTGTTGGATGATTCGTCTGTCAAATTAGACTGTGCATTAATCTTTGGTGCTCTGGGAGGAGGGGTCACTGGGACTGGCACATACCAGATAAATCTTTACTGACAAGGAGTGAGCCATCAACCATCACACCTGCCATTGTAGTGAGGAAGACAAGCCACATGCAGGGGAAGTACTTACCATGGTGCTGGGAGACTATGAAGTGGAACCTCTGCCAGGGCTTCTGAGTAGTTTTAGAAAAATTGGGCTAGATGCAATAATGTCCTGCAAGTAAGTGCTCCTACAGGTCGCTGGCTCCCAGAGCATTTGAGACTTGCTTAGAGCTCACTGGGCCTGTGCCTGTCTTCTGGGATGGCAAAAAAGCTGACCACTTCTACCATGAAGCACTTTGTCTCTAGCCAGCCTCAGGCACCTGTGTCCTGTCCTGTCCTTGTAGCTGCCCGAGGAAGTGGGCCTCCCAGTGGCAGGGGAAGGGACCATGATTGCTTAGTGCATAGGAAGGCAAGAAGGGGTTGCTCCTAATGATGCTGCTGAGAGAAAGGGGACATGGAACACAGACCTACATCCAACCCCTCTGAGTATTGGGACCCACTCAGCAGAGGGGTGTGCACCTCTCTGAGCCTGCTCTCAGGAGGCAGGGCCAGGGATAAGAGGACAGTTATAGAGAAAGCCAGTCTTGGTCTGTTTGCATGTAGAAAGTGAAACACACACAGAGTATAAGACAGGAAGGGTGTGAGTGAGAATGGTGTCTGTGCATGCCCACGTCGGCTGATTCAGACCCAGGTGCATCTTCAGATGTCACAGGGACACAAATAGCTGCAAAGCTGGCCATAGGTCCAGGCTCTATGAGACACGGATGCCAGGGGAGCAGGACTGGCATCACTAACCAACTGTGGCTGTAGTCTTGACTTCACTTCTTGCTGGCTCGTGCCCTAGTGAGCCACTTCCTCATACTGCAGTCTCCTCTTGTCTGTCTGTGTGGGGTTGTTGAGAACACAAAATGAATCCGTGCACCAGAAGTGCTGGCCCATGGTCACAATCCCATAAATGACAGCATTAATAATAGTAAAGTTGGGGCAGGAGGAGGTGGAGGAGGGTACTTAAGTCAGGAAAATAACGAAAGTGCTGGAGAAGTGAAGTTAAATGTGGCAGGATTTGAGGACAGGGAGGAACTTTTCAGTAGCTTAACAGGATGGAGGAAGTTCTTGGGAAAGTATGGTAGGACAGTCTACCCTAAACTGAGGACAGAAGTATCTCCTCAGAACTCCAGAGCCCTTAGTTCCCAGCCTCCCTCTCATCTCTGCAATCCAGGCCACAGCCCACCCGCCATGCTGTGTGCTCTGGCCCTGGCCACACAGCTTTTCTCCTTTTTCTCCTCTTTCCCTTCCCAGACAGTCGGTATCTGACTCCGCTGGTGTGCATCAGCTTCATGGCCCTGACTCCAGTGTGGGTCCTCATTGCCAAGCAGAACCCATCCATCATGAAGATCCTAAAGTTCGGGTGGTTCCCAATCATCCTGGCAATGATCATCAGCAGGTGAGCTCGGGTGAGAGCCTCTGCCCCGCCTTTCCCTCCCCATGCCATCCGCTGGCTCTGTGGTCAGGAAAGGGGCCTGAGAGCCATGGAGCCCCTGGAAGAGGGTGATGCTCACTGCCCTCCTGTGGTCATAACGTGAACTGCAGCTATGGGCTCTACCAACTCCTGGTGCTGGTTGAGTCATACCTCCTCTCTCTCTCTCCCCCACTCCAAGAACCCTAGACTTGTTTGTTCTGAGAGACAGCCCTGTTTACAATTGCCAGAGCACCAGAGAGCCAGGAAGAGCTGAATCTGGAAACGTCAGATGAGCCCACTAGTGCCATGGCCCTCTGCCCCATTTTGGCACTGTGGGATACCAGGTCACCCATTCCCCTGCTGCCACCACTCTCACTGGCCTGAACCCCTGCTTAAGCTGCAGGGAGTCCCTCACCTGACCTCAAGGTGATGGCTCTATGAACACCATTTCCACAGCACAGCTGTTGGTGGGACCTAATGAGGCTGAGGGATTAATCCCCCTGGACTCTTGGGTCTTCAGCTGAGCCCAGGCCTTCCATTCTCCAGCCTCATTCTCGAGGGCCCTTTCCACTAGCAGACCCTGATGGGGCCACCTCAGTCCTTTCTGATGTGCTTTTCTAACTTTGACTCTCAGGGAGGAGAAGTTATGGTCTAGGTATCTTTGCTTCTGAGCTCCTTACACAAATAGTTCTCACTTCTCTGGGACCCTGGGGGCAGGGCAGCCTTTGCCAAACTACAGGGGCTGGTGGGAGTGAGGTTTTGCTGCAACATCTTCCAGGAACAAAAGGCAGGAGATGATACTCATGCAGGTTTATTTTCTGCTAAGGATCAGCTCAGTTGCAGTTCAGGGGCTGTCATGTCACAGAGCCCAGTCAGCTAAGTGGCCTTGGAAAGAAGTTTGTTGTTTGTTTTTAGTGGGCTGACATTATCTGAAGGACCTTCTAGAACAGCTGCAACTCAGACTAGAGATGAAAGTGCATGTGTAGGGTGCAGAGGACACTGGGGAGTCCAGCCTGGCTACAGCAGATATTTCATGTAGGGGTAAAGAAAGTGCTTGCTAAGTTGGGAAGACAGGCTGATAAGGCAGTTTATATAAAGAAGGTTTGCAAGGCCACTTATAATTGTAAACTCTAGTCATTTGACAGCTGTCTGCTCTCTCCCCAGTTTCGGAGGGCTCATCTTGAACAAAACCATTTCCAAAGAGCAGTACAAAGGCATGGCCATATTTACTCCCATCATATGTGGTAGGTATTGGCAGTCCCCATCACTGGGGGTCCCTGGGCTGGGTTGGTTCCCAGGGCCCAGGTGGTGGACCTGAGCAGCAGTGATGTCAGAGGTCCAACTCCAGGCCCTCAGAGGCAGAGTCAGGAGGTTGAGCAGGCAGAGGCTACTGAGCCTGGTTTTTCTCAGAGAGAAGGAGACCCCTGGGGAGAAGCCCTGTCTGTTGCTACCTGATCACACCCTGCTCCCCCTAGATGCCACTGAGGCCTGAGCTTTCCCACAGAGCTAAATCCCATGCCTTGAAGGCACACAGAATTTAACCCAGGATTTTCTGGTACCTGCAGAATGAATGTGGCTTTCAGAACTGGGGTGTTGGCTTCTCATGTTTTTTTTTCTTTTTTCTTTCTTTCTTTCTTTTTTTTTTTTTAGCTGAGCCATCCTGCTACCTGTTGGCAGCTCAGAGGCAACTCAGTTAAGGCCGGGCATCGAACCGCTGTTGCTCAGAGCTCAAACTCTTGAGCGAGCTCTTAACCAACTGAGCCACTTGGCC
>NW_017733415.1:85011-91951 GCF_001890085.2 Hipposideros armiger
GGGGCCCTCTGACATCCCAAGCCAGTTCTTAACCATCGTGCCACTAGGCCGGCCCTATTTATTTAATTTTAAATTTTTATTATTTATATTTTAATTGGGGAATTGGGGGAGGGGAACAGTATTGGGGAATTGGGGAGGGGGACCAGCCAAGTTATTGTTCTTCAATCTTAGTTGTGGAGGGCGCCAGTCGCCACCTGGCTTCCTGTTGGCAGCTTGTGGCCTCTAAGCTCAAGGTGCTGTGTTACAATCTTAGTTGTGGGTGGACGTAGCCAACATCCCATGCGAGAGTCAAACCAGGCAGCCTTGTTGTTCAGAGCGCATGCTCTATCCACTGAACCATTCAGGCGGCATCTCAGCTCAAGATATCAAGTTCAGTGTTAGTTGTAGGCGGGCGTAGCCCACCATCAAACAGGCAATCTTGTTAGGAGCACGTGCTCTCACCAGCTGAGCCATTCTGCCACCATTTGGCAGCTCAGTGGCAGTTCAGCTCGGGCGCAGTGTCACTGGCCCATGTGGGGATCAAACTGGTGGCCCTGTTGTTCAGAGCTCATGCTCTTAAGTTAACTCTTAACCAACTGAGCCACTTGGCCGGCCTGAATAAGATTTTTAAAAATTCAAATTGATACACCAAAGCCCTAGTTGAGGTTGGGAATCATAAATTGATGAATCAGCATTTGAAGATTTTACCCAAAAAAACCCCAAAAAACTCAGGGAACTTACCGCCAGATTGTTTCCTGGGCTCTGAGGTCCCTAGCCAGCTTGCCTTTTTTCTCTACCTTTCAGAATATTCTTATATTTATCAAAACAAAGATATTCTCAGAGATATAGAGAAAAACACTGATGGTTGCTAGATGGGAAGCAGGTAGGGATGGGGGAGAAAGTGAAGGGATTATAAAATATAAAGTAATAGTCACTGTATAGTCGCAGGGATATGAAATACAGTATGGGGAGTATAATCAATAATGTCGTAAAGATTATGTAGGATAACAGATGGGTAATGGATTTATCAGGGCGATCACTTCATGGACTGTGTAGATGCCTGAACACTGTGCTGTACACCTGAGGCTGAAGTAGAATAGTACTGAATTCCAACTATAATTAAATATATATATATATATATAGTCACAGGGTGTAAACTACAGCATAGGGACTATAATCAGTGGTACTATAACAGCTATATACAACGTCAGAGAGGTAGTAGATTGAGGGGTTTATCACTTTGTGGGGGAGGCGGGGTATAAATGTCTATTACATTGCTTTGTACACCTGAAACAAACAAACAAAAGAAGCAGCCATGCTACAAGAATGAACAACATATAATAAAGGAATTTAGATGGATAAATAAAAAATAGCAAACAACAATAAAAAAGAATCTCCTTATGTTTGTTTTATATATAATATCTAAGGTTTTTAGTTTTATTTAGTGAGAGGAGTAAGACGTGTGTCTACCCTATCTTGTCTAGAAGTAGAAGTCCCCATTACATTTTCTGACTTGTCATTTGTATATAGAAAAGGTATTTACTTTCTGTATTATTTATGTACCTGTCTTAGTTTAGGCTGCTATAACAAAAACAAACTAGGTGACTTATAAACAACGGAAATTTATTTTTTATAGTTCTGGCAGCTGTAAATCCAAGATCAAGGCACTAGCAAATCTGGTGTCTGGTGAAGGCTCTCTTTCTGGTTTATACACAGCTGTCTTCTCACTGTGTCTTCATGTGGTAGAAGGGGTGAGGAAGCTCTCTGAGGTCTTTTTTATAAGGGTATGAATCCCATTTATGAGGATTCCAACCTCATGACCTAATCACCTCACAAAAGCCCCACCTCCAAATACCATCACATTGGGGGTTAGATTACAACATATGGAGTTGGGGTAGAAACAAACAGTCTATAGCAGCAATAAAATTCATATTTTACCGAATTCTTTAGTAGTTTTTCTATAGATTTTCTTTTTTTTTTAATTATTTTTTACTGTGAAATACACATTTTTTAGAATTAGTTTCAGCTGTACAACACAGTGCAATAGTTATATTTTTTACCCCTCAAAGTGACAACCCTCCTCCCCCAATCCGCTGCCCCACTCCCCCCCATACATACATATCATACATATCTAGATCATACATATTGTAGTAGATCATACATATCTACTACAATACCCTTGACTCCACTCCCACACTATACTCCACATCCCATGACCATATATATATATATATATATATATATATATATATATNATGACATTTAAAACTCAGACATTTACACATAAAAATCTGGATTTCTGTCTTCTTGCAAAGCAAGGTTGTGAAAATACTGGGTTTACATTGGGAGTAGGGTAAGAATCAGCTGCCACTGAGAGAGAACTTGTGCTGTCCAATTTGTCCCAATCCCCTCCATCCCTGTTGTATTCCACCCAACCCTTCATTGATTCACCTTCCAGGCTTAAAATCTGTGGGTATTAGTGGTGAGGGCTCCTCTTTTAACCAGAGCTTGGTTTGTGCCTGATTTCTGACAAGACTCTGTAAATGGGACCATTGGTCAGGAGAAGAACCAAACATGATAACTTATTGCATAGTTTGCTTGGTGCCCAGGCACTGGCCTTCTGGGACTTCAGAAACAAGCTTCAGAGGCCCTCCCCACTTCTGTGGGAAGCCAGGCCTGTGTTCTTGCATGTCAGTCGGCCACCTCAGTAGGTCTGCACCTTGACAGAGCCTCTCAGGGCTGTTCCCAGCACAAGGGCTGGCCTTTATGAGTGAGGACAACAACAGCTAAGTCAGGCCCAGAAGGCCATAAGCTTGGCAAGGTATCCTTGGCTGGTACCAAGTCAGATACTATAGGGGCCAAGTGAGCAGTTTGAATGAGTTAAGCAGGTAAGACAATAGGTAGACAGTGAGGTGTGGTGGGGAACAGGGCACGTGTTCCTGGTGTGACGGGAGTAGTGCCTGTTCAGCTCCAGCCACTTGCTGCTGGTAGAAACTGAGGTCCAGCGTTACCTGAGCTGACTTGTTAGGAGAAGCTGGGGATCTGGATTAAAGGCCTGATCTGTAAATGCTGCCGGTTGGATTTGTTTTATTTTTCAAATCAAATGTGAGCCAAGCAAAATAGATCTGTAGTCCTCCTCTGCCCACAGACCACTTTTTGCATCCTCTGGAGCACTGAGGCCATTGGTCTCTGCCCCTGGAGGTCATTGGGGCATATCTGGCCCATTGTTCTCTGTGGGACTGAGGAAATAGAATGGGGGCAACCCAACCCACCCTCTAAAGGAGACGGTCCCCATGGGTGGGCCCTGGTCTCTGCCAGCCCCAGAGCCTGCCCCTGCAGAAGGAGCTTAGTGTGGCCTTTGTCAGTCAGGCCCTCTGACCCTGGCAGAGCTGGACACCATCAGCTCCCTGTGGAAGCCAGGAGCCTCCGCATGAAGCCCCAGCTCTGTCACCACGTGAGCATCGCTCTTCTTCCTTGCTGCTCTTAACCACTTTGCGCTTTCCTCTCCTCACCTTGAGGTGAATAAAATCCTTTTCACTGTCTCAGATATTCTAGTCTGTAGTCCCGTGCCTGTCACTTCCTATGGCCATAAGTGGTTTATCAACATATCCTCCCGTAGACCTTTCCATCTACTGTCCTCCCTCCCACACCCTCACTCCTTTCCTGAGTTGCCTCCCTCCCTCCCTTTCATTCTCTGTCTACCCAACAAATATGTATTGAGAACCTACTTTGCCAGTTGCACTTCCTTCACCTTAAGAGCTGTCATGGTGATACAGCTACTACCTTGATACCCCACTCGTGAGGTTCAGGCCACCGTTGTTTGTTGCCAAGTAAGATCTGTGGTCAAGTGGGAGAAAAGGAAAAGATCAAGTGCTGAATCAGTCAAGGAAGGTTTTCTGGAGGAAGTGAACTTAAAATAAGGGATAGAATTCAGAGACTGGAATAAAGAAGGGAAAACCAGATTGTTTTTCTCCTTGCAGGTGTTGGTGGCAATCTGGTGGCCATTCAGACCAGCCGGATCTCCACCTACCTACACATGTGGAGCACACCTGGGGTGCTACCCCTCTGGATGAAAAAATTCTGGCCTAACCCATGCTCCACTTTCTGCACCTCAGGTGGGTCTGATGTCTTCCAGAAGCCATGTGACTATTTCTTTAAACAAGTAAATGAACATCATTGGAATCTGGGGCTTGTAGCAATGTCTAAGACCAGTGCTGACTTCAGCACAGATCATCTTCAAGGGCACAGCTCCTTCTCCCAGAGACCTGACTCCCCAACCCTGCCTTTGATTCATTCATTCACACAAATATTTATTGAATGTCTACTAGGTACTAGGTGTCAGTTTACAGCAGTGAGAGAGAAAACTGTTTCTTGTCCTTGTGGGTATAAGTGGAAAAACAAACATACCAAAAAATGAACACATGATTACAAATTGTTATATGTTCTAAAAGACAAAGAGCACAGGGTATGACAAAAAAGAATTAAAGGAGATACTCAGATTTGGTATTAGAAAGCTCCTGTCTGAGGATGAGCATGGGTTGGTTGGGGAGGAGGCATCCTGGAGCAGGACAAGCATTTGAGGCAGAGGGAACAGCCTGACAAAGGGCCAGAGGCAGGAAGTAGCTTGATAAGTTTGAAGAACTAAAAGGCCAGTGAGACGAGCATAATAAGCAAAGGAGAGGATGAAGGAAGCTGAGGTCAGAAAGGTAGGAAGCAGCTGATCATATAGGGTCTGGAAGCTTGAGAAAGGAGACTGGATTTTCTATTCTGAGAACCACTGGAAACCACTGGAGGTGTTTTATCTTTTTGTTGCTTTTAAAAATTGGATCTTTCTCTTATTACATTTTCTTTTATCATTTCCTTTCTGTTTTGGGACTTATGTTTAGCCATTCTTTTGGGATAGGTCTGCTGGCATATTCCTGAAGGTACTTTCACTCGGTAAAAATTTGACAGTTCTTTCCAACACTTAAAAAGTATGCTGCTTCCTTCTGACCTTTATGTTTTCTGATGAGAAATTGCTGTCATTGAAATGGTTTTTGCTGTATACATAAGGTGTCATTAAGTCTTGCTTATTTCAAGATTTTTTTCTTTTTAGGTTTAGGATTATGATGTGCATTGGTATGTATTTCTTCAGATTAACCTACTTGGTGTACACTCAGTTCCCTGAATACACAGATTTATCTTTTACCAAATTTGGGACATTTTAAGCCATTATTTCTTCAAATACTTTTTCATCCCCACTTTCTTCCTCCTTTCCTTATGGTGTTCTGATGATGTGAATGTTAGAACTTTTGTTATAGACCCACAAGTTCCTGAGGCGCTCTTAAACTTTTTTCCCAGTATATGTTTACTCTTTGTTATTTAGATTGGCTCATTTCTATAGTTTTTTTCTTCAAGTTCACTGATTCTTTCCTCTGTCCTCTCCATTCTGCTATTAATCCCATTCAGTGAGTTGTTTGGACTTTTTTGGCTGTTGTGTTTTTTTCAGTTCTAAAATTTCATATGGCTCTTTTACTTCTTTTCTGAGACTTTCTATTTCTTTACTGAATTATCCTATTTTTATCATTTGTTTCAAGTGTGTTTGTAATTGCTGGTTAAAGCATTTTTAAAATGGATTTATTAAAATTGCTTTCACATAATTCTAACATCTGTGTCATTTCAGTGTTACTATCTGTTGTCTTTTCTCATTGTGATTTTTCCTGCTATAATGAGTGATTTTAGATTGAATCCTGGACATATAGAGTATTATGTTATGAGACTATGGATTTTACTTAAGTCTTCTGTTTTAGCTGGCCTCCTCTGATGCTGCACCACTGTGAGGAAAGGGAATGCACTGCTTCCTTACTGCCAGGTGGGGGTGGAAGTCCAGATTCCCCCTCCTTCTCCATTGACACCCTCCTGGAAAAGGAGCACCTTGTTACTGGTGGGAAGGGTAGAAGTCAATGTCCTTCTGACACCACCCTTGCTGGGAGGGAAAGGGGTCCCTTGTTATTGCTCCCCACATGGCTTCACTGATATGGTGGTTGGGGATGGGGAGGTCCTTGTTATCACTAGGCAGGGTACAACTTATTTTCCACACAGCCAGAGGAATAAGTACCACTTCCCACCTAGATGAGGGCAGAAGTCCAGACTCTCTACTTGGCCTTTGCTGATGGAGGTAGGGCTGCTGTTTTTCCTGAGATGTTTGGCTGAGGTAGAGCAGTTACTATCTAAAAGTTTTCTAGTTTGCCAGGCTGCCCCTTTTCTGGACTTTTGGCTAGAGAAAGCAGGGTTTTGTTGTCTTTTTTTTTTTTTTTAATTTAATATGATCAAAAACTTTTACTGCTTTATCAAGGACATTCTTAAGTTAAAGTGACATTTTGTTTTCTGCAAGTGCAGGGCAGTGAAAAATACAATTAGTATTACTGTTTGGTAACACTGTCTTGATTTGTACTATGGTACTATCGATTTCACCCACCATTGCTGTTCCACCATCACTGCAAATACCAACACAATGAAAAGGCAAAGGATGTCTTAATATTATTATAAAAATAATTTTCACCTCATAAACCATGAAAAGCGTCTCAGTGACCCCCAGTTGTCCACTGACCACAATTTAAGGACTGCCAGGGAAGACAATGAGAACAGAAGGTACTGATGATTGTTTTTTTTCCTCTTTCAGTTAAAGAACTTTTGTCTGATGAAAATAAATGGAGTATGGGTGGGGTATTAAGGATAGTGGTAATTTTTCTGAAACAATTTTGCAGATAATAAGGAAGAGAGTTGAATAAGGTTTTTATTTTATTTATTTATTAAAAAATTTTTTTAAGGTTTTTATTAGGGAATTGGGGGGATGGGAACAGCGCTGGGGAATTGGGGAAGGGGAACAGATAAGTTGTTGTTTTGTTCTTCAGTCTAGTTGTGGAGGACGTTGCTTAACTGGTACAAGTTGGCACCATCATTGCGCTCTTCCCAGGCGAGG
>NW_017733416.1:0-921 GCF_001890085.2 Hipposideros armiger
AAAAATGAAAGAATTAAGAGGTACAAATTGGTAGTTACAGGATGTAAAGTCACATGGATATAAAGTACAGTATGGGAAATATATTCAATATTATAGAATCTATGTATAGTGTCAAATGGGTACTAGACTTATCAGGGGGATAACTTTATAAATTATATAAATGTTTAACCAATATACTGTACACCTGATACTGATATAAAATAATATTGAATGTCAACCATAATTGAAAAATGTCACGGTGATGAAAAGTATAGCATAGGAAATATAGTCAATAATATTACAATAACTATATAGAGTCAAATGAGTAATAGACTTACTGGGGTTATCATTTTGTCAGGTATATAAATGTCTAATCACTATGTTGTTTTGTAAACCTAAGACTAATATAATATTATATGTCAATGGTAACTAAAAATATTTGTATTAAATCTATTTGAGTGACAATGGTTAGTAAAATTATATAGGTTTCAAGTGTACATTTCTATAATACATCATCTATATATCACATTGTGTGCTCACCACCCAAAGACAGTTTTCTTTCCATCACTGTACATTTGACACCCTTTACCCTCTTCTACCATCCCACCTCCCCCCTTGCCTTCAGTCAGACAGAAAAAGTCAAGAAACATATGACTTCACTAATATGTGGGATATAAAACCGAAAGCAACAAAGGAACAAGCAACAAATAAAGAAGAATAAATTTCAAAAATACAAATAAAAACCACAATGAGATATCACCTCACACCATTTAGAATGGCTGTCATCAACAAGAAAATGATAGCAAGTGTTGGAGAGGCTGTGGAGAAAAAAGAACCCTCATAAACTGTTGGTGGGAATGCACATTGGTGCAGCCGCCATGGAAGGCAGTGTGGAGGTTCCTCAAAAAATTAAGAATAGAATTACCATATGACCCAGCAATC
>NW_017733416.1:2491-18092 GCF_001890085.2 Hipposideros armiger
TATTCCACTACTGTACTACTGGGTATCTATGTAAAGAAAAGTAAAACCCTAATTCAAAAAGAGATCTGAAACCCTATGTTCATTGCAGCATTATTTACAATAAAATTTGGAAACAATTTAAGTGTCTACTGATGGATGAATAGGTAAAGAGGAAATGGTATGTACAGACACACACACACACACACACACAGAGAGAGAGAGAGAGAATACTCATCAGCCATAAAAATTAATGAAATATTGTCATTTGCAAGAACATGGATGAACATTTAGGGTATTATCCTAAGTATACTAAGTCGGACAGAGAAAGACGAATACTGCATGATGTCACTTATATGTAGAATCTAAAAAACAAACAAAACAAAACCTAGGTTCATAGACACAGAAAATATATTTGTGGTTGCCAGAGAGGAAAGGGATAGGGAGCAGAATGAGTAAAGGGAATCAACAGGTACAAACTTCCAATTATAAAATAAATAAGTCATGGGGATATAATATACAGCATAAGGAATAGAGTCAATAATACTGTACTAAATTTACATAGAGACAGATGGTAACTAAACTGACTGTGATGATCATTTCACAATCCACACAAATGTCTAATCACTATGCTGCACATATGAATCTAATATAATACTGCATGCCAATTATACTCAAATTAAAAATATGAGCAAACTCTGAGGTGAAGTGAGCTTAGTGGGAGAAGACGAATGTTTCCCTCAGAAAACCCTCACTGAGCTCATCCTCTCTCTGACTTGTGTGGCTGATGCCCAGGGTGCTGTGCTAGTCCTGAGCTCTGTGTAGTGTGGTGATAATTCATCCTTCTGATGAGCCACAAAATGTGGTCCTCAGCCTAGGGTCAGGTCACTCCTGCTCAAATACTCTGCCCATGAGGACCGTAGGATGGAGTGTCAGGCTAGTCTGGAAACTTCTGACAAGACAAGCAAAAAAAGTGCTGCGTGTGAGTTGCCTTCGGGCACCTGAAAATAGCTTGAGGAGATGAGGGCTGTCCTTTCTGCTTTTTCTTGTTGTTACCAGTATCTTACTGCTATGCGACACCATTCCCCAGGCTCCTGTGGCTGTGGTACATTTCTTTCCTGTGGCACCTGCCCCAGTGTATCATAAGTTCTGTCTACATGTCTGTTCTTTTAGAGAAACAATAACTTCTCAGCCCCTAACATAGTGTAGCAAGTGCCTGACTTCATTTTGAAGTTCAATAAATGTTTGTGGGAAGGAAGGGAGAGAAGAAGGGGGATATGGGAAGAGAGGGAGATAATATTCTCTCTTATCGCAATGCCCAGCACATGGAAATGCTAAATAAGTGATGACTGAATTGAAAAGATGGTGCATCAGTAACATGCTAAGTGAAATAAGTCAGGTGGAAAAGGACAAGAAACAAATATTTTCACTTATATGTGGGATATAAAACAAAAGGCAACAAATGAACAAACAAATAAACAAATGAACTCATAGACACAGATATCAGTATGGTGGTTACCAGAAGGGAAAGGGGTCGGGGGAGGATAAAGAAGGTAAAGGGGGTCAAATATACGATGAAGGGAGGAGACTAGACTTTGGGTGGTGAATACACAATGAAATATATAGATGATGCATTTTTTATAATGTATACCTGAAACTTATATAATGTTATTAACCAATGTTACCCCAATAAATTTAATTTAAAAATATGAGCAAACTGAATTCAACAACACATTTAAAGGATTATACACCATGATCAATGGGGGTTCATTACTGGAATGCAAGAATGATTTAACATATGCAAATCAAGAAGTGTGATACATGACGTTAGTAGAATGAAAAATCAATCATAATCTTAATAGGTGCAGAAAATGCATTGGATAAAGTATCATTTCATGCCAAAAAGTCTCAACAAATTAAGTATAGAAGGAAAATAGCTCTACATATTAAAGGCCATATGTGATAAGCCAAAAGATAACATCATACTGAACAGTGAAAGACTGAAATATTTTCCTTTAAGGCTGGGAACAAGACAAGTATCTCTGCTCTTACCAGTCATATTCAACATAGACCTGGAAGTCCTAGTCAGAGAAATCAGACAAGATAAAGAAATAAAAAGCACCCAAATTGGAAAGAATGAAGTAAACTTGTCTTTGTTTACATATGATATAATCTTATATAGAGAAAATCCTACAAACAACACAAAAATACCATTAAAACCAATCAGCATATGTAATATAGTTACACAATAAAAATCAACATACAGAAATTCGTTGTGTTTCTATATACCAACAATAAAATGTGCAAAATAAATAAAAGAAACAATCCCACTCACAATCACATAAAAAATGATAAACATGTTTTAGAATAAATTTAACCAAGGAGGTGAAAGATCTATACACAGCAAAACTATGAAACTGGTGAAAAAAAGTGGAGAAAATACAAACAAATGGAAAGATACCCTGTGATTATGGATTGTAAGAATTAATATTGTAAAAATGTCCACACTATACCAAATATATATATATATATATTTAATGTAATCCCTATCAAAGTTCCAATGGCCTGTTTCACAGTTATAGAAAAATAACACTTAAAATTTGTTTGGAACCCATGACTATATATATTATTATAGATATACAATGTCAGAGGGGTCATAGATCGGGGGAGGGAGGTTATCACTTTGTGAGGGGTGTAAAAGTCTTAACTATTACATTGTTTTGTACACCTGAAACTAAAACAAATTTGGAACCACATCAGACTCCAAATAGCCAAAATAGTCCTGAGAAAGAAGATCAAAGCTTAAAGCATCACACTTTTTTATTTCACATTATACTACAAAGCTACAGTAATCAAAACAGTATTGTACTGGCATAATAGGCACATAGACCAATGGAACAGGATCTAGAACACAAAAATAAATGCTTACATATACGGTCAACTAATATTTTATAAGGGAGCCAAGCATACTCAATGTGGAGAGGATACTCTCTTCAATAAGTGTGCTGGGAAAACTGAATAACCGCATGCAGAAAAATGAAATTCCTATCTTATACCATCCACAAAAATTAATTGAAATTGATTAACAACTTAAACATAAGACCTGAAACATAAAACTCCTAGAGGAAAACATAGAAAAGAATCTCCTTGACATTTCTTTTGGCAATAATTTTTTGGATGTGACACCAAAAGCACAGGCAATACAAATAAAAATTAATAAGTGAAACTACATCAAAGTAAAAGCATTTGAACAACACTAGAAATTATTGACAAAATGAAAGGCAAACTACTCAACAGAAGAAAATATTTTCAAATAATATATCTGATAAGGGGTTAATATCCAAAATATATAAAATCTCATACAACTCAATAGGAAAAAAAATCCAAGCAAAAAATGGGGAGATGTATTGAACATATTTTTTTTTACTAAGAAGTTATCTAAATGGCCAACAGGTACATGCATAGATGCTCAACTTTACTAATTAACAGGGAAATGCAAATCAAAACCACAATGACATATTACCTCATAATTGTTAGAATGGCTATTATAAAAAAAAGACAATAGATAACAAATGCTGGCAGGACTTTGGAGAAGATGTAAATCTGTGCACTGCTAGTGTGAATAAAATTTCGTACAGCCACTTGGAAAATGGTATGGAGGTTCCTCAAAATAAATAAATAAATAAAACCAGAACTATTATGTGATCTAGCAGTCCTATTTATGGGTATATAGCCAAAGGAAATACAAACAGGGTATTGAAGTAATATCTGCATTCCCAGGATCATTGCAGCATTATTGACAATAGCCAAAATATAGAAATAACTTGTTTTTATTGACAGATGAATGGATAAAAATGGATGGATAAAAATAAAAATATTAGGTCATCGGGAAAGTCATGTTGTATTTTTCTATGTTTTTCAATGCAAAAATGCATCATGACTTTCCCAATTATATATATATAGCAAGATAGCAAGATTTTCATTTTTATGGCTGAATAGTATATATATATATACTATTATATATATATAATATATATATAATATATTATATTATAGTATATATATATAGTATATATATATAATAGTATATATATAATATAGTATATATATATATATTATATATATACTAGTATAGTATATATATATAATAGTATATATATATACTATACTATATATATATATAGTATATATATATACTATATATATACTATATATATATATATATATATATATACTATTCAGCCATAAAAATGAAAATCTTGCTATTTACGATAGCATGGATGAATCTTGAGGGTATTACATTAAGTAAAATAAGTAGGGCTGAGAAAGATAAATAGTGTATGTTCTCACTTATATGTGGAATCTCAAAAAGCTAATCTCATAGAAAAACAGAGTATAGTGGTGGTTACTAGGGGCTGAGTGAGTGTGAAATAGGGAGATGTTTGTCAAAGGATACAAACTGCCAGTCATAAGATGAATAAGCTCTGGAAAGCTAATGTACAGCCTGGTGACTATAGTTAATGATACTGTATTGTATACTTGATATTTGCTTAGAGAATAGATTTTAAAATGTTGTCATCACAAAAATAAATATTAATTGTGGCATGTTAGAAGTGCTGATTAACACTATGATAATCATTTTGCAATGTATAAATGTATCAAATCAACATGTTCCACACCTTAAACTTACATAATGTTATATGTCGATTATATCTTAGTAAACCTGGAAAAATCAAATCAAACTGTGGTACAATCATACAATGGAATAATATTTAGATATAAAATGAAATGAGCTATCACATAATAAAAAATACAGATAAACTTTAATTGCATATTGCTAAATGATAGCAGCCAGTTTGAAAAACCTACATCCTACATTATTTGATATATAAGACATTTTGAAAAGATTAAAACTATAGAGATGGTAATAAGATGAGCGATGTACAGTGGGCTGGCAGGAGAGTGGGTAGGTTGACTAGGTGAAATCTATGAGACATTTTTAGATTGATGAGACTACAGTCATGTGCCACATAATGACCTTTTGGTCAATGACAGACTGCATATACAGTGGTCCCAAAAGATTATAATGGAGGTGAAAATTTCTTATCGACTAGTGACATTGTAGCCATTGTAACATTGTACTGCAACACATTACTCATGTGTTTGTGATGATGCTAGTGTAAACAAACCTACTGAGCTGCCAGTCGTATAAAAGTATAGCACATACAATAGTAGGCTATATCACCTGGGTTTGAGTAAGTACACTCTATGATGGTTACGCAATGAGAAAAATCACCTAACAACACATTTCTCAGAGCGTATCCCTCTCATTAAGCAGCACACAACTATATTCTGTATAATACTGTAATGGGGTATACATGATATTATTTATTTGTTAAAAATCAAATAACTTTGCAGCACAAAGAGTAAACCTTAATGTATGTAAAATTTAAAAAATCATTTAGGAGGTTGAGAAAATTCCCATCCAACCATTAGGGAATGCATAGTATGAGAAGAGAATATAACTACAATATTATAAATGTATGGAACAACCTCACTGAAGAAATGAGAGGAAATGTGCTGACCTAAGTGACTGGAAATGAGTGGAGGCTATAACACCAAAGTAAAATGGAATTGAATATAAGCACTAGAACAATTGTTGATGAACATGTGGAGAAATTGGAACTCTCATAAATTTCTGGGAGATATAAAATGGTATAGCCAATTTGCAAAATGGCTTAGCAGTTCCTCAAAATATTAAACAAAAAGTTACAATAAGACCCAGCAATTCCATTGCTAAATATGTAGCCAAGAGAATTGAAAATGTACGTCCAAAATTAGTCACAAATCAAAGACAAAAATGTGAACAAACAAATGTCTATTAGTTTTTGAACGACAAAATAATTGTGATATACCCATCCATTTTTACTTTTTTGGTAATAAAAAGGAATCAAATACTGATACATGCTACAACATGGATGAACCTTAAAAACATTATGCTAAGTGAAAGAAGCGAGACACAAAAAGTCACATGTTGTATGATTTCATTTATATGACATGTAGAATATATGCAAATCCATATAGACAGAAAGTGGATTAGTGATTGCCGGGGGTTGAAAAAATTAACTAATTGGCATATAATTGTTTGCTTTTGAGGTGCTAAAAATATTGCTAAATTTATGGTTGCAAAAACTCTGTGAATATAATAAAAACCACTGAAATATACACTTTAAAAGGGTGAAATTTATGGTAGTGAATTATATCTTTAAAAAGCTGTTACAATAAAAGAATGTTTACAAATGGCATCATACTAGGTTGTAACCTTTGAGATTGTAACTATAAAAACAAATGTCCTAGCTTTATACAATCTAAACTACAAATTATTGCAGGGAGTAATTGGAAAACTATTTAAATAAATGAAAAGATATACTAGGCTCATGGATCAGAAGATCTAATTTTAAGGTGTTAATTCTGCAATTGATCTTTATAGTCAATAAAACAGTAATAAAACTGAAAGTTTGTTGTAGAAAATTATAAGCTAATTATAAAATTTATATGGAAATTTATAGTACCCAGAATAAAGGAAGATGCCTAATTAAAAGCCCTAGCCTGTTTTTCCTATGAGGGCTGATCTGGAAAAATCTGGACTGCCTTGCCTTGCCAGGGTGTGGCCATTCAGCTTGGCTGGCCAAGGTTCCCCTCAATAAAAGACACTTGGATGTCCTGACTAGTGAAGCCTGTGACCCCCACTTGGAAGCATGTACAGATGGGTACTATCATCAGTTGGTGTGGATTCCTACTACCTCTAGAGGCAGTGGGGCGTTTGGGGACCACACCCAGCTTCCATTACCTGGAAACCCCAGATGCCCAAGGTTGACTGGCAGAGTTCATAGTGCACATGTGAGGGCATCCACAAGTTAGATTCACCAAAGACCAGAAACAAGAGGTAGATGTCCAGAGAGGCTGGTGGTCCTAGGCTTCAGCTCTTGGAGGTACAAGGTAGGTACTTAATTAAAAGCCCTAACCTATTCAAATGCAAATATTTTTCCTAAATGCTGAGCTTGAAAAAGTTGAACCTCTTGACTGGTCAGGGAGGGGTCAGTCTGGATAACCGGTCTAAGTTCACTTCAATTAATGACACTTGGAAATTTTGACTCCTGGGAAAGCCAAGAACCATGCCAGGCAGAAGGTCTAAATGGCAACTCAGTATTGTCAGGTGGGGGAAGGCTCCTTCCACCTTTGGAGGCCATACGAGTGGCTAAGAGCTACTCCAAGATCCCCTGGTCTTGACACCAGCTACCTGAAGTCTGGTGATGGTGTGTGTACTGTGCATGCATGGCCACCTCAAATCAGACTCACTGAATCCAGGAAGAAGAGCAAGATATCAGGAGAGGCTGCGGTTCTGAGGCCCTGATTCTTGAAGATATAAGTCAAATACCTAATTAAAGCCCAACATATGCAAATACAAACATTTCACTTGAAGCCTGAACTGGACAAAGCTGTACTCCTTGCATGGCCAAGAAGGTGCTGGTCAGGCTGACTGGTCAAGTTTCCCCTCAATAAGAGATACCTGGATATCTTGACTGCTGGACAAACTTGGGGCTGCACTGGGACGCATGTCAAATGGGAGTTATCATCAGCCAGGGGTGGGTTCCCTCCACCTCTGTAGGCTGGGTGTGTAGTTGGGCACTGCCTCCAGATCCTATGGTTTTGAGGGTGCAGGCTGTCCTAGGCTGGCTGATGGGGTGTGTACTGTGCATGCATGTGCTGCAGCAAGTGAGACTCACAGAACACCAGGAACAAGAGGCACATGTAGGGAGAAATCAGGGGTCTCAGGCACTGCCTCCTGGGGGGTACAAGACAGATACCAAATTTAAAGACTTAAAGTACCTAAATGCAGATATATCCTCTCCATGCTGGGATAGAAAACTGTGAATTCCCTTCCTGTCAAGTAAGGGTCTGGTCGAGTTAGCAAGCAAAGGTTCCTTTTAATAAGACATGGAAACATGAAAACAACCGAAGTGTCCTTCGATAGAAGATTGGATAAAGATGTGGTATATAGTATGTACAGTGGAATATTACTCAGCCATAAGATGAAATACTGCCACTTGCAACAACATGGATGGATCTTGAGATTATCATGCTAAGCGAAATAAGTGAGACAGAAAAAGTTGAGAATTATGATTCCACTCATGTGGGATATAAAACTGGAAGTAAAAAACAAGCAAGACAAACAAAAACAAACTCATAGACACAGACAACAGTTTAGTGGTTATCAGAGGTTAAGGGGGGAATAGGGTGGTAGAAGAGGTAAAAGGGGGTCAAATATATGGTAACAGAAAGAGAACT
Source organism: Hipposideros armiger (assembly GCF_001890085.2). Taxonomy (NCBI): domain Eukaryota; kingdom Metazoa; phylum Chordata; class Mammalia; order Chiroptera; family Hipposideridae; genus Hipposideros; species Hipposideros armiger. The sequence goes on from NW_017733416.1 coordinate 10,817, forward strand.
GACTCTGGGTGGTGAACACACAATGCAATATATAGATGATGTGTTATAGAATTGTACACTTGAAAACCTATATCATTTTACTAACCAATGTCACCCTGATAAATTTAATAAAAATAAAGTAATTTAAAAATAATTAAATTAAATTAAAGTAACTAAAAAGAGAGAGAGAGAGACACCTGGATGTCTTGACTGGTGAAGAAGCCTGGGACTCTGCCATGGTGAAGGTCCAAATAGTGACTCTCTATTGCCTGGTGGGGGAAGACTCCCTTCATCTTTGGAGGCTGTGCAAGTTCTTAAGAACCACCTCCAGTTCCCCTGGTCTTGTGGATACTGGCTGCCAAAATCAACTGAAGTGCATTGTACTTCACATGCACAGGCTTCCACAGGCCAGACTAACCAGGACCAGGAACAAGAAGCAGGTGTTAGAAGAGGATAAGGGCCCCAGGCTCTGGCCCACGGAGTATAAGGCAGATGCCTAATTAAAAGCTATAACTTATTTACATGGGCATATTTCCCCTGAAGTCTGAGTTGGAAAAACCTAAACTGCCTTGCCTCACCATGGTGGGACCAGTTGGGCTGGCTGGCTAGATTTGCCCTCAATAAAAGACACCTGGACATCTTGATTGCTGGAGTAACTTGGGACCACACTAGGTAGCAAGTCAAATGGGGACTAGCACCAGGCATGGGTGGGTTCCCTCCACCTGTGGAGGCTTTGAGGATGTTGGGGACCATACCCAGTTCCCCTTGCTTGGAGAGCCCGGCTGCTTGAGGCCAACTGGCAAGGTGCACACTATGCATATATGGGTCACCACAAATAAAGCTCAGGAAATTTAGGAACAATAAAAAAATGTCTAGAGACTGGTGGTTCCAGACACTGGCTTTTGGGGGTACAAAGCAGATGCCTAATTAAAAGCCTTAGCCAGCTCAAATGTGCATATTCATATTCTCCCTGAAGGCTGAACAGAAAAAAAGGTGAAATGGCTTGCCTTGCCAGGGCAGCACTTGTCAGGCTAGCCAAGCCATGGTTCTTTTCAATAAAAAACACCTGGGCATCTTGACTGATGGAAAATCTTTGGATCCAACTGGGCAGCATGTCAAAATTGGAACTATTTCCAGGTGGGGGTGGGTACCTCCACCTCTAGCAACTTTGCAGGTAGTTGTGGAATGCCCCCAGCTCCTTTGGCCTGAAGAGCCAAGGCTTCCCTAGGCTGGCTAATGAGATGTGTAATATACAATTGTGGACCTCCACAGGCCAGGCTAACAGAAACCAGGAACAAGAGAAAATTGAGGGGAGAAGCCAGAGGTTCCAGATGCTGTCTCTTCAGGTATGAGGCAGATGCATGATTAAAAGCCTTAACCTACTCAAATGTGCATATTTCTCCTCAAGGATGAGCTGGAAAAAAGGTTGATTTCCTCATTTTGCAAGAGCAAGGCCAGTGGGCTGGCCAGCCCTACTCCTACTACCCCTCAATAATAGACATGGATGTCTTGACTCCTAGAGAAGCCTGAGACCCCACCAAGCAACATATCAAAATGGGGACTGACTATTCCCAGACAGGGCATGTTGGGACTAAATTCAAGTTGTTCCCAGATTTGTGCCCCAGCAGCCAAAAGCACAAAGAACACACCAGGTGACTGAGTGCCAGACATAGGTTTATTGAGACTTACTGACCGCGGATTGTCTTTGGTGGTGGGTGGCTGGAGGGGTAGTGCTCTGTACACAGGCAGAGAAGAAGCAAGGTTATACAGGTACAGCAACACAAAGAGCGTTCCATGGGAGAAATCATCCTGCAGGCCTGCTCATGCACACAGTGTCCCAAGAAGCCCGGGGACCTTGACTGCCTGCTAGCTTATCTGTCCATGAGCCTGGTCTCTACAGGGTGGGTTCCCTCAACGGCTGAAGGCTGTTCAGGTGTTTGGGGCTGCTCCCAGCTCCTCTGGCTTTGATGGCCTAGGTTTCCCTAAGCTGGATCATGAGGTATTTGCTGTGCACACATGGGCCCCTGAAGGTCAGGCTAATTGGGACCAAGAATTAGAGGCAGGTGTAAGGAGAGGCTGGGAGTCCCAGGCACTGGCTCTTCAGTTATAAGGTGGATGCTTAATTAAAAGCCTTAAAATGCTCAAATGTGCATATTCCTTCTGAAGTTTCAGCAGGAAAAAGCGAAACTGCTTTCCCTTGACAGGGTGGAGCCTGTTGGCTGGCCAACTGCAGTTGCTCCCAATAAGAGACAACTGGACATCTTGACTGCGGGAGAAGCTTGGGACCCAAATAGACAGCGTGTCAAAACAAAGACTATCGCCTGGTTGGGGGTGGGTTCCCTCTACATGTGGAGGCTGTGCAAGTGGTTGGGGACTACCTCCCACCACTCTTTCCTGGAGAGCCCCAGCTGCCTGAGACTGAGGGGCACAAGTTTTACTGCACATGTGTGGGCTGCTGCAAGTCAGGAAAACCAAAGACATGAACAAGAGGAAGATGTCATGAGAGGCTAGGGGACTTAGGTGCTGGCTTTTGGGGGTACAACTCATATGCTTAATTGAAAGCACTAACCTACCCAAAGTGGGATATTTCCCCTGATGGCTGAGCTGGAAAACCGGACTCTGCCTGGCAAGAGAGGGATCGGTCTAACTGGCTGGCTGGCTTCAGTTCCTCTCATAAGAGACACCTGGAGGTCTTGACTGCTGGAGAATCTTGGCATCCCACTAGGCAGCACATCAAAATGGGGACTGATCATTGTAGGGGTGAGCTCCCTCCACCTCTGGAAACCATGAAGATAGTTTAAGAACACCCCCAGCTTTTCTTGCTTGGAGAGTCCAGGCTACTGAAGGCCCACTGGTGGTGTGAGTACTTCAAATGCATGAGCCACTGCAAGACAGACTCACAAAAGGCCAGGAACAAGAAATAGATATCATGAGAGAGCATAGGTCCCAGGCATTGGCTCTTCAGGTACAGGGCAGATGCCCAATGAAAAGTCATAACCTACTCAGATGTGCATGTTTCCTTTGAAGTCTGAACTGAAAAAAGCTGGATTTCCTTGTCTTTCCAGGGCAGGTGAGCTGGTTGGCTATGGTTCCTCTTAACAAAAGATACCTGGACATTTTGCCAGTTGGAGAAACCAAGGACCCCACTGGGCAACATGTCAACATGGGGACTGACTATTGCCAGGTGTGAGTGGGTTTCTTCCACATCTGGAGCTTGTGCAGGTGGGAGGGAGGGGACTGCTGCCAGCTCCTTTGACCTTGTGGGCCCAGGATGACCTATGCTGACTGACAGGGTATGTACTGTGCAGGTGTCGGTCTCTGTAGGCCAAGCTAACCTGGACAAAGAACAAAATGCAGGTGTGGAGAATGTATGGGGTCCTGGGCACTGGCAATTCAGGTACAAGAAAGATACCTAATTAAAAACTTAACCCACTCAAATGTCAATATTCCCACAAAGGGTGAGCTGAAAAAAGCTGGCCTCCTTGCTCGGCCAAGGAGGGACCTATCAAGCTGTCCAGTCAAGGATCCCCTCAATAAGAGACACCTGAATGTCTGGAGTGCTGGAGAAATTTGGGACTCATGTCCAAATGGAGACTCTGGCTGGGTGAGGGGAAGCTTCCTCCTCCTCTGGAGGCTATGAGGGTGGTTGATGACTGCCCACTATTTCCCCTGTTGGAGGGCATTGCCTGCAGAGGTTAATTGACAGAGTGTGTACTGCATATATGCTGGCTATCCTGGGTCAAACTAACCGGGGTCAGGAACAAAAGGCAGGTGTTGAAAAAGACCAAGGTTCCCTGGTGCTGGCTCTTTGGATACATAGCAGATGGCCAATTAAAAGCTCTTACCTACACAAATGTGTATATTCTCCTGAAGATTGATTGGGGAAAGGTGGATTTGTTTTCCCTTTTTGCCAGGGCAAAGCCAGAGAGGTGGCTGACCATGGTTCTTCTAAATAAGAGATGCCTGGAAGTCTTGACAGCTGGAGAAGCCCGGAACCCCAGGGCAGCATGTTAAAATGGAGACTATCTACAGGTGGGGGAAGGCCCCTTCCACCTCTACAGGCTATGTGGGTAGTAGGGAACCTTGCCTAAGCTCTCCTACCTGAAGGGCCTAGGTTTCCAGAGGTCCACTGATAGGGTATGTACTGCATATGTGCATGCTGCCATTCATCAGTCAAACTGGGATCAGGAAAAAGAGGCAGGAGTAGAAGAGGTCATGAGTCCCAGGCACCGGCTCTTAGGATAGAAGGCAGATGCCCAATTAAAAGCCATAACCTCTTCAAATGTGCACACTTCCTTTGGCAGTTGAGCTAAAATAAGCTAAACATTTTTGCCTTGTCACGGCAGACACTTTCAGCTGGCTAGCCATGGTTCCCATAATAATAAACACCTGGACAACTTGGCTGGTGGAGAAGCCCAGGACCTTATCGAGCAGCATGTCCAAATACAGACTGAATATCACCAGGTTGGGGAAGATTCCCATGACCTATGGAGTTTGTGTAGGTACTAGGGGACTTCTAGCTCCCCTGCCCGGAGGGCTCCTGCTGACAGAGTGTGTACTGCACATGCTTGGGTCATCTTATGTCAGACTAACCAGGATCTGGAACAAAAGGCAGGTGTCTGCAGAGGCTGGGGGTCCCAGGTGCTGGATTATGCCTGGCCAGCCAAATGTTCCCATTCTGGCAAGGAAAGACTGTTTAGCTTTTTTGGGGCCAGCAGGTTGCTCTGTTGGTTAGAGCACAAGCTCTGAGCAACAGGTTGCCAGTTCAATTCCCACATGGGCCAGTGAGCTGTGCCCGAGCTGAGCTGCCAACAGGTGGCCGGATGGCTCAGCTGGTTATAGCGCATGCTCTTAACAACAAGGTTGCTGGTTCGACTGCCACATGGGATGGTGGGCTGTCCCCCCACCCCCAGCTAGATTGAAAGCGGCAACTGGACTTGGAGTTGAGCTGCGCCCTCCACAACTAAGAATGAAGGACAACAACTTGACTTGGAGCTGATGGGTCCTGGAAAAACACAATGTTCCCCCTTTCCCAATTCCCCAACACTGTTCCCTTTCCCAATTCTCCAATAAAAAAATCTTTAAAAAAAAAAAAAAGAATGTTTAGCTTTTTAAGCTCAACCTTCCAGAGGAATATGCATATTTGAATAGGTTGGTCTTTTAATTAGGCATCTAGATTTTAATGTAAAAGCCATGCTGGACCCTTGGCCTCTCCTGACATTTGTCTCTTGTTCCTGGTCCCAGTTAACACTCAGAATGGCCAACTCATGCATAGTACGCACTTTGTCAGCAAAATTTTGGCAGCTGGTACCTCCAGACAGAGGTTTTAGGGGTGGCCCTTATACCCCAAACAGCCTGCAGAGGTGGAGGGAGCTTCCCCTTACTTGGCTATTGTCAATCTCCATTTGGACATGCTGCCCACAGGGTTCCCATCCTTCTTCAGCAGTTAAGACCCCCATGTATCTCTTATTGAGGGGAACCATGGCTGATATGTCCACCAGCCCCACCCTAGAATGGCAACTATCTCCAGGTTTTTCAGCTTAGCTTTCAGGGGGGATATGCACATTTGAGTACGTTAGGACTTATAATTGAGCTTTGGCCTAGTACCCAAAGAACCATCATCTGAAACTCCCTACCCTCCAACACCTGCCTCTTGTTTCTGATCCCGATTATTCTGACCCAAGTCGTTTGGCAAATGCACATTACACACTCTATTAGAGGAACTCTGGCAGCTGGTACCCTCCAGGTAGAAAAGCTAGGGGTGGTCTCTGATCATTTGCACAGAATCCACAGATGTATGAAACCTTACCCAATCCAAAGATTGTCATTCTTCATTTGAACATGCTGCCTGGTAGGTGGTGTCCCAGGCTTCTCCAGCCGTCAAGACTTCCAGGTGTCTCCTTTTGAGAAAACTATGCTAATTCAGCAGTGAGGCCTTGCCCTGGTCAGCCTTAGATATTTAGTGTTATTTAGCTCATAAAAAACATTAGCTAAAAGCTAATGGAAAACCCCACTGCCCAGTGTTAAGTTAAAAAAAAAAAGCACGATAAAAAACAAACAAACAAACAAAAACCAGTAAAAAATAATATGCACATTTGAATAGGTTAGGGCGGGGGTTGGCAAACTTTTGAGACAGAAGAGCCTCCAGGGGTCAGCAAACTGTGGCTCACGAGCCAAACACGGCTCTTTGGGTACATACATGTGGCTCTGAAGTAAAATTGAAAACGAAAATAAAGCTATCATCATTTCATTTACAGAATTTTTACAGGATATTATTCACATAATGGTGATTTCATTTGTTTTATAGGTCTGACAAAACTTCAAGGGACAGGATTGGCTCTTCCAGGGGTCGGCAAACTTTTGAGACAGAAAGTACCCAAAGCGCCGCATGTGGCTCGTGAGCTGCAGTTTGCTGACCCCTGGGTTAGGGGTTTTAATTTGGCATCTGCTCTGTACTCAAAACAACCAGGACCCAGAACCCCCAACTGTCCCTACACAGACTTTTTTCTCTGGTCCAAGTTAGCTGGACCAGGGGAGGCACGTGTGTACATAGTAAGCATTTCCTTGGGGAAACTCCTCCTCCTCGTTGTTGTTGTTGTCTTCTCCTTCTCCTCCTCCTCCTCCTCCTCCTTTTCTTTAACTTTTCTTATGATACTGCTTTGGTGGAGATGGACTCCTTTAGCTTTTTGTTGTTCAGGAAGCTCTTCATCTGTCCTTCAATTCTAACTGATAGCCTTGGTAAGTAGAGTAATCTTGCTTGTAGGTCCTTGTTTTTCATCACTTGGAATATTTCATGCCAAAACGTTGGCCTACAAAGTTTCTGTTGAAAAGTCAGCTAACAGTCTTATGGGAGGTCATTTGAATGTAACTGGTTTTCTCTTGCTACTTAAAAATATATTTTATTAAAATATGCCTAACATACAATATTATATCAGCTTCAGGTAAATATCATAGCTATTCAACATTTATATACCTAAAAAAAGTGATCACCATAATAAGTCCAGCAACCATCTAACATCATACCATACTATTTTATTATTATTGATTATATTCCCCATGTATCCCTGTGACTTATTTGTTTTATACCTGGAAATTTGAACCACTTATTCCACTTTATCTACACCACTTTGTAGGTTTTCAATTACGGTTGACATTCAATGTTATTTTATATTAATTTCAGGTGTACAGCACAGTGTTTAGACATTTATATAATCTAAGAAGTGATCCCCCTGACTAATACCTACCTGGCATTGTACATAGTTACTACCATATTATTGAGTATATTCCCTATGATTTA
>NW_017733416.1:22707-24088 GCF_001890085.2 Hipposideros armiger
CCACACAAACTCGCCTAGAAAACCCCAGCTGAATCACGCAGGTGCACAGCTCGCGGCCCTACACTCCCAGGAAAACTCCCTGTCTCAGCCTGTCCCAATCAGCCACTCAAAGATCAGGAAAAGCAGCCTGTCAGCCAATTGCCACCAAGAAAACTCTGCACGCGCAGTGTGAAAATCAGGGACCCAAGGTGAGTCACGCACTTCCGGGTCTCAATAAGCAGTCTGTTGTAGTCAGAGCGTGCTTGCCCGGCATTTCCCTGGCTATGCAGCACAAACAGTATGGAGGGTGGGGTCCAACGCCGCATGTGCACATGCGCACGCACGCACACACGCACTCCTGCGCCAATTCCAGCAGACCAATGCAGTCCCAGACCTGAGCCTCTGTGGGAGGGCCCAGCCCTGAAAAAATGGCAGCCTCCTGTGCACTACTCCTGTGCAAGCTCCACACCAGGGGAACAATGGTCCCCAAAACCTCCAGCTCCCGCGCCAAAGGCACTCAGTTCAGTCCTTCCCGCAGGCTCCTGGGCCCTGCTCACAAAGCTACTCCCTCCACCAGGAACTGGGTGAGTGCTCACCAGCGAGCGAGTCGGTTTGCCGGCTCCAGTTTCTCCAGCCGCCCCCAGCTTCACCAAGCCGAGCAAAGAGAATCCTCACTATTTTCTCCTTCCAGCTATCATAGAATTCCTCTTCCCGGCAACGTAACTGTGGTGGTGAGCGCAGTGTGGGTTCGGAGGGTCTTGCCCCCAACCGGAGAAGCCTCCCCACTGCTGAGGTGTCCCTCATGGGGTTTGCCCTCTCTCGTCTCCACCCCTCCTACTGGCCTTGACGTGGCCTCCTCTTTAAGTCCTTCGTTTAGAAGTTCTGCTCATCTAGGGTCCAGGGAACTTCCGAGGTTGAATATCTTATAAATTATTTGTAATTTTGCTGTGATCCTGGGAGGCAGTTGGCACAGCATCAGTCTATTCTGCCATCTTACCGGAAGTCCTCCGCAACTGATTTCTGAGTATTAATTTTGTATCCTGCTACCTTACTAAATTAATTTTATCAGTTCTAACAGTTTTTATGGTGGGTCTTTAGGATTCTGTATATATAGTATCATGTCATCTGCATATGGATGGGGTAGAGGCTTGGTCATGCACTGTACACGTGAAGCTGATGTTGTATAATATTGTATGTCAACTATAATTGAATACATGTATAGTCACGGGACATGGAGTATAGTGTGGGAATGCAGTCCAGGGAATTGTAATAGATATGTATAATATGGTTGGGGGAGTGGGGTGGTGGATTGGGGGAGGGGATTTGTCACTTTGAGGGGTAAAAAGTGTAACCATTGCACTGTGTTTTACAGCTGAAACTAATTTTTAAAAATGTTTATTTC
>NW_017733416.1:26185-28338 GCF_001890085.2 Hipposideros armiger
ATGACATGATATTACACATAGAGAACCCAAAGGATTCCAGCAAAAAACTATGGAATTAGCAAATGAATTTAATAAAGTAGCAGGATACAAAATTAATATTCAGAAATTGGTTGCCTCTTTATATACCAATAATGAACTCTCAGAAAAAAAAAACTAAGAAAACAGTCTCTTCTATAATTGCATCAAAAAATAAATAAAATACCTAGGAGTAAATTTAACCAAGGAGGTAAAAGACCTGTACATGGAAAACTATGACACTGAAAAAACAAAACTAAAGAAGATACAAATAAATGGAAGCATATACCATGCTCATGTATAGGAAGAATTAACATTGTTAAAATGTCCATCCTACCCAAAACAATCTATAGATTCAATGCAATCCCTATCAAAATAACAATGTTGTTCTTTACAGAACTAGAACAAATAATCTTAAACTTATACAGAACCACAAAATATCCCAAATAGCCACAGATGTCTTGAGAAAGAAGAACAAAAGTGGAGGTATCATCCTACCTGATATCAAACGATACTGCAAATATATAGTAATCAAAACAGCATGGTACTGGCATAAAAACAGACACATAGATCAATGGAACAGAATAGAGAGCTCAGAAATAAACACACACCTATATAGTCACCTAATCTATCACAAATGAGGCAAAAACATACCGTGAAGTGAAGAGAGTCTCTTTAATAAATGCTGTTGGGAAAACTGGACAAAATGCAAAAAAAAAGGAAAGAAACAGGACCACCTTCTTCACCACATACAAGAATAAACTCAAAATAGATTACATACTTAAATCTAAGTTCCAAAACCATAAAACTCCTAGAAGAAAATTTAAGCAGTATACTCTCTGATATTGCACTTAGTGATTTTTTTTTTCTGATCTATCTCCTTGGGCAACGGAAAGAAAAAAAATGGGACTACAGCAACCTAAAAACTTTTTGCACAGCAAAGGAAACCATCAACAAAATGAAAAGACAGCCTACTGAATAGGAGAAGATATTCAACAATGATACATGTAATAAGGGGTTAATGCCTGAAATTTGTAAAGAACTCATACAATTCAACACCAACATAAAAAATCCAGTTAAAAATGGGCAGAAGACCTGCATAGACATTTCTCCAAAGAGGACATACACATGGCCAATAGACATATGAAAAGATGCTCAACATCACTAATCATCGGAGAAATCCAAATTAAAACCACAATGAGATATCACCTCACACCTGTCAGGATNCCTTAAGGAACCGCACTCCCTCTACCTGTTCGTCAAGCCCCCTCCTCCTTTCTCTTTCATCCAGAGGGAGACAAAAATGGGGTATGGTGGTGGTGGGAACTGAAGAAGATGGGGTCTGAGGAGGTAAATATGGATGGAGGAATCTGAGGGGAGGGAGTAGAGAAGATTGAAGAGGAAGAGAAAATACTGAACCGAAGAGCAAAGGGGAAACTGAGGATGCAAAAGGGATGACAGGGAAAAAAAAGGAAGGCTGAGGAGAAAAGACTGAGGGAGCAAAAAAGGTGTTCTGAGGAGAAGAAAAAGGAAAGACTGAAGAGAAAGGGTGCATCTGAGGAGGCAAGTGGGCTGAAGCGGGGAGATCCAGGTACTGAGAGACTTTTCAAACATCACTATCCTGAGCGGGATCGTGAAATTTCCCAAAACAGGAAATTTCCTCTTCAGACAATGCCTCTAAAACGGGAGAGGCTTGGCCGTGATCGCATAGTGGTTAGTACTCTGCGTTGTGAAAAGTGAGAGGCTTGGAGGAGCAAAGACACAGAGAAAAGCCCAGTCAAAAAGTGAGAGAGGAGCAGGGAAGAACTGTAAGGCAACAGTGAAGAAAAGTGGGAGGGAGACAGACAGAGAACTAATGGAGAAGACACAACTAAAGTTTGTTTTTATTTGTGTGATGGGGGGGAGAAAAGAAAAAGAAAAAAAAGATGAACAATAAAATGACAATAACTATGTATCTATCAATAATCACTTTAAATGTAAATGGATTAAGTGCTTCAATCAAAAGACAGGGTAGCTGAATGGATAAAAAAACAAGACCCATACATATGCTGTCTACAAGAGACCCAACTCCGATTGAAAGACACAAACAGACTGAAAGTAAAAGGATGAAAAAATATATTTCATACACACGGAAAAAA
>NW_017733417.1:0-1012 GCF_001890085.2 Hipposideros armiger
GACTTTTAAAATATCCAGAAAGAAGCTCAATCACCCATGGAAAATGAGAACTAATTTGAGTTTAGCAATATACTTTTCTTTCTGCTCTCTAATCATTATAACAATTCCTTAATGAACCATAAATTAAAGCATGTCTTGACATATTTGTTTTTTCTGCTTTAAATGAATCATGGCAGCTTGATATTTTTAGCTGATTACAGTTAATAGACTTAGATCAAATCTGCAATCTATGTTATCATATATGTGACATAGGCCCTAGATGGAATGATTCTGAAGACTAACCTTTTACAAACCTAGGCTTATATATTAATATATATCACTTTTTACATTCTGTTTTCACTTTTTGGGTTGATTTGATGGAAACTCTTTTATGACTATAACTGAATTATTTGAATGGTTTCTTTGCTTACATAAGATTTTTTGCAAAATAGGCTGATCATAGGGATTGCCATTTGGGTCCTAGTTCTGCCTCTAATATTGAATAAATGAAAGTATTGATGAATTAGTCCATGTGTGCCTCAATTTCCCCTAAAGGAAAATAAGAATAAATGTACTTTACAATTTAACAATTATTTATGGAGTAACTGGTGGGATCCAAATACTTTTACTGAAGCTCTATGAATACTTTTCCTCTAACTGATCCATTAATCTGTGGTCTTGATAGCAGCATTTGAGAGTGTTTAGTGAAAGTCTCCACATGGACTTATTGTTTCATTAAGGGTTTAGTAAGAACTGCAGTGCTTTTGATTTTATTTGTAGTCTTTAGAGAATGTAATTCTTTGAGTGGAGATAATTATAAAACAAAATAGTTTCATATCATTTAATTATACAAGGTGTCATCAAACAATACAGTGAATGTTTAAATAAAAAATTATTACAGTAAAAGACACATTGCCATTAATGTCTTTCAAAATACCTCCTCTTGCTTCAAACACACTTATCCCATTATTCTTGCCACTTTCTGAAGCAGTTCTGGAAGTCCTGTTTTGTGAGCACCTTTAATTGTGCTGTC
>NW_017733417.1:2308-3951 GCF_001890085.2 Hipposideros armiger
AAAAATCTATAAATAACCTTCAATATACCATATTATATAATAATTCTTGATTATATACCACATGAAGTCATATGCCTAAAATTTCCTTTTATCCCATTCAATTTATTATCTATATGGTTATTGCATGTAACTTAATGTTATGTAACTCTCTGACCTAAAATTTCTTTGCATGTAAAATAAACATGCTACATTTTTCTCACATATCTCACATATTTTAAAATATTTTTAGAACAGTTTTAAGTCCACATCAAAATTGAGAAGAAGGTACAGAGATTCCCTATATACCTCCTGCCACCACACATGTACAGCCTCCCCAATTATCAACACCCTTCACTAGAGTGGTACATTTTTTACATTTCATGAACCAACATTGACACATCACTATCAACCAAAGTCTTAAGTTTACATTAGGGTCTACTCTTGGTGTTCTACATTCGATAGGTTTGGACAATATATAACATTCATTATAGTATAAAGAGTATTTTCTCTGCCTAAAAATTCTCTCTGTTTTGCCTATTCATAAATACCAACACCCCACCATCCCTAACTCTGGCAATCGCTGATGTTTTCATTGTCTCCATTGTTTTGCCCTTTCTAGAGTGTCACATAATTGGAATCATAAAGTATGTAGCCTTTTCAGATTGACTTTTTTCATTTAGTAATATGCATTTATGGTTCCATCATGTCTTTTCATGACTTGATATTTAATTTCTTTTTAGTGCTAAATAACATTGTCCAGGTGTACCACTTTTTATTTATCCATTCACCTACTGGAATATATCTTGCTTTCAAGTTTGGCAATTGTGAATAAAGGTGCTATAAATATCTGTCTGCAAGTTTTTGGGTGAATATAATTTTCAATTTCTTTGGGTAAATACCAAGAATTGTGATTGCTGGATTATATGCTAAGAGTATTTTTAATTTTGCATGAAACCACCAGGAGTCTTTCAAACTGGCTATACCATTTTGTTTTCCCACCAGCTATAAAAGAGTTCCTGTTGTTCCATATCCTCACCAGCATTTGATGTCAGTGTTCTGGGTTTTCAACACCCTAACAGGTGCATAGTGATATATCATTGTTGTTTTAATTTACATTTCCCTAATGATATAAGATGTGAAGCATCTTTTGATATGTTTATTTACCATTGTATATCTTCTTTTGTTTATTAAGATTTTTAGCTCACTTTTTGGTAGTTTTTTTCCCCAATTTTTGAATTTTAAGAGTTCTTTGTATATTTTGCACAAGAGCCCTTTGTCAGTTTTGTCTTCTCTGAATATTTTCTCCCAGTCTGTGGGTTTTCTTCCCATTCTCTTGACATTGTCTTTGGCAGAGCAAAAGTTTTTAATTTTAATGAAGTCCAGCATATTGATTATTTCTTTCATAGATGATGCCTTTGTTCTTATATCTAACAAATCATTGCCATACCCAAGGTGTTCCAGATTTTCTTCTGTTTTATTCTATGAGTTTTATAGTTTTGATCCTTTTTTTAAAGATTTTTATTGGGGAATTGGGGGGGTGGTAACAGCGCTGGGGAATTGGGGGAAGGGGAACAGACAAATTGCTATCCTTTTGTTCTTCAGTCTAGTTGTGGAGGATGTTGCTTCACTGGCCCAAGTTGGCACCATCACTGCGCTCTCCCCAG
>NW_017733417.1:9027-11620 GCF_001890085.2 Hipposideros armiger
AGGCTGATATCCCTGATGAACATAGATGCAAAAATCCTCAACAATATATTAGAAAACCAAATTCAGTAATATTTTAAAAAGATCATACATGATGATCAAGTGGCCTTTATTCCTGAATTTCAAGGTTGGCTCAATATCTGCAGGTCAATTAACATGATACATCACATAAATGAAATGAAGATAAAAATCATATGATTGTATCAATAGATGCAGAAAAAGCATTTGACAAAATCCAACATCCATTTATGATAAAAACTCTCAGCAAAGTGGAAATTGAGGGAAAGTACTTCAACATTATAAAGGCCATATATGGCAAACCCATAGATGACATCATACCCGATGGGGAAAAGCTAAAAGTGTTCTCCTTAATCAAGAACAAGACAAGGATGTCCACTTGCACCATTTTTATTCACATAGTACTGGTATTCCTAGCCATAGCAATCAGACTAGAAAAATAAATTAAAAACTTACAAATTGGAAAGGAGTAAGGAAAACTATCATGATTTGCAGATGACATAGATGGTACTGTATATAAAGAGGCCCAAAATTCCACACAAAAAAACTAGTAGAGTGGATAAATGAATACAGAAAGTAGCAGGACAAAAAATTAATATTCAAAAATTGGTTACATTTTTATACACCAATAATAAACTGTCAGAAAATGAAATTAAGAAAACAATCCAATTTACAATTGCATTTAAGAAAAAACACCTAGAAATAAATTTAAAGAAGGTGTTAAAAGGCCTGCACTCTGAAAACTATAAGAAACTAAAGAAAGAAATTGAAGAAGATAACAAATAAATGGAAGCATACACCATGCTCAGAGATAGGAAAAATTAACATTATTAAAATGTCCATACTACCCAAAGCATCTATATATTCAATGCTATCCCTATCAAAATACCAATGACAGTTTTCACAGACCTAGAAAAAATAATCTTGAAACTTATATGTAACCACAAAAGTCCCCGAATACGAATAGCCATAGCAAACTTGAGAAAGAACAAAGTGAGAGGTATCGTGCTACTTGTTACTGAACTATACTACAATGCTATAGTAATCACAATAGTGTGATACTGGCAAAAAACAGACACATAGATCAATGGAACAGAATAGAGAGCTCAGAAATAAACCCTTGCCTATACATNCCCCCTGCATTAGCCTCTGACCCATTAGTCGAGAGAGTGTCTCGGAAAACTGAGGCCAGATGGAATGATATCTGTAAAGCTCTCTCGGGGAGTGTCTCAGGTGACTGGGACCTATTGGAATGATAATAGTTATCTCCCCTGGGAGGACACAGTAACAAAGTGTCTTGGGGCTATGTGGCAGATGTGTGAAGGCATAGGATTTGCTGGAACACAATGGGAATATTAATGGAAAAGGTCTTAAGGCACACAAATCACACGGTTGGTCTCACTCTTAATCTTAATTTTGTCTCTTGCTCTTATTCAATCTGCGTTGCCCCTTAAGAGAAACCTATTTGCCCTTGCCACGCTGGACGTGACAAGCACTGGCACCAAAGCAGAATCTACATGAACCTGAGCACTTCTCATCCTGTCCCATACCAATAACTCCCCAATATCCCAACTCACCCAACTCACATAGTGCAAGAGGATCTCTCGATGGCTGAGCATTATAGGAGCTGGAAGGCAGGAACAAACTTCAAGTAGCCCTGGGCTTTTGGTAGAGCAACCTCAGGTCTGGTAATGGTGGCAGCCATTCTTCATTTGCAACGTGGCTTCTCCAGGTCCAGCACAGACAGTGAAAAACTGCAGATCACTTTGTAAATCCTACCAAGTAGTCCCTGAAAGGTAACAAGCAGTGGCTGACCTGGGCCTGCCCTAGAGCTTCTCCCAAGAGGTGACAGAACCAATATACATAGAGGTCAACTTCAGACCACAGCAGAGTACCACCCGATTAACCCCACAATTGGTACAACCAAAGTGCGATCTCAAAAGGCACCAGGATTCACTGGGACAAATCTTGCTCTGTGGGGTAAAACCAAAGCAGAGAAGCTTGTAAGCTGTGAATGTGGCCAAACCCAATAACCAGTCAGCCCAAGGGTCAACCCCATCGACTGATGTGCCAATAGCAATCAAGTCTCAACAATAACAGGAGGAAATGTACAATCTACACAAGGGACACTCATGGAGCACCTGGAGCAGGTGACTAGAAAAACTGTGCCACTGCACCTCACAGGGCACCTACTACATAAGGCCACCAAGCCAAGTCTGGGAGACATAACAGATCTACCTAATACATAGAAACAAACACAGAGAGATAACCAAAATGAGGAGACACAAAAATACATTCCAAAAGAAAGAACAGGAGAAAACCCCAGAAAAATAACTAAACAAAATGGAGGCAAGCAACCTACCAGATACAGAGTTCAAACAGAATTATAAGGATGCTCAAAGAACTTAGTGAGAACTCCAATAAAGAGATAGCAAGCATAAAAAAGGACATAGAAGCCATATAGAAGAACCAGTCAAAAGTAAACACTATAATAACTGAAATGAAGAATGTGCTAGATGGAATCACCAGTAGACTAGATGAAGCAGAGAACTGAATCAGCAATTTAAAAAAACAGGCA
>NW_017733417.1:17810-18631 GCF_001890085.2 Hipposideros armiger
GCACACAGATGGCCAATAGACATATGAAACATGCTCAACATCGCCAATCATCAGAGAAGTGCAAATTAAAACCAAGATGAGATATCACCTCAAACCTGTCAGAATGGCATCATCAATAAATAAAAAAAAACAAGTGTTGGTGAGAATGCAGAGAAAAGGGAACTCTGGTACACCATTGGTGGGATTACAAATTGGTGCAGTTACTGTGAAAAATGGCTTGGAGGTTCCTCAAAATATTAAAACTAGAACTACCTTAAGACCCAGCTATTCCACTTGTGGGTATTCATCTGAAGAAATCCAAAGCACTAATTCCAAAAGGTATATGTACTCCTATGTGTTAACTGCAGTACTATTTACAATAACCAAGATATGGAAGCAAGAGAAATACTCATCAATAGATGATTGGATAAAGAAAAGTATATATATAATGAAATATTACTTGGTCATGAAAAATAATGAAATCTTACCATTTGTGACAACGTGGATGAACCTTCTGGGGATTATGCTAAGTGAAATAAGTCAAACTGAGAAAGATAATTACCATGTGATCTCATATATGAAATTTTAAGAACAAAATAAATGAACAAACAAAACAGAAATAGATTCATATATGTAGAGAACAAACTGATGGTTGCCAGAGGGAAGGGGCATTTGGGAGCGGGGTGAAAAAGGTGATAGGATTAAGAAATACAAATTGGTAGTAGAAATTAGTCATGGGGATGAAGTACAGCATAGAGAATATAGTCAATAATGTTGCAACAACTATAGTGCCAAATAGGTACTAGACTAATCACTGCATAAATTATATAAATGTCTAACCA
>NW_017733417.1:20966-21828 GCF_001890085.2 Hipposideros armiger
ATATGGTGCTTGATGTATACACAAGAAATTAAGATAATTATACTTACAAATTGAGGAGGATAAAAGGATTTAAGTGGAACTAATGTTTCTATACTTCATTCAAAGTGGTAAATCGTTCATACCAGTAGTCTCAGAAGATATGTGTGTATATGTGTGTATACAGAGCAACTACTCAAAAAACTCTACAAAATGTTATACTCAAAAAACACTATAAATAAATTAATACATAATCCTAAAACTTGTGGGTATAGCAGAAGCAAACTTTGATGAAAATATCTAGCTCTGACTACATATATTAGGAAAAAAATCTGAAAACTTAATGATCAAATGAGGGTTTGGCAAAACTGTAGCCTATGGGCTAAATCTAGCTTGCCATCTGTTTTTCTAAATAAAGTTTTCTTGGAACATAGCCATGCCATTCATTTATGTAGTGTATATGGCACTTTTTATTATAAAAGGGCAGAGTTGAGTAGTTGTGACAGAGACATTAGGGTCCTCAAAGCTTAAAATATGTACAATACCATTCTTTATAGAAAACTTTCTGAAACCCTAGAACTTCCATCTCAAGAAACTGTAAGAACAAATAATAAAGCCATAGAATTTAAGGAACAGAAACAATCCAGAAAGAAGCAGAAACTCGTGATTTACTATATGTACATATATAGAAGAGCTTCAACAAAGCCCCAAATTAGTCCCTTGAAAAATAAATTTATAAAATTTACAACCCCCTAGCAAAAGTGATCAAAATAAAAGAGAGGGCTGGCCAAGCAGCTCAGTTGGTTAAGAGCGTGAGCTCTGAGCAACAGGGTCACCGGTTCGATTCCCACATGAGCCAGTGAGCTGTGCCCAAGAGCTGAGCTGC
>NW_017733417.1:25503-26484 GCF_001890085.2 Hipposideros armiger
ATAAATACATGTGATCTTTTACATGACTTTGATGTAGCATCCTAACTTGATGTCTTCAGGTATTAAAGTTGTAAAATGTCATTTTCTTTTATGTTTCCTCCTTATAAAAAATATGAATAAGTCCCACTTTAGCTATTGAACTCATCAGGGTTAATATAGTTCATTTCATAGCGCTGTTATTTCATGGAATTCCTACTGTCTTTTGATAATTATTTATCTTTATTTTAATTATGAGCACAGAATATAAATTTGCTTTTTAGTCTTTTTCTATAACAGTAGTCTTAGAGTTATTGAGAACTGTATATAAGATGATCTAAAAACACAACTATTTTTATGGCTTTAAGGTCCATTACTCCTTTCCAAGAGCTTTATTCTTCAATGCCAAGAATGTTAATTCCTATGTTACTAATAACGTGAATGGGGAAAGTAGCATTTACATACTCTTTGCTTTAAAATAGTCTTTTCCTAGAACTTAACACATTTCAAGATGTATTGCCACAAAATGACCTCAGGAACAACCATCTTATTCAAATAGAATTGCATAGATGGCAAAATGCTGATCCAGGTTTCGTTAAGGATTTTGCATAGAAAGTATTCATTAAAGGCATGTAGTTGTAAAACAATGTTTCAAAAAAATCCAGCCAAACTTTTTTGATCATCTGAATTTAAGTCTCCTGATGAGCACAAAGCTAATTGTTTTTCTCCACCTTGGCAGGGAAGCCAGATGACTCTATACCTAAAATTGATGACATCAAATCCTTAAAAGGACTAGACTATATTTTTATGTAAGATGGTGGAGTCATATTAATAAAAGGTGTGATTTTGCCATATGCTTAAAATGCTGTTTCCAAAAACCAGAATTGTGCTTACTTATCCAAAATTTGCTTTAGAGAATAATTAAGGTATAAGAACTAAAAATGAAGTTACCTGAGCCCAGGATAGAACTGAGGATTTAGACATATCAGTGAATTAAATATTTCT
>NW_017733417.1:30769-31706 GCF_001890085.2 Hipposideros armiger
AGAATGATTCTTACCCATAGACCTCTCACTCTGACTTCTCTACTTTTCATTATTATAGAGGAGTTCAGGGGTACTGGGAGAAGAATTATGATAAAAATATTACCAGTTTTTTCCCAGTCTTAAATAAAATAGCTCTTCTTTCCTGTCTTAGGAGCAGAGCTGAGATGGGGATTCTTCTGTGACTGTCCTGTGGAGGGAAAGTTGTCAGGGGGAACCTGTGAAGATTGAAGGAAGCAGTGAATGGGGCAGGGGAAAATCTGGCCAGAGGTGGGGCTCCAGAAGAAAAGCCTCCATGGCATATGCCCTGTAAGAGGGTTTGCCTTTATACCCCATCAGTAAGTCTTGGGCTGCAGTCACACCAGGGAGGGGGGTGGGGCTCCCTGATTCCTAGGCAGATGTTCTTTACAAGAGGGGTCCCTGTGAATTAGGGGCAGCCAATGCTCACAGCAGCTGGGGGTATGTGCAACAGCCCAGTAAAGGGAACTGGAAGGGCTTTGAAAACATCAAGAACATCTAGAGTAGAAGAGAAAAGGTGAGCAATGCAATTACTAAAGTAAGAGGTGAAGATTTGGTTGGATACTGTAAGTCTGTAGAATTGAGAAGGGAGCTGATGGGAGCATAGAGTGTATATATTTATTTTTTTTACTAGGAAGTCAATGTTTAAGTGACTCAGAATTTTACATTTTTCTGAAGATTAGCATTTTAATATAACCGCTGTGTGACAATTGTTTCTGTGGCAACAAAAGTAAAAGTCAGATAAAATATACTCAGATATGATTAGGTTATACTTGTAGAAAT
Source organism: Hipposideros armiger (assembly GCF_001890085.2). Taxonomy (NCBI): domain Eukaryota; kingdom Metazoa; phylum Chordata; class Mammalia; order Chiroptera; family Hipposideridae; genus Hipposideros; species Hipposideros armiger. The sequence goes on from NW_017733417.1 coordinate 31,568, forward strand.
AACATTTGGCCTTGCCAAGGGTTCTTCTTTAGAAAAAATAAATACCTTAATTTGCCATGTATAGTGTGCACTTTTCTGCCCATATTTGTGAGGGAAAAATAAGGATGTGTTTTATATGTTGATAGTACTAATTCTGTAT
>NW_017733417.1:36588-40616 GCF_001890085.2 Hipposideros armiger
TGTTCAAACTTAGTTGCGGGTTGGTTCAGCCAACCATCCCATGCCAGAGTCAAACCAGAAACCTTGTTGCTAAGAGCACATGTCTCTAACCACTGAGCCATCCAGCCACCCGTTGGCAGCTCAGAGCAACTCAGCTCAAGGTGCCATGTTCAATCTTAGTTGCGGGTGGATGTAGCCCACCATCCCATGAGAGAATCAAAAAGGCAACCTTGTTGTTAGGATCACATGCTCTCACCAGCTGAGCCATCCTGCTACCTGTTGGCAGCTCAGCAACAGCCCATCTCGGGTGCAGCTCACTGGTCCATGTGGGAATTGAACCCCTCTTAACCAACTGGCCACTTGGCAGGCCCTCGACTTATGAAAGTTTTAATGGCATCTTCTTCCAATATAAGACTGTTTCATTTACATTGACAAGCTTTTGTTCAGTGTAGCCACCTTCACTAATTTTCTTAAATAGTCTCCTTATAATATGTAGCAGAGCTTCTACATCACAATGTGTTGCTTCACCTTGCACCTTTATGTTTTGGCGATATCTTCTTACTTAAAACACATGAATCAACCTCTGCTAGCTTTAACTTTTTTTCCTGAAGATTCCTTCCCTCTCTCATTCATAGAATTGAGAATAACTAAGGTTTTCCTCTGGATTAGGCTTTGGCTTAAGTGAATATTGTGACTGGCTTGATCTAATTTCAAGATTGAGAACCTAATTGAAGAGATAATGACCTTAAATTTTCCTGACCTGGTGAGGGAAATAGACATACAAGTCCAGGAAATGCAGAGAGTCTCAAATAAGATGAACCTCAAAAGGTCCACACCAAGATGTATCATAATTAAAATGCCAAAGGTTAAAGACAAAGAGAGAATCTTAAAAGTAGCAAGAGAAAGGCACTTAGTTACCATCACAGGAGTTCACGATAGACTGTCAGCAGATTTCACAACAGAAATTTTGCAGGCCAGAAAGGATTGGCATGAAATATTCAAAAATGATGAAAAGCAAGGACATCAAGCAAGATTATGCTATGCAGCAAAGCAATCATTTAGAATCAAAAGAGAGATAAAGAGCTTCACAAACCAAAAAAAAAAAAAGGATTTTATCCCACTAAACCAGTATTATAAGAAATGTTAGATATAGAAAGACCTGGGAGGAAAATGGTGGCAGTGAGGAGGCTCCCTGAGCTCTCCTCTGGAAATTGCCACAATTTGAACAGCTGGAGCTCGGCAAACCTCTACCCGAGCATGCTGAGCAGCAAAGGGACTCCCACGCCAATTACTGAAAGGTGAGCAGACTGGGCAAGTNAAAATAAGTAAGGCCATTATCCATAGTGGCTTATACTTATGAACCACACATATAATAGTTTTGTTTGTCTACAAAGTTCTACATAATGTCATGTTTCAACCTACTGACAAATCCTATCATTAGATACCATCATTTTTCATGATGCAAAAAAAGTTTGCCTGTGCTCTGTCATTACAAGTGCTCTTGGTATATACTGTACTTGGAAGTACCCTCATTATTGATATCTAATTTTGTGAAACTGCAACTAAAACATTTCATATTAGGTCTTTATGAGAAACCTACTAATATCTATTTTTTCAAAAGGAAATGATGTCAAAGATTTTTTTATTTTCTAAGGTTTCATAACTTGGTTTTAGAATTAGAATACATATTTCTTGATTTCTGTTTTATGTAATATTTTCTAAAAGCATTATGTTTTCTAGAGTTGCTAATGTTAATAAATATAAGCTCTTAATTTAATTGACAACCAAATCTTATTTGAAATATTATACTTAAATTCAAAAATCAGGGTCATAGGTAAAACTCCTAACATATTAAAGAATGAGTTCAAAAAAATAACAATTTTGTTCACCTCTTTTATTACTCTAAAATTCTGTAGTTTTCATGGTGCTAAGAAGGGATTCATACCTTTTTTTTTGCTATACTAGCCTGGATACAGTTTTCCCACACTTTAAATCTTAAAGATTTCATATTTGTTTTAGCTATTTTTTGTTTATGTTTATCTGCATCTGTTTTATGAGACAATAATTTTAATGCACACACATATTTATTGCTTATATCCATTTTGAATTGAATAAAATTAAAACAACATATCAAATTCTGTGAAGCCATCTACAGCAGTCTTTTGAATAAAATTAAAGATTTAAATGTATGCACAAAAATAAGGGAAGCATAAATTCAAGGATGTATGCTTATATCTTAAGAAGTTAGAAATGGAAGAGAAAGTTAAATAAATACAACACTGAAAATAATAAAATTAAAGTGGAGAGCAATGAAATAATACTCAAAATTAACCAAGTCAAATATGGGTTCTTTGAAAAGATTAATAAAACCTATACCAAAATTATCTAGTAAAAGACAGAAAAAATAAAAATTACCAATAGCAGGAATGAAGGAGGCAGCCTTAGTGCAAGCCAACACATATTAAATGTAAAAATGAAAGGATTTCATTAATAATTTTATGCAAATATATTAACAACTTAATTGCAATGGACAAAAAACATTGGAACACTCTTACCAAAACTTACAAAAGAAGAAAGTTAACAATATATTAGCAAATTAAAACCAATAATAATAATAATAATAATAATAATAATAATAACAAACCACAATACTTTATGACCTTGTGGTGTTTATGCTAGGAATGCAAGCTTGATTTGGCACTTAAAATCAATTTTTTTAAAGTCACCATAACAACAGAATACACAAAAAANTAGTCTTACATATAAACAGAAAGAAGTATTTTGTCTTTAGAATGTGTGAATATTTTAAAGGGTGAAATCCATTATATTTACAAAATATTTTAAAAATTAAAAAAACCTGTTTACTGCAAAATACAAGTGAAAAATAAAAAAATAACATTTTATTAAATATATCTAAAACATACATGTCAATTTTTCATTACTAAACACATGTTTAACATTCATTACATTTAACATAATGTGTAACTTAGATATTCTCACTTCGCGTTAATTCCTTCATATGCATGAAGATTGCTGATAAATCCTAACAAATGACAAATGAAATAGCTACATTTAGCTAACTAATTTCAATAGAAAAATGATTTTAAAAATCATGGCAAATCATTTAGAGCACAAAATTACATGTAATACACAATGTTATAAAATCATTATATGATGTTATGCATGACTTCTTGAAGTTAAAAGTCTCTCTATACAGACGTGTGAGGAGAAAAGTGACATTAAAAAAATTAACTGATCTACTTATTTTTTTCTTCCTGGATTGTCATACTATTTAATGATGAAGTAACCAAGGATTTCAAACCAGATTCAATAGAAGTTTTTACAAACTATAAATATATATATACATATTCTCCTTGTTTTTTTTTGTGTGTGTGTACGTGTAATCTCCTTATTAATCTGAACTATGCTTCAGTCATCTTACTGTATTGTTGGAATGATAGTTGAGATGTAAGCCACTGTCACAAAGAGGAGAGGAGGTGCCACTGCTCTGGTCACTTGGTGCACCTACAGGAAACAAAAACATAATGTACCACTGGTTAGACTGTGAAACTGTTCTAAACTAATGTATTCTACATTAGATACACGTATGTCAGTATACCCAATTATATCAAGTAAATCAGATAATAAAATAAAATTATTGTACTTATATCAAAGCCAGCATTTTGCAAGTAAGCTAACTGTCTAAAGTTATTCGGGCACTAAAAGAGAGCTGCATATATTGGTCATTAATTTCAGATCTTTGAAGGTTTTATTAAGGAAAGTATATAACCTTATAAAAAAATAAGTAAGGCCATTATCCATAGTGGCTTATACTTATGAACCACACATATAATAGTTTTGTTTGTCTACAAAGTTCTACATAATGTCATGTTTCAACCTACTGACAAATCCTATCATTAGATACCATCATTTTTCATGATGCAAAAAAAGTTTGCCTGTGCTCTGTCATTACAAGTGCTCTTGGTATATACTGTACTTGGAAGTACCCTCATTATTGATATCTAATTTTGTGAAACTGCAACTAAAAC
>NW_017733417.1:42881-43829 GCF_001890085.2 Hipposideros armiger
GACTGATTAGGGTGGTGGGTGCTAAAGGTTGGGATTTCTGAGGCAATTTCTTAAAATAAGACAACAATGAAGTTGACCCTGACATTAGTTGACTCTGCCTTTCACGAACTATTTCTCTGTGGCATGAAATATTGTTTGATAGCATTTTACCCACAGTAAAACCTCCTTCAATGTTGGAGTCAATCTTCTCAAACTCCACTGCTGTTTTACATACTAAATTTATCTAATATTCTAAATACATTGTTGTCATTTCAACATTATTCATAGCATCTTTACCAATTGTAGATTGATTTCAAACAACACTTTCTTTGCTCATTCATAAGAAGCACCTCTTCAATCATAAAAGTTTTATCATGAAATTGCAGCAATCCAGTCACATGTTCAGGCTCCACTTCTAATTCTAGTTCTCATGCTATTTCTAACACATCTGCAGTTATTTCCTCCATCGAAGTGTTGAACCCCTCAAAGTCATCTATGAAGTTTGGAATCTTCTTCCAAATTCCTGTTAATGTTCATATTTTAAGCTCTTCCCGTGTCTCCCAAATGTTTTTTAATGGCATCTAGAATGGCACATCTTTTTCAGAAAGTTTTCAATTTACTTTGTCTAGCTCCATCAGAGGAATCACAATCTATGGCAGCTATAGCTCTATAAAATATATTTCTTAAATAGTAAGACTTTAAGGTCAAATTTACTCCTTGAAACATGGGCTGCAGAATGCATGTTGTGTTAGCAGACATGAAAACATTAATTTTGTATATCCCCATCAGAGCTCTTGGGTGACTAGGTGTATTGTCAATGAATAGTAATATTTTGAAAGGAATCTTCTGTTTTTTTTTTCCTGAGCAGTACATCTCAACAGTTTGTTTAAAATATTCAGTACATAGAAACAGATGTGCTGTCATCCAGGTTTTGTTTTGCCGTTTATAGGCCACAGGAAGAGAATATTT
>NW_017731557.1:0-1738 GCF_001890085.2 Hipposideros armiger
CATTTCTTACGGTGAACAGCGTGCCTCCCTCTAGCAGACTCTCCTCACCCTTTTCTAGTATGTGCCATGGGCAGAAAAACGAGATAACCAGGTTTGTTAGAACTGGGTATAATAAGAATTAATAGGCTGTGAAGAGAGGCTCAGGGTAATTAGTTATGTGCGTGCACTTCTGCACAGAGGTTATTTCTGCTGCTCAGAGCACTCTGCTCTGCTCTGCTCTGCTCTGTGCTCCACGGCCAGCAGCCAGCCTGAGGGAAGCACTGCCGTACAACAGAACCAGGAACCAGCTCACCCCTGGGAAAGAGCATAACTGTGCACTCAGAAGCCCTTCTCTTTTGAAAAAGTAGGAGGGCTGGCTAGAGTATCTCTCCTTGAGAAGCCGCCTATGAAATAAATTCATCGATAAAATCAACAATTCCTGGTTCTCAGGGAAGCCCGAACAACTTATAAGGGTCAAATATTGAGTCATGGAAGAAATGTACCAGCATCATAATTTATAGTTGCCATTTATTGAATACTGAACATATGCCCAGCATCATTCTAAAGGGTTTACAATAAGTACTATCAACCAAAACTACAAGGCAGGTATTATTATAATCCCCGTTTTAGAAACAAGGAAGTTTGCCTGAGGTCATGCATCAGTTAAGTGATGAAATGGGATTTGAACCCAGGTCTGCAGACTCTGAATCTGAGCTTTCAATCATTTTTAATTAAATCCACATCTCCTAAGTCCTCATCAGGGTGTGGTGTTTTCCATCCTTACAAGTCTCTCCATCTCCACCCCTTTGGAGTTACGTGGCTGAGACACTCCTTTTCATAATGTATCAGTGAAAAGCACAGGAGTCTGCGAATCTATGATCAACCTTGAATCAAATTGAGATGAGACAGTTTGGAGTCAGGATGAAGCTGGGCCAGTTGGAGAATCAGGTAAATCTGGACAGATTAAGCCAAGAACGGAGAGGCCAGCCTCTGTCCTCCTTACCAGGTGGCAGGTGTGTATCTGTGTTTATATAAGCGATGCCAGTACACCCTGCCTAGGACTTCTCACTCAGAGTTCTATGAACACTGACAGAGGACACAAACGGTCTGGAGAGCTGATTAATAGTTTCATAAGCCAGTGGAATGCCAAGTGCAGAAGGCAGCAGAAAGGAAAGGATAAGGGGAGTGGGTGCTGAGTCGGGCTGGGTTATTACATGTCACATTCAGCACCTATACAATGGGCTGAGTGTGCTAGTCTCCAAGAAAGGCTGCCAAGCCCAAATGCCCTGGGGGAAGTTAGGCCTTGGACAGCATGCCTCATCCAGGAACCGGTTCTCCAGGCTTTCCTTGAAGGAAAGTCCTCAAGCTATTGATGAGAAACAGTGTCGGAATAAGAATGACAGAACCCACTGCCCTCGCCAGGTATTTGCAGCTGGAGGACCAGCTAGCTGAGCCTCTTATCTTTCTTCTCTGTAATCCAGAGACTGTTGGCATCCCTCTCAACTGTGATTTCTGAGTGTTACTGCATTAGGAGCAGGACCACTGCTGCGTTGGAAACCCCACTTACCCTGGCGAAGGTGCGGAAGCCCTGGAGGATGGGTCTGTAGCCTGTGCAGCGGCACAGGTTTCCTGTGGGCCAAGAAAAAAGCTTCAATGTCTGCGCTGTTGCCAAGGGAAGGTGAGGGGTTTATGGCTTTGCTCCTGGCTCAGTCAGATGCTCTCTTTGCATTCTGTGTTTTCTCTGCCTGGAAGGCCCCCC
>NW_017731557.1:2068-32715 GCF_001890085.2 Hipposideros armiger
CCATTCACAGAGGCAAAGTGGGACGCCACGCCTGCCCAAGGCTCAGAATCATAGCCGCCTCCCTCATATGTGGCCTTTGCCTTCAGAATCCTATTCTGATGAAAGCTGAGACAGAAGGAAGCAAGATCGCAAGCCTTTGTAGAGTTTTCCATATAATCTCCTGCTGTGCCAGCCACCCACTGCCACCCCATCCCAGTGTAGAGGGAGGGCAAGCAGACACCTCAGGAAGAAAAACACTAAGGCAGGCAATCTACGGAGGTCTCCAACCCACCCAAGTATTCTTCAAATTAAGAGATGGGCAACCTTCCAGCAGATCTTAGCCACCATGTGGCTTGGCCGGAGCCTTTCCTCCAAAGGACAGTGCCTGACACTCCTAGCCCATTCCTGGCTTCCACTCAGGCCCTGCCCTGATCCCCACAGAGCCCCATCTTCCATCCCACCTCCTGGGCTGGGCCTTGAGGCCTGTACCTTGGAAAGCATCCTCGATCTCCTCCATAGTGGGCTCGGGCTGGTTCCGAAGCAGTGTGTACATGCTCATGACAATGCCAGGGGTGCAGAATCCACACTGGGAACCATGGCTTTTGGCAATTCTCTCCTAAAAGGGACAGATGACATGGACACCTGTGTTGGCAGAACCCCTCTCAGACTCCCTACATGACTCAGCTGGAGCTAGGCCATGTCCACAGGCAGCGTGGAGCAGCAGTCTTTGCACAAAGTCAAATCCTAGTGCCACCACTTACCAACCATGACCTTGGCCATGTTACCAACCCTCTCAGAGCCATGAATCCTTCATCTGTATGATGTGGACTGTCCTAGTACTTACCTCCAGAGCTATGGTGAAGAAGCAATGAGATAATTCACATAAAACTCTTAACATTATACTTGGCAAATAGTGGCCAGTCAACCAGTGTTAGTTAATAGTAGAAAAGTCCCTTCAAAGAATAGCGACTATTAGAGCTGGAAGTGCCTTCTTACCCTTCATTCCATTCATTGAACAGAGGAGGAAGCAGGTCTGGAGGGTTAAGAGCTTATCCAAAGACATACATGGTGAATGCAAGAGCTGTGTCGTGTTCTTTTAACTATGTTATCCCACAATCCAATTCAACCAGCATTTGTTAAGAACCAACTGAATTCATCTTATTCCAAATTAGAATATCACTGTCTTCTTAAAAGAGGGAAACTGTTGAAGTCCAGTGGGGACAGAAGAATTGGGAAATGTGTCATTTACAATTTGCTAAATGCATTGAATGTCACAGAATTTTCATTTGAGCCTGCAAGAGTTTTATTACAAGGAGATTCTCCACATCCAATGTATTTATTTATTTATTTATTTATTGACTGATTGATCTCTTGGAAATCTCTCTTGGTACTTACATTACGTAAAAGTGTTACAATATTGCATCCTCAGTGCCTAGCATATATATTCATTCATTTTATAAACATTTAATGAGAACTTATTATGTGCCAGGCATGATAAAACCATTGGGGACAGGGCAGTGAACAAAAGAGACAGGTCCCTGGTCTCATGAAGCTCATGTCCGTGTAGGGGAAATACTGACAAAAAATATAAATGAAAGATTAAGAAAATTGCAGGTGGAGGGCAGTGCTAGGTAGACAATTAGTACAGGATGACAGGATCCAGAGAGACTAATTTTTACTCAAAATGGTCAGAAATGGTGGCTTTCAAAGGGTGACCGTTAAGTTGAATTTAATAATGCTATTTGGATCAGGAAAGAGTGTATTCCAGATGGAGGGAACAGCAAGGGCAAAGCCTCTGAGCACAGCAAGTGCACAGCCTGCTGTGCTAGAATCACTGAAAGGCCAGTACAGATTGAACTACACTGGATGAGAAAAGTTCTGGGGAAATACGCAGCAGCCAGTCATGTAGCTCCTCATAAGCCATGGTAGGGATCGGGATTTTTATTCTGGGTGTGATGGAAAATTGTTAGGGAATTTTCAGCAGCATGTGATAAGACCTAGCTTACGTTTTTAAAGAATCACTCTAGCTTTTGGGTGGGGATTGGGTTGTAGGGGGAAGAGTAGAAACAGGGGACCAGGACACCATCATGGCCCAGGCAAGAGGGGATTGTGGCTCAGCCTAAAAAGTAATAGGGAAACTGAGAGAAAATAAAAGTTTCATTCTAGGATTTGAGGGTAGGGTGGACACTACTTCAGATGAATTGAGGGTGGTTATGAGAGAAAGACTCAAAATGACTCCCAGATATTTGCCTTGAGCAATCCAGTGGATGCTTTTGCCATTGACTCAGGGGAAGAAAGAAGTCAAGAAAGAATAGGGTTTTGTTAAGTTCAAGATTATATGTTCATGTAGTGATGCCAAGCAGGCAGTTGGAAATATGAATCGACCCTCTGAGGAGCGGTCAAAGCTGAAGGTATAGATGTGCATGCCATTCGCATCTAGATCGTATTAAGCTCACCTACGGAGACTGTGAAGATGGAGAATTGAAGGGACCCACCCAGGGCCCTCGGGCACTGCAGCCACGCGGGACTGAGCAGATGAGAGACCAGCACATGGTGCAAACATGGAGATAGGAGGGGAATGGGGGAAATGTAGTGTCATAGAAGCCAAGAGATAAAAAATCTAAATGGACAAGGAAAAGTGGAATCTGGCTCTACAGCTTATGTGGAGCCAAAATAAGACCAAAGGGAGTAAGGATCTGTACCATTAGAAAGGGAGGGTTTTAGACTAATTATATGGTTATGATCCATGTATAAACTGTTCATTCTTACTTTCATCTACTGCTCTCAAGGAAAATGAAATACCCTAATTACCCTTCTCACATCTCCTGCAGGTTGGACAAGTTTAGTAATTTTCACTTTTCCTTCCTGAGAAACAAAGCCATAGAGGTGAAGCAATACCACCCACCCTGCTCTCACCTCGCTTAACTGCTCCAAGATGCTCCTCTCAAGGAGTGTAATCAGCTTGCTCAACTGGAGGCTCTGGCTCCCACGTCCCTGTAAGGTGCCCACGGAACCTTACAAGGCGTGCTCTGAATGGCAGGTCTCTCCAAATGCTCAAGGGAGGATTAAGACCTGGGCCCAGCTCTGGCACCTTCTGGGGTTGCAATCTCCCAAAGCCCCCCACCCCATGCCTGTTTCCCCAAACAAAATGCGCGGGGAACAATGGCCTTTCCTTCCCACCATGCTCTGCTCCCATGTATACTCCATTCCACTTTGCTCAGAGCATCCTGATTCTCTCCACAAAACTCCCCAGATTACCCCCCACTCTTCCCAAGAGCTATCCCAATTTCAATCCATTCCCAGGTGGCCTGATACCATCATGGAGAAAGCCTTGGTCAGACACTCACATGTGTCTGTTCTCTTATTGAGCCCTTGCTAACCTCCACTGGAATGAGGATGGAGGCCTAGCAGCACACATTTGTTTATCTGCAGGTGGGAGGTGAGAGGTGCAACAAAATTACTATTTGAGGGAGCAGGGAATGGGTGGGCTTTTATCAAGGGGCAAGGAGCATTTGGAATCTTGAATCTAGGGAGGCATTGGGCTTCCTAAGCACACTTGGGGGCAAGGTGAGGAAATTCACCCACGTCCCTCCCTCTAGTTCTGGTGCAGCTGGGCAGTCCAGCCATCAGATCCAACTGACCTCTTGGTTCCCTTGGGGTTACATCAACCCTAGACACAAGAGGGAGCTTTAGAGTTGGGTGCCTCCTCTTTCTGCCTCACAGCCCCTCACCCTGGAGGAGATGGGAGGTGGCCAGGCCACAGGTCTCCTTGCGCAGGCAGTAACATTCAGCCCAACAACCCAGTGCAAGTCTGCAGCCTTGTCATGAGCTCTCTTTGCTCTGGTTACCTGCACAGGATGCAGCCTCGACTTGGTGCTTCCTATTCCTTCCACAGTCGTCACGGCAACGTGGTGCAAAGAGCAGATGGGGGTCAGGCAGGCATTGACAGAAAAGTGGCTGCAACCCCAGATTAAGGTCATTCCATTGTCCACTCAGGTCATCAGAGGTCGTGACAGACTTTGTGATGCTGTATATCATTTCTCTTCACTCTACATTATGTTCGTGTCTTTTCTGCAGGTGCCCTCACCCCTCCACCCAAGACTCTGGGTAGGGTCAAAAGAAGGTCACCCCCCCAGGTGAGGCATGAGCCCCTCCAGTGTCCTCTGGGTCAGGCGTCATCAGTGCACCCTAGACCTCCAAGCTGAAGTTAAGGATCCAGGGCCACCACTTACTCAGCTCGGCCTTGGAGGCTGAGTCAAGAGGAATTTTCTGGCATGTTCCAGGCCCAATGTGTGCTTCTCTGTCTGCAAGGTCCTTCCTTAGCCTCTTTAATTTCAGAACATCCTGGCACTTTTGATTCCCTGCTTTTACCCACCTCTATTTCTCCCAATCCTCTGGGAAGGCAAAATCCCCAGGAAACACGAGACATCATCTCCTAGATAGAGCTTGTTCACCCCATTCTTTTATTCATCACTCATTCACTTATGCAACCAACATCAGTGACTGAATGCCAACCTTATGCCAGGCACCCCTGGGATAGCTGATAAGTAAATGTGAATAAGACAGAAATCTCTGTTCTTTAATAGCTAGTAATCAACCAGGAAAACAGAAGCCAGTGTGAAGATGCAATTTAAACATCTAATGGTAAGTGCTTCCGGAGGACTTTGCACAGGGCACTATGGGACTAAGGGCACCTAACCCAATCTTGGTAGATCAAGGAAGGCTTCCTGAAAGAGGTGATAGTTTGCCCGGTCTTAAAGAGCTAGTAGCAGTTAGCCATGTAGGAAAGTCCTGGAAGGAAGGATATTCAAGAAGACTTGGGAAACAGCTTATGCAAAGATGGAGAAATGAGTGGGCATGGTGTGTTAGTTGCTCACAATTGTCTCTGCATGAATGGAGTGCTGGGCCCATGAAGAGAAAGAAAAGTCTAGAGGAAAGGTGGGGCATATTGTGAAGGGCTCCAGGTGCTAAGCAAAGACACTGGGCTTTTTCCTGGAAGAAACTGAGACCTGTTGGATTTCATGGGCTATGAAGTGAGTGTGGATCTCAGAAAAGTCATGTGCATGTGCATATACCTTGTGTGTGTGTGTTTTTGTGTGCGCACACACTCACTCACAGCTGACCCCTGAATCACAGTCCTCATATGGACAATCAGCCAGCAGGCAAAGGATACATAATCTTGTTCTGGAGACGATCATACTTGGAAACCATCACGGTGCAAGCACCACAGCCTCCTTCTCCACAGCCAAGCTTGGTCCCACTCAGCCCCACTGTATGGCCAGGGGTTAAGGAACACGAACTCAGAGAAAAAATCTTGGCTGAGCCGCTGGGAAGTGTGTGGGTAGAGCTGCAAGTCTAGAGCCATCCATGGCCACACGCAGGCTCAGGGAGGCAGCAGACTCACATGGCTTCCTCATCCAGAGAGGCTGCACTGCACCCTGGGGAGACAGGGAATGGGGCTATCTCCACTACCCTGAAGGAGAAAGGCATCAGAGTCCCAACAAACAACACCCAAGTGTAATCCCCTGAGACTTGAGTTCTAGGATGGGAACATGAGTCCTGGAGACCTTTCTTGGGTCTTCTTGTCATGAGAGGTCCCCAACCCCATGATCTCCCTGGGCAGGTGAATCTGGCACCTCAAAGTCTGGGCATGTGGGGCAGGCCTCACATCCACCCGGCTGGGCTGCAATGAAGCCACTAAGACCAGAGTTAGACATCCATCTTTCTGGGATTTGCTGAGTCCAGGCTTTTCACCTTGAACCTTTGGGGCTGATGAAGTCTGGGAACCCAAATGAAGGCTGAACCAGGACTTTTGAATATCCAACCCATAGGGTATGTGAATGGAAATTAAAATGAAGATAGTTTTAAGGTTGAGGACCAATATTAGAGTCCTGTCTTACACATACTTGCAGATATAACAATATGATACTTTGCATTTGTAGAAGTACCAAAGTAATAGGCTATTCAAGAGAACAAGAATCATGCTTGCCCCTTTTCCTAACATACACAGGTTCCACTGTTGCTTTTCCCTCAGACCTGCAGGCCTCTAACCCATCTAGTTACCTACTGAGGATAAAGGGAGCTGAGCTTATTGTCTCCTGGTCATTTCCCTCCTTTTTGAGGTGAAAGTAATAACTAACAATGATATAGCATCTTATACATGTAAAGCATTTATACCCATGGATTCTTCACAGTAATTTGGTTAGCAGTTCGAGCAGAAACTACTGTTTCTCCACAATTTAAAAAAAAAGAAACAAAGATACAACAACAAAAAAACCACAGAGACCCCAGAGGTAACATGAGCCTTGAAAGCTAATAATCACCCTGAGAGTTAGGGGCCAAACACAGTGATCGGACCCCAGATGTGGGGACTCCACTTTCACCATGCTCCTGCCTCTTTCAAAACACATCTGGGGAGCGCTTTCTGTGTCCTAAGTTATTCTTTCCACTAGTCAGGGTCAATGCAGTTATCAGCATTTCAGACAACTCTAAGGGCATGTGAAGACCAATGGTAGCAGCCCAGAGTCTAGCAAGATCTTCTTCTAGCCCAGGGATCTTTCTGGAAGCCAGGGTCAAAGTCAAGGCTGGAGTCTTCTATCTTACTTGGAACTCCCACAAATGAGCAGCAACAAGCCATTAGAATTTTATAACAGGGTGTCAAAAAAATGCATACACATGATTTGTATTCATCTTTTGTTATTGATATGTATTGTTACAACTTTTATACAGTTTATTCTTTCTTAAAATGTGTATTCATTCTTTTGGCACCCTCTGTACCTATGTGCCAACTTTCAGTTTTGGGTTTCATTTGAGAGTTGACCTTTAAACCAGCCAATGTCTATAATCAGGACTTTCTGAGGCTTTAGGGCTTTCAAAACTTTATTATAAAACTAAAATCGATGTCAGTAATCTAAATAAGTGACAAGGTTCATGTGTTTGAACCTCCAGACTTGCCCCTCCCAGATTGAAAACCCAGTACAAAGTACACTAGAGCCAGCCACTATCTGACAAGAAGTGAGTGAACCAGAGGTAAGGCCACAGATTCCAGGCTCACTTCTGTAGATGTTCAAACAAACCTTTGTTGTCCAAACTATGTCACTGGAATGAGCCACTGGGTATTCCTGCCTCTGGGAACAAGAGGGTTTTGTTGGCAGAGGTCAGGATGAGCCCTGTGCTGACAACAAACCCCTGGAAAGATTCCAGTACAGGTGGAAAGTTAAGAGCATGGCTCCAGGCTTCGTCTAAGCTCTGCCAATGTTTGCCCAAAGTACATGAGCGAGAAGCAGGTCCCTGTAACATGTGCAGGCCTCACTTCCTCCTCTGACAAAGGGGTGCTGAGGGGACAGTGAGATAACCAGCACCAATCACCTTGAACTCCACCTGTATATAGTAAGTGTTCATTAAATGTTAGCTCCTATTATATTTTCACTATTGATTTTCTGCCAAGGACTCAGAATACTTTCCAAATCTGAAAAAACAAAAGGTACCGGACTCTTCACTCAGGTGTCCCTGCCCCATGCCTCCCAGTGCTGCCATTTCCACAATGGATGGTGCCTCAACATACTTCCCCATCTCTTTCCCAAAACACACTCCTTCCCCTGACTTGCTCTCCACTTTCACAGAGCTAGAAGCTTCCCCAGGAAGCCCATTTGTGTATTAGGCAGAGATTGGCTGAGGAAGGCCCAGCTCCTGCTGAGGCGAATGACCATGAACCTTAAGGGCTCATGACGGCCCGTTGGAGCTGCCTGTCCCACAGGCCCAGGGTTAAATCTCGGTGTTACTAGAGCCTCAGCTGGAAGAGATCTTAAGGAACATCAAGAACCATCTTATTTCACGGCTGAGAATTTCAGGCCAGAAAGCTGAAGTGACTTCCCAGGGTCCCACAGCTGGCGTGTGAGAGAGCTGCAACTAAAGCACAGGTGTCCAGAACCCTAACCCATTGGTCTTTCTTCCACACTTTACAGCCTCCCCACCAGTCACTAGAAAATGACGTGTGACCCAGAGAATGAGCCCCATTGTCCACCTCCCTCCCTGCCGCTCCAAAGTCAGGATACAGCTCCTCCGCAGGTAGGCCAAAAGAGTTGTTTCTGGGTCTGCATTCTTCTCCACCACCTATAAAAACAAAAACAAAAAAAGATGTATCACAGGTATACTTAGCCACAATCTTACCCTAGAATTTGTGTGCTAAATTATCTTATGAAAACAAAAGCGATTTTCTTGATAATTCCCTAAGAATGAACACATTAAGTATAAGCCAAACTCTGTGTGCACTGACATCTTTCAATCCTAAAATTCTACATTAATGCTCAGCTCGGGACCCACCAGAATGCTTCGGTGTTGCACCCGCCATGCTGTGCTGACCAATGCCAAGCCCCCTTCAGATCGAACATGTCATCGCATTTCCAGCTGCTGGATCACACCTGTGAACTCCAGGGACAGCTGAGAGTGACAGCATGCCGACCTCTCAGAGAGCAGAGAGCCACCCTGTGGGCCTGGCTCTATTGTTTGCATCGGGCTAGATGACAGTCAACAGCATTAACCCAGGTCAGACATGGAGGGGCAATCTCAAACCAAAGGCCACAAATGGAATTCTCCATAAGCTGGAGAAGTTTATCTACAAAATGAAGTGCCAGCTCCCAATGTAAATTGTCAAAGGAAATCTGTGATAAATCTTTTCACTGCTCCTCACGCATGACCAAGGGTAAAGGGGTCTGGGTGATTGGCTGATTAAGGGGAGAGAATTTGTAATAAGTGTTTCTTTAGAGAGAACTGTACTATGAGTCCCACATCTTCCTAAAGGTGGGAAAGGAGGTATGTGCCTCACACCTCACACTTTGTGAGGGGCTTCCACATACTATTACCGTATTTCCCCATGTATAAGATGCTCCCATGTATAAGACGCACCTTAATTTGGGGTCCTGAAATTTCAAAAACATGTATTACATAAACTTATTGAACTCAAGTTTTATTCATCATAAAATTCATACAACTCCTCATCACTTGCAGGAAATGAAAGTAAAAAAAATCTACAACCACTGTATAAGACGCACCCAGTTTTTAGACCCCATACTTTTCGAAAAAGAGTGCATCTTATACATGGGGAAATGCGGTAATACATGTGACCTTGGCAGTTCAGGAAAGGTGGTGGTCTGGCATATCTAAACAGCTGGAGACAGGCTTACGAGACAAGCTGAAGAAGTGACAGTGTTAAGATGGGGGTACATTTCCAGAGTTTGGGAGAACAAAAGATGAAAAGTGTTGACCATGGACCTAGTGTAGGCCATGCATTAGAGAGAAAAAGAGAGAGAGAGAGAGAGAGAGAGACAGAGAGAGAGAGAGAGAGCTGGCTTGGAGGTGTTTAAAAGTGACTATAGAAAGTGATGGGACCACTAATAGATTCCGTGGGGAGTGGACCTTCCAAAACTGGAGGCTGAGAGAAAACAGCCGGCCTGAGGAATGCATACCTTCCCTGTCATGGAGGTGCAACTGGTGGGAAGCCATCCTAGACCACTACCAATTCAAAGAGAACTTTCTTGCTACCCTCACCTCTCTGTACTGAATTGAGACTGTGTTAGGCAATTTAGAAGTGACCATAGGCTTTTTTATTTTTTTTATTTTTTATTGGCTTGAGGTGTACAGAGCAATATAATAGTTACCCATTCAAACACCTCATAAAGTGATAACCCACCCCCAAGCTGCTACCCTTCTAACAACTTATATAGCTGTTACAATACCATCGAATATCTTCCCTATGTTGTACTTCACATCCCGTGACTATATATACCTATATATTTAGTTATAGTTGACATTCAATATTATTCTACTTCAGCTTCAGGTGTATCAGGCACCTATCTACACAGTCTATGATGTGATCTCCCTGATAAGTTCAGTGCCCATCTGGCACCTTACATGATCTTTACAACACCGTTGATTATATTCTTCATACTGTATTAACTACCAATTTGTATTTCTTAATACCTTCACCATTTTCACCCTGCCCCCAACCTCATTCTCATCTATCACCATGATAGATCTAGTACCTATCTGACACCATACCTAGTTATGACAATATTATTGACTATATTCCTTGTGCTATACCTGGCATCCCCATGACTACTGTGCAACAACCAATTTATACTTCTTAATCCCTTTTTCTTTCACCCATCCTTAACTCCAGTCCCATCTTAAAGAAGTCCCTCTAACATTCCTTGTAATACTGGTTTTGTGATAATGAACTCCGTCAGCTTTTTCTTGTCTGGGAAGCTCCTTATCTGCCCTTCAATTCTAAATGATAGCTTTGCTAGGTAGAGTAATCATGGTTGTATGTCACTGCTTTTCATCACTTGGAATATTTCCTGCCACTCCCTTCTTCCCTGCAAAGTTTCTGTTGAGAAATCAGCTGACAGTCTTATGGGGGCTCCCTTGTAGGTAAATAACTGCTTTTCTCTTGCTGCTTTTAAGATTCTCTCTTTGTCTTTAACCTTTGGCATTTTAATTATGATGTCTCTTGGTGTGGGCTACTTTGGGTTTATCTTGTTTGGGACTCTGTGCTTCCTGGACTTGTATGTCTATTTCCATCACCAGGTTAAGAAAATTTTCTGTCATATTTCTTCAAATAGGTTTTCAATTCCTTGCTCTCTCTCTTGTCCTTCTGGTAACCCTATCATGCAAATGTTGGTACGCTTGATATTGTCCCAGAGGCCCCTGAAACTCAGCTCAAATTTTTGGACTTTTTTTTCTTTATGCAGTTCTGGTTGGGTGTTTTCTGCTACCTTATCTTCTACATCGCTGGTTGAATCCTCTGCTTCACCTAATCTACTGTTGTTTCCCTGTAATGTCTTCTTCATTTCAGTTATTATATCATTTATTTCTGACTGGTTCTTTTTCATGGTTTCCATCTCCATTTTTATGCTTCCTATCTCTCTGTTGTAGTTCTCCTGAGATCAGTGAGCATCCTTATAACCAGTGTTTGAAACTCTGCATCTGATAGATTGCTTATCTCCATTTTGCTTAGTTCTTTTTCTGGAGGTTCATTCTGTTCCCTTATTTGAGACATGTTTCTTTGTCTCCCCATTTTGGATGCCTCCCTGTGTTTGTTTCTATGTATTAGGTAGGGCTGCTATGTCTTCCATTCTTAGTAGAGTGGCCTTATGTAGTAGGTGAGCTGTGGGATTCAGTGGCACAGTCTTTCTGGTCACCTGAGCCACACACACCAGGTGAGTCCCGTTTGTGTGTTGTGTGTGCCCTCCTCTTGTAGTTGAGCCTTGGTCACTAATTGTACATCAATGTCAGGGACTGACCCTTGGGCTCACTGGTTGTGAGGACTGACCTTGACTATAGTGGAAGAGTTGTTATGCAGGGGCTGACCACACAGAGCATGATCTGCCTTAGCAGGACTCTGGTGCTTGCCCAATCTGACCCTTGGGTGTGTTGTACATGGAGGTGGCTGGGTGACGCTCAAGCTCATTTTGAAGCTGGCCGCTGGGGGCGCCAGCCTCAGGAGAACTTGGAGGGGGTCTGCTGTAGGTCGAGTTCAGCAACAGCCCATGCCCCACCTGGGGCCACCCAGCAGAAGCCACAAAGAAATCCACAGATGGCTGTCACCTGTGTTGTGCTTGGAAGCGCCTTGAGAGGCCAAGCAATGAACCAAGGCCAGCTGCCACTAGTACTGGTGTAGGGATGCGTAGCCAGAGGTACAGAACATGCTCAAGCCAGATGCTGTTTGTCTGGGTTCTGTGAACCTTTGAGCAATGGTAGAAAAGTGTGCAGTTTGAGCCAAGGCAGGCAGTGTGCACAAAAATGCCACTGGAGTCCACCTTGGTGTGCCCAAAAGTTGGACGGGGTCGAGGCTCAAATCGCCAGGGCATGGTGATCAAATGGCGGAGACTACGATATGGTAGCCGCATGTGTCAGCACGTTGGGGTGGGGCAAGGCTCAGCAAAGAAACAATGGCCTCCACTGGCTCCCCATCCAGGAGGAAGCTTCCTGTCCAGCCCCCATCCCAAGCCAGACAACTCAGTTCAGCCCTGTATGTCCCTGCTGCCTCACCAGCTGCTACCCCAGCACTGGAGCTGAACCAGTGATTCCCTCGGTTGGTACGTCCATGCAAACAGTCCTTTAAGCAGCGTGCCTGTGAGTACAGCCCACTAAGTCTCACTCAGTCACAATCTCAGCTGGTTTTCACAACCAGAAATTTCTCTCCCCGGCACTTCTCTCCCTGGCACTGGAACCCTATGTTGTAATGGGCCTGGAACCTTGCACTCCTCTGGGAGGGAATGGGGTCTCCACAGCCAAAATATCCCTCCTGATCTTGAATGTCACACACAGGTGTAGGACCAGCCTGTTCAACGTTTCTACCATTCATACCAGTCTGGATGTGGCTTCTTCTGTGCATCCTTAGTTGAAAAGCTTCAGTTCAGCTTGATTTTAGGTGATTCTCAATAATGGTTGTTTTGAAGATTGGTTGTGATTTTGATTCAGTTGTGAGAGAAGGTAAGCACAGTGTTTACCTGCTGTTCTATTTTGGTTGTCTCGACCATAGGCTTTTTTTGTTTTGTTTTTTTTATTTTTGGGTTTTTTTTAAGCTGAGCCATCCTGCCACTGATTGGCAGCTCAGTGGCTGCTCAGCTTGGGCCGGGAATCGAACTGCTGTTGCTCAGAGCTCAAACTCTTGAGCGAGCTCTTAGCCAACTGAGCCACTTGGCCGGCTCGACCATAGGCTTTTTTATTGACCAAAAGTAATCAAAGAGGTCACAAAATGGCCCTAATTCAGCTCTTGAATAAAGTTCAAATGAAAGTGGAAGATAAAATGAATTTTTTTATTACACCTTACAGGTCCAGCTTGTTCAAAGTCTTGTTTACAAAGTTTTCACAAGGAGCTATTTCTTTTTTCTGGGAGAAGAAATCATAAACGCACAAAATAAAGCCCCCTGTCATCTTTCTTGTAGACAGCAGTTAGAGTCTCTTGGCTTACTACCTTGCCCACAAATTGTGCCTTCCTCCTGCCCTGCAGCCCTGCTCCCATCATATCACATAAGTTCCCTGCTCACTACCTTCAGTGACCTTTGACATATTCAAGGTTGCATCCAAGTTCCTTTGACTGTCTTTCAAGGCCCTTTTCTGTGTGTCCCTAATCCTCATTTTTAGCCTTTCCCTCTTACTTTCCTGCCAAGCTGATCTTCATACTTCAGTAAAAATACTTTGCATACCTCCCAGTTCCTGAGCCTTTGACCATTCTATTCCTCTGCCACCTGCATTTTGACTTATCGGAAGACCCCAAACACTTCCCTAGTAAAGGCTTTCCGTATCTTCCCAGCTCAAGTGGTCCATCTCCCTGGAATTCCTGCAGAGAATGGCTGTGACACTCTTACGACTTGGCTGCAGGGTTTGCCCCAGCAAACTATGTAACCCTCTCTCAACAGGACACCAATGCATATCCCAAAGGAAAGATGCTTTGTGGGAAAGTGAGCTTAGGAAACACTGGGTTAAGTAGATTGCTCTGCTAAAACTTGAACATCAAACAAATATTGGTCAAAACGGGTTACAATCCATTAAATAAAATTAAAACTCATGAGTCTGATAATTAGTCTGATAATAAAACTGATAATTAGTAAATAAATAAAAAAATGGGAGAGAGGAGAAAGTCGTTCCTGACAGAAAAATGCCAAGTAATAAATATGACTGGCCATATTGTAATCTGCCCAATAATTGATGCAGTTGAGAATTTCATATATATATAGGAGAGAGAGAGAGACAGAGAGAGACAGAGACAGAGACAGAGAGAGACAGAGAGAGAATAAAAAGCAAACGTGGCAAAATGTTAATAGGTGATGAATGTGAATAAAGTCTATTTAATAATATTTCTTTGTATTCTTCTTGAACATTGTCTGTAAATTTAAAATAATTTTATAATACAAAGTTAAAAACTAAATTTCTTTACTAAAGGATTTCTTAGGGTTTTGAATATTCATCCACTCATTCTATCCAGATTAATTGGGCACCTTCTTTGTGCCAACCCAGGGCTAAATGGTTTGAGAATATCTGAGAAGAGTATCTCATGGAGATAGTTTTCTGTGAAATACATTTTGGAATATATTACTTTCCTAATCATAATCCATCTCTCCAACTAGTTCATAGGCGCTTGACTGGCTACTGCTTGGTCATAGAGTTGTATTACTCTAGCACATACATGTCCCATAGACTCCGGGCTGGGAGGAGCTTGAATTCAAGAGTGAGCCTCTACCCATCTACACCATACATGGTCTTTACAACACCAAGTTCTGACAGCTTCTTTGGTAACTTCTTGGCATAATATCCTGTAATAAAAAGTCTAGAACAACTTGGGAATAGAAACAGGAACACACTTACTCACAGATGCCTTAATTTGACTTGGAGTTTCCTTGCTAGGTCTTGTTTTTACAGTACTGCTTTTACCTCATCACCCCTTGCATTGCCTCTCCACCTTTCCAGCACTTTCTCAAGAGGCTACATGTTTATAAATTACAAGTATGAATATTTATCACAGAAACTGGCAGTAGTGGAAGCTTCTAGATGTAGTAGCGTTTGATGTGATGATATCAACTAAAATTTGAAATTGTTTTCCTAAAGTAAAAATAAAATACGTGGGAAAACAACTTTCACCAAGGCAGATTTACCTTGAAATGTCCCTTTCTAGAACCAACAGTCTTTGGAGCATGGATGTTGCAATGGCTCGTGGAATTTTCTTGCTAGTCACACAAACACACCTTACAATTTAAGCACTAGATATCCTACAAAACACATTTTAGTTTTTGAAAGTTACCTCTAAAGTCATCCTGTTTCTCATTTAAACTGGCCAATAGAGCAAAACTAATAAAATTGCCCTCTGGGTACATTCATCACTCATATGGTCCACATGGCCATTTACAACGCACAACTATGGCTACCCTTTTACTCTCCCTTTCATGCCCAACTGGGGAGCTGAAGCAGCTGTGAGCATGTCAGCACTATTGTAAGGAGGGCAAGTGGAGGATGGAGACCTTGTCATGTGTTTGCACCATCTCTCCCTGTACCTGCATTAGAATTTGCAAAGCTTTTCATCCTTCCAGTGTTGCAAGAATTGGCACCCATGGCATAAGTCCCCCTCTGGCCCAACCCACCCCACTTCCTCTAGGCCCTGGGGCACTAATGAAGTTAAGCCAAGTGGTACATTTTTATCAAAGTAAGAGGTTTGCAATATTTATATGTAGAGTTAAGAGAGAGGCATAGCATGCCTTTTAAGAAAAAAAATGGGGTTTGCCACAAGATGTCAGTATATGTCCTCACACAAGTTCGCTGTTATATTTACATACATGAAGTGTCAGAAGAAAACGCTGTGTACATTTTATATCTTGATATTAGCAAGAAAACATTTCCTTCTCTCAGTAAAGAAAACAACAAAAGCCTTAGGATATATTTGATGAAACACAGAAGTGTGGTGGGTGACCTGCAGTCTCACCTAGAACCCTGTGCCCCTTTCTCAGCTTCCTGCCATGTCTGTACTTCTACAGAGCGTTGGCAGGGAGGGGGAGCCCACAGCCACCTCTCTTCTCGCTTCCGCCCCTTTACTCCTTTGCCCCTTGAGTAACTTGTTATGTACCAGCCCTGAGAAGTTGTTCTTTCCTTAATGTCACCCAAAAGGCAACCACACCTTTGAAAGGAGAGATGTGTAAAGCAAGAAAAACAAGTGAAAAAAAAGCCCAAAAGAAAGAGAACAAGAACAGGCTTCTTCCACAGGACACACGTCCCTTTCCTGGGAGCAGGGCAGCCAGAGCAAAGCAAATGTCAGCCCCCACTTACCTTTCTGCCATTCACAAAGAAAACCAACTCGTCTGCTGTCATTGTCGCCAGTTGGAGTCCCTGAACTCCAGGTACCTCAGTCCCAACAGGCACTGGCAGTTATCACTGTTGTGCAACTCGAAAAATATGCCTCCTCCAAAATGAAACTAACTTAGCCAATGGGCGGCAACTAGCTTAGAGCTTCGGGAAGTGGAGAGTTCCTGGAAAAAGCCAGTGGTTTGCATAATCAAGGAAATGCAAGCAATTATTCACAACAAATCTCACCCCCAACATCTGTGCCTGTCAAAGAGCACAGAGGAAGGCGCTGGATCAGCAAGGATATCAACCTCCGTGTCAGGCACTGCCCTGGGGAACCTGCCTCATACCTCCCACTTGCTGAAGACAGAGAAGGGGGAAGGGCCATTATGGGAGTCAGGGCTCAACAGCTGATTCACATTCTGCATTTCTACACGTGTCATTTTACTGTTTACATTTACAGCAACACAGACGCAGCACTTACACAAGGGCTCGTTCTCCTGCAGACTGGAGGAATATGGAAGTCACAAGATGTGGTGCCCAGTGATCCAGATGCAAAACCTGCCATTTGACTCAGCCAGTCACTTAGCACCTTCAGACATAACTTGTTTTCATCCTGTAAATGGGCATACGAATGACACCAAGAGTAGAAGGCTGAGGGACACGTGACATATTTTGGAAGTGCCTTGTAAATTTGCAAGAACCAAAATATTCATTACTGTTGCTAATACATTCTCAACAACACAGCAAAAATAATCCCCATAACAACCTATTTTTGAGGCTTTTCTTTTACTTGTGTCTCTCAGGAATATGCTCTAAGTTGTCAGAGTAACTCATAAAAATATTTCATAATATTAAATAATAAAAATGTTCATAACGCCTAAGCACAGGCCAAGCTGACATGGAGCTAAAAAGCTTCCTCCATTCAGTATTCATTAACTGCTGGTGTAAACACACATGCTCACTGCCCACCCGGGCAGCATCAATGGGCTCGCTATAGTTCAGCACCTGACTGCCCCTCCCAGCTCACACACACACACACACACACACACACACACACACACACACACACACACACCAGCATTCCCTCTGGTCTACTTCAGTCTAAAAGGACCCACACAGTTACCCAAACAGCCCCCCTGAAGTAGGTAACTTTCCCTCCACCCCTGACAGGCTATGTGGGAGCATAAGGGGTAGGTGCTGGGGTGGAGAGAAAGGAATATTAGGCAGATGTGCTTGGTGCAGCAACAGCTTAGAGAAACCAAAGACTGCCAGGACAACCATGTTATCAACACAATGCCTCTCTCCCACTACAGCCTTTATTGAAGCAGGAGATGGAAGTTTCATTTGTAGAAGGACCAACCATGCCAGTTCGCCCCTGACTATCCCAGATTATAGCACTGAATCCTTGGAAAATCCTCAGTGTAGGGCAAACTGGGTTAGTTGTTCACCAGAAAACAATGGTTCTTAACTGGGACAGGCAAGGATTTCCAACCCCAGGAGCCATTTGGCAAGGTCTGGGGATATGTTTTAGTGTTATGACTGACAAGGATTGCTACTGGCATCTAGACGATAGAGGTCAGGGATGCAATAAACCCCCTACAATGCACAGGACAGCTCCCACAACAAAGAATCATCTAGTCTAAAGTGTCAATAGAGCCAAGATTGAGAAATCCTGCCCTAAAGGAAAGAAGGAAGGATGTGGGCAGAGGGAGAGGACATGGCCTGGAGTGGTGTTTTGTAATGGGTGAATTCTTCCTGACACTTACACACCTATGATGAAGAGGCTTTTCCCCCTTTTCACTCATCCACACAGCTTTGCAAGCCGTCCATTTCCTAGCCAGTTTCTAGCTAAAGTCCCAAGAAACTCTCAAGGTAAAGGGGGAGGCTAGGGTAGACCTCAGGTTTGAGCTTAGGTAGACTGGCTTGAATATTAGCTCAACCACACAAGTGTGACCTTTGGCAAAAATCATTCTCCTGGCCTCAGTATACTCATTTATGAAAAGGGGGTGACTTTACCTACTTTGTAAGAACACACTCTGGTGAGAATTAAATGACACTTAGGTTAAGTGTGTGTCCCTTAGCAGGTGCTCAACATATACCAGAGGTACCAAAACAATGTATATACATGACTTGTATTCGTCTTTTGTTATCAGTATATATTGAGTATTACAATTTGATGCAGTTTTTTCCTTTCTTAAAATGTGTATACGTGTTTTTGGCTCCCTCTGTATGTGTCGATTGACTTCCCCCCGTTCAGCCAGTCTTTGGCCTCCTTCTCTTACCTGGAGGTAAAATTCCCTTCTGTTACTGTGGAGCACTCTAAAATAAGAGTGAAATAAATTTTCAGTAAAGGCTTCTGTTGTCATTCACATTTTATTTCTGTAATAACTAGCTTATTTCTATAATGCTGAGATTTGACAAAGATTTTATCTTAGTATGATTTCTTCTTAATCAGCAAAATATTTGGGACCATTTCTTTCCCTGTGATTCTTCAAGTGCTGTACGTTAAGGGAAAACAGTTTAGAATAAGCATTTTTTTCAAAACTGATGACCTCCAATATATGCTTTCAATGTTGCATGAATTCTCAAACTTGGGCTGAATTAATGGAATTTCATGGCCTTGGAATAGGCCGATCATAACGTACATGAACTTACCCCATTTTCCTAAGGAATGCCTTGCTTTATAATATGCACTGCATTGGCAGATGAGGTCTCAAAGTTCATGGAAAAGCCAGATAAGTCCTGAGGCCTCCTGAACACAAGTCTTCCTCTTGGAACAATACATGCAGGAAATCACAAGACATAAGAAGATTGAAAATGCTGCAAAGAGCCAAGTCATTATTTCTGGAATAGTGATCTCCCTTGGGGCCAAGTGATCCCTAGAAGAATGATTCATGAAAGCTTTGCTGTGCTCCCCGAAGGCCTGGTCAGGGCTGGCGCTCCCTGCAAGAGTCTCCCTGCCAGCCCTTCACCTGCCTCTGCAGCAGTGACTCTCATCTGCTCACTTCTTCTCTTTGCATCCAGATGTACATTTTTGTCTGTATCCTATGAATATCCCTTGTTAATTTTCTTCACTTATAACAAGCTTTACTTGAAAAGAAAAAAAAAAGTTACTTTTCTTTTGAAATATTCTATTGTTTGATTGTTCTTACTATTTTTTTTTCCAAAGGCCCAGTTTTCCTTCAACATATGCCCATTCTGGATGAAAGGTTTTGCTACATTCTCAGAGCATCACTGCCCAACACCCAAGTTCTCTCTTGTTCTCCAAACATCCAGACTTTTAACCAGTCCTAACAATAGTTCTTGACACCTAAATAGCATTTGTTTCATGTAACTTGATTTCATTTGATCCCTATAAAAGCCCTGCAAGCATTATTCTCAGTGGCCAAGACTTGGAAACAATCAGTGTCCTTCAATAGATAATTAGATAAAGCAGATGTGGTACATACACACTATGGAATACTACTCAGCCAAGAAAAGATGAAACACTGCCATTTGCGGCAACATGGATGGATCTTGAGAATATCATGCCAAGTGAAATAAGTCAGATGGAAAAAGTCAAGAACCATATCATTTCACTCATATATGGAACATAAAACAGAAAGCAACAAACAAACAAGAAAAACAAAAGCTCACAGACACAGACAACAGTATGGTGGCTACCAGAGGAGAAAGGGGTAGGGGGAGGTAGAAGAAGATAAAGGGGGTCAAATATATGGTGACAGAAGGAGACTTGAATTTGGGTGGTGAATACACATTGCAATATATGGGTCATATATGTAGAATTGTATGCTTGAAACCTATATAATCTTAGTAACCAATATCTCCTCAATAAATCTTATTAAATTAAAAGAAAAAAAACTTTGTGGGATGGGCAAGGAAGCTATTGTTATCTTCCTTTTCCAGACAAAGAAAATGAGAGTCAGAGAAGTTGACTTGCCTAGTGTCTCACCTTAAGTGAGTACTAGTTTCTACATCTGTCACTCACTCCCCAGCAGAGAAATCATCTCTTTGATAGTTCTTCACTAACTAAAGAGCATACACCCCAGGACTGTCAGCATGGCACTCATGGCCCTTCTCAGCCTGGCTCAAATCCAGCCTTCTGGTTGGTGAGCCTCTGAGATCAGGACCAGAACTGTGTCTATTGCCATAAATGCTAGTGCTTCGCATATGGCCAGGTCTATACGAAGGATTAATCAATGCTTGTTGAATTGAGCCCACAATGCAAGGAATGAGTAGAGTTTTCAGAAATGTCTAACCTGCCTTTGACCAAATACAAAACTTTCTCCCACCATTCTATGTATTCCTGTGCCATTCAACTTTTCCCACCAGCTCCTTTGCAACTAATCTTGTATCACTGATATTAGGTAACCAGCTAGTATTCCTGAACATAAAAGTCACATTGCTCAGCTACTATGGAGGAAATCAACCCTTGATTTTCTACACACATCTGGGAAGTAGATCCTTTTAGAATCAAGAAGGTGGGATTGGGCCAGCAGAGTGGCACGATGGTTAAGAACTGGCTTGGGATGCCAGAGGGTTCTGGTTCGGATCCCACATATGAGGGCCAGTGACACTGCCTTCTATAGCTAAGATGCTGAACAACAGCTCAACCTGGAGCTGCGCTGCCGTGAATTGCCTGCGACAGCATAGGCTGCAGCCTCTGCTGCAGTGGGTTGCCATGGGCTACTGTGTGTAGCCAGGAGCCAGCGTGAGTGGCCAGGAGCAAGCGTGAGTGGCCAGCAGCCACCGTGAGAGGCCATCCAGAAGCCGGCGACTGATCTGCCTCACCCGGGAAGACAGCAATGATGGTGCCAACTTGGGCCAGTGAAGCAACGCCCTCCACAACTAGACTGAAGAACAAAAGGACAGAAACTTGTCTGTTTCCCTTCCCCCAATTCCCCAGTGCTGTTCCCATTCTCCAATTCCCCAGTTTAAAAAAAAAATCTTTAAAACAAGAAAAAAAAAATGTGGGATTATCCAAAAGTTGACACAGAATCAAATTTAAAGGATATAAACTTCAGCCTGGTTTAATACTGCAGGCAAGTAAAAGCTCAAGACATAGAAAAGGCCTAGAATAAAATTTAAACCCACTTTATCTGTCCGCATCTATTATGTTTTTTGATAATGTGTTCTGCAGTCAATGAGCTCTGTAACTTCAGGATTATTTGTGGTGGTGACAATGTGGGCTTGTCTGGACACAAAATAAGGTCTCTCTTTCCAGCCTAAGCTGCTTTAGCACAATTCAGGAAGGAATGCCTTTACTTCTTTACTGACTCAGAGGATCAACTCACATGCACTCTATAGATAATATGGCCCAATGAGTAACCATTGGGGAAAATTATTTTCACAATTGTTTGATACCCTTATTCTCCTCTTCTGACTTAATTTTTATTAATCATCTAAAATGCTTTACTTGCACTGAATAGAATGTAAGTGTGGCAGACATATCCACCTGCCCACCCCACCCTCCAAATATTCTTACCCTCCTTCCCTATTGAAGAGGTTCTACTGGGAAGTCACTGCCCAGCCAGGAACGATATTTCCCAGCCCCTTTCTATGGGGAGGAAGCCATACAATTCAGTTCTGATGAATGTAACATGGATGGAAGTGATATTCACAATATCCCAGCTCCCATTCTCTCTCTCCCACTGTCTGATGGTTAATGTCAATGCCAGGGTGACCTTGGAAACCCCACAGTGAAGACAGCAGAGCACGTAGTCAGCCAAAATCTTTAAATAAATACAATGATTTGAGCACTCCCATCCCCCACCCTTGTCACATATTTCACTTTACTGGGGCAAGAAATAAACCTGTATTATGTTTTCCCACTGATATTTTTGAGTTTTCCTGTCACAGCATCTAGTATTACATTCAGTAATGCATTAAGTTCCCCAGTGGCAGGTGCTTATCTGATTTCTTCAGGGCAAGACACTGTGTGGACATGTAGACATGTATTTATTTAGGAAGTGTTTATTAAATAATGAATGAATGATAGCAATGATGGAACCTGGTTTCAGTTAAAGACAAGGGAGCACGCCTCAGATGTCTGGCTTAGCCCCCATGCAAAGCTCCATGTGCAAATGATATCACTGAGGATCATGGGCTCCTAAACAGAAGACACCTTTGGTCTTATGCCCAAGTCCTCACCTTGAGTGTCCCCATCCCCACACTCTGTTTTAAGGATGAACTTTAGAACAACTTGTACCCTAAGCAACATTCACATATCCATTCATTTATCAACTTCATGAGACTCTGTGTGTCTCAGATACTGAGCTGGGCACTGATTGACTATAGGGTCAGAAAGGCTTAGAGCACCCTCATCACACCTTAGAGATCCATGAGCCAACACTGCAGAAACTGAGCCCAGAACATTATCTTCCCTCCTAAATATCACCACTTCTCAGAGCAAAGATGCAAATTCAGGCTTATATATTGATATCTTTAAAACAGTAACCATATGAAAATTTAAGAGCTTCTTTCAGACCCTCCAAGGACACTTCTATAGTTTTATGACAGTGGCCTCCGAGAACTCAATTCAGGATGCAAAAGTCTACAGGAAGATCACTTGCTGTTCCCATTCTAAACATGTCCTTGAACCAGAACACTCTCCACAGGAACGTAGTGTTACTAATGCTATTATTTGCTTCATTTTTCTTTTAAAGGAATCCTTTCTCTGGAAAAAAAAAAGTCCATTAAATCACTGTTCACAATCCAAGGCATGCAGTCCAAAAAAAAAGCATCAGGGGCAGAAGGCAAGCTGACCACCTCAGACCTGTTCTCCAGAGTCTGTTCAGTGTTCCCAACACTCACAGAAAGGAAAAAGAAAATGGAATGACATTCAACATTGTCTTCCCTACTGCATGAGTCCCTTGCTGATGGTCTTGTCCATGCCTGGCCAATGTTGTCCTCTGCTGATGGGACCTTCCCATCCAACCTTGGTTTCATTTTTGGAAGATGTTTACCCTTCTCTCCAAAGGCCTTGAAGGCCAGTTGATCCTTGATATATGTGGATTAATATTTGAGATTTTAGATACTCATGAGTAATCCCAAAGTTTCATGACACGATAATTGCCATTTTTCTGAAGCATGAATTTTAATCTCATGAGCTACAATCCTGCATCCACATCACAGCACACTGAACAGTTCTCACTGAGTGACTTAAGGGGATTGCTTATACTGTTAGCTTTATTTTAGTGCTTTTTAGGATGACTGGGTAAATTAAGATAGTCACATTTTCTCACTGATCTAGCAAGTAACTTTAAGCTCTCTTAGGACAGTATTTGGTTCTATAAATGATACAATGGGAGGCCTCCAGTCCTGAGGCTAGTCTATTGGTCAAGGCTAAATCGTCTCCACAGTGGGAGACATTTTGAAGAGGACATAGATTTATGGAGTTGCTTATGTGTGCCAGATTCTGAAGCTAGGCATTCTATATGGATCTCCTTTACTTTCCACAACATCCCTGTAAAATAGGTATAATTTTTTGTTTCATATATATGGAAGCTGTCTGGGCTTAGAGAGGTTAAGTAACTCACATGGCTGGTAAGAGAGAACCAGAACTTGAACCCTAGTCCCTCTGATTCTAGAATATTCTGACAGCAATAGAGAGCAGAGAATAGGCTTTTTCTTGCTAGAGGAGAAAACACTTTATTGACAAAGTCTCTCTTAACACTGAAGAAGTATCAACAGTAAGAAACTTTGGCATTGAGATAATCATGGCGAAGGGAGTAGAGGATGAAACACCAAGGAGGCTAGTATGGCAGAAGCAGGCTTGGGGCCCTTCAGGACTGCCTCCTGAAAAATACACAAAGATGATTTATATCTCTGTTTTCACTTGTACAGTCCTTATAAAGTGCCCTCAGGACAGAGATCATCCAGTTAACATAAACTGGGTAATGTTACTATAAGGACCTTGGGAAATGCTATGTCCCCAAAAAAATACAGAATATAAAAATAGTTATAGGAAAAGAGAAGAACCAGGTGGTGGAAAGTCAATACAATCTTAGCTGTCACCCATCAGACAATTTGGCTCCTTGGGGACTTAGAAAATGGCCCAGGTCTCAGCCTCATTCTGCCAAGAGAAGCAGATGAAATGGAACTTGTGATTATTGCCACCTCTCTCCCAGGATCCAGGGCCCAGGATATGCAGAGGAGGGCCAAGGCAGAAGTATTCTTGCAGAGTCTACCCAGCACTTGAATCTGGCCCTCTCTCTCTCAGGAGAACCAAGAGGCTTCCGGAAAGCAGTGCCCCTTGGCAGCTTGGTTGCTTTGTGAGGCATTGCGAGAGCATGAACCTGAATGGGGAAGGTTTTAACACCCCATAATAACACCGTGGGCCTGAGCAGAGGTATTGACAGACTTAGACATAAGCAGGCAAGAAGGAAGGCAGAAGGCCCAAAGGAAGGAATAATAAGAGTGGATTCCAAGGATGATGAACAAAAATGGCAACCATAGATACCTCAGGGACAATGCCATGGCCTTTTAGTAAAGTTCCTATTCTTGCGATTCTTGACTGTCTTCTATCTCCAGGTGAATAGCTGGACCAGAAGAGTTAATAGTCCTTAGTGACCTGACAACTATAATTTTTTAGTCTTGATCACTATCAATGTTTTCACTCTATTAAATGTCCCCTATTCATCATCTCTATCTTCTTATCACCATTATTCTGAGAATCTCATATGGAAGCAGGAACTGGGGTGACAAGAATCTTGTGAATGAGTCACACATCCCCAGTAGCCATGTGTGGGTGCCAGTAAAGTAGCAGCTAGAAGCTCCTGGAAAATGCATGAAGCACCTTGCCTACGGCTAAATGAGAGTGCTTTAATGGCAGGTCTTTGAGCAGAGCTGGTAAATTTGTTCAAAAAAAAAAAAAAAACCAAAAACTTTTTCCTATGCAAAAATATTGCCAGCCATGCCTTTGTTACAAAAAGACAGAAGCCCCATTCACCTGGTCTGGAAAATTTGGGCAACCAAACATTGGGTTGAGATGAAGCCACAGAAAGAGTCCTCCTCGGTAACAGTCAAGGATCTGCTCCTTTTTCCGACCCTTTCAGCCAGACCCCTCCCTATCTATAAAACACCCCGGACCCTTGCAGCTCGGACATTTCTAGGGTATGATAGTGTGGGATAATACTTGGGCTTTTTCTTTTTTTTCCTCATCTCTCTTTCCAAAGGCAAAGCCTGCCCAAATGTGCAGTGGCCCTTTTATTCATGTCCTCTGAGCCTCACCTATGTCTGAACAAGCTGTGACTTACCACAGGACTCTCCCACTTCTTGTCCAGCATCAGTGTAATCACAGTGTTAAAGAGAAGAAAAGAATGTCAGAAAACGAAAGTGCTCTAGTTTATTTTATGCTTATCATTTTCATGTAACTATTTGGACCAGTATTTCCTAATATAGAGTATGAGTAATCTCCTCTTTAGTAAGACTCCTTTCAAAATGTTTATAACGTTTTGTGGCATTACAAAATATGTTGTTGGCCTGAGACTCTTGTCCACCCATGTGGAGAGTGGACTCCCTTAAAAGAGCCACTGGGGGATGGAGGCAACAAAAAGTCTTCCTGCTGGCAAGTCTGGTACTCCTACAAAGTCAGCCCAGTAACCCTGAAGGTAGTACCCACCAAGGAAAGACAAGAGATGGCTCGTCACAGCCACACTCTGAGGCCCAGACAAGAGGTGGCCTGGGTTCCTGAATATACACATTGCCAGCCACACAACTAGACAAACAGCCAGGTGCCTCTCCCCACCTGAGGCATCACCTTTGTTTTAGGTCTTCATTTCAATAGCTGACCACTGGGCACTACTCTACTGGGGTTTGTTCTCTTCCCATGCTTTAAATTTCTGCTTTTATGTTTTAAATTCACCAATAAAGAATAAGCCCCGTGAAACCCTAATCCCTCACCCTCAGCCCCAATCAAAGCAGAACCCCAGGCTCACAGTCTCTTTCTTCCTCTCTCTCTCTCTCAGTCCCTCTCAGCTTGACCTCACTGTGTGGCCCCAGATGTGTCATGTAATTTCCAGGTCCTGTAAGTAATAAGCCTTTTTTTTTTTTTAAGTTTCCCCATAGTTATGCTGAAAGGTGTCTTGCAATCATAATAAAAATCACAAAGACTGGCCCAACCACAAAATTGATTATTAGTAGACTGAGACCCACACACAACACACGCCCAGGAAGATTCACTGCTCCCTTGTCTATTTCCACTGAGTTTATGAGTACCTCTTTTATGGTATGTGACACAGAGACCAGATCTTACTTATTTTTGTACCCCAGTAACACAGAGTAGTGGTCAATAAATATTTGCTCAATGACCTCTGTTCAGCTGTAGAGGGCTGAAGGAAAGGCATCACATTTTCTCACAGGATTTGCCTAAGTCTGCTTCCCTCTCACCCAGAAGAGAAAGTCCTCTTCCCCTCGTGCTTATTCTTATCATTATTCTTTTCCTTTTTTCGTCTTTGTCACCATCATTGTCATCATGAATATGGTTTGTACAATATTAGTTTTTTTATATACATCAATTTGTGGTAGCCTCATAAATACATACCATAAACCCCATTTTCATCTGAAGAAATATGCTCTGAGACTGAGTGAGGAGCAGAGTTTGAACTTGAGCCCTAAGTTTTAATTCCAGAGTCAGTGCTCCTTTCACTCTACTGCGTCCCCAAGATTATGACTTAAGCACCCGTGTTGCTTTCATGGCTGAGAAGCTTGTGTAGACCCTGGTGACTAACCAGTGCAAAGATCTAACCAATACTGGATGACAAATAAGAAAGAGTCAGGGAGGAAATCCCCAACATTTATAAAACAAATCAGCAAAAACCAACAATGAAAATCCAGAAATCAGAAAGGGAGTTCTGCTTAAGTAAACCTCAGCTACCAAAAACGCTGGCTTAAGTAAAGTAGAACTTTTCAGTAGACAGCAGATCACATGAGAGTTACTCATGGTTTGGAACTCTGTTGTGAGCCACGATTGCACCCTGCTGTCTCATGAGGAACATTTTGGAAGGGGTTTGAAAAGACTTTGATAAAGGGATGGAAGTGGTCCAGAAATGGGTTAGTAAAGACTGTAAAGAAGGGTCAGACAGGGACAGGTGGGAAAACTGGTCTGGGCAGAGGAAGAGGAAGGAGCCCAGGAAGTAGTGCAAAGAAAGCCGACCCCGGGCAGAGGGAGGGTGAGTTAGGTACATCCGTCCATCGCTGTGGCCTCATGATTTCCGGTGCCATTATGCCAACCTAACTGCACCACACCAGGTGGATCGACTCCGACAGAAAGGGCGTCATACCCTGCGGTTGTCTGCCCTCCATGAAAAGCCATGGAAAGCTAAGACAATCTCCCCTCACCTCCCTGCTGGAAAAGAGCAACTGCCCTTCTGGGCTGCTGGAGCAGAGGTTCTTTTCCTCTAAGGTCCCAGAGGTTCCCTTCATAACAGTACGGAAGCTGTTATTCACTTTTTCATTGTGTGGGAAGCAGCATGGTGCCGTACCGGCCTTTGTAGAATGAGATAAGGAATATGTTCACACCCAGCTCCTATTGGTAAGGCCAGTCTTCCAGAGTACAAGGATAAGGTATGACAAGCAGATATCAACTCCAAGAAGCAGTAACTGGCATGACATGAATTAAAGAGCCCAAATTTGTTCCCGTTTTCACACACCTGTCACCTACCTTATCCCTAAATAAGGGCTTAGAGATCCAGGCCTTTCTTGTCAGCGTCACAGAAAAGAAGGGAAATGAGGAAGAATGGGATGTAGAAAACTTAACATAACACAGATACGCCACTCAAACTCCCACCGAGAACTTCCTAAATGTCCAAATGAACACAGGCCCGAAAATGCCTGACAGAGCCACCACCTAATGACTAGTCACCTTCAAGAGCTGGTAGACCAGCTTGAGGACAGAATGGCAGCAGCAGACAGGATCAGAGGGTGACACTGTCTGAGATGTGGGTACTATGGCTGCCCCAGCATGTTCCCCTAATTATGGCATGCTCCCCGACTTAGGAAGCCCACAATTACTCCTGGGAAGCATTCTGAGGAGAGGGACCCTGTAGCTGGCCTTCTCCTCTGGAGCATTTCACTGTATTTGGATGGACACTGTATTTGGATGGTGATGCCTCAGGTATCTGAAGCATTCCTGGAAGGAATGTCTCAGGCATATGGCTCCAACCTAGTGATCCCTGGTCTCACGCAGGGAGCATAGACTCCTCCTGGGAGCTTGTGCTGGAGTAACCGATGGGAGTCGGAAAGAAAGTTTTGCTATTTTGCTCTGCAAAGCTTGACCCTCTGGACACCGTCATCATACTTCGAAGAACTAGTTTTTTCTTAATATGTTCCTTACCTGGTGGTTGTAAGGAGACAATGTGTGTTAATTTCCAGGAATGGAACAGGTCCTGACATCCAGGACTTCAGGACCCTTGCACATTAGGTCCTATCCAAAAAAAAGCTGAGCAGCCCAAAGGATTTAAATGAGAGATCGAGGCCCATTTATATGAGCACAATAGATCTCCCAGGCAATCTGATTCTCTCTCTGACTTACCAAGTCATTTATATCTAATCTTCTCTACATTTTGTTCTGGATTCTTTACTGCTCCACTGTCTTTGGACCCAGAAGCATGACTTCTGAAGCTTAGAGAGATGATCAAGCAAAACCCACGAAAAAGTGATACATGTGACTTGTGCTGACATTTTGTTGGCAAAACCAGTCACATTGGCCACATCTAACTTCAAGGAAGTGAGTTTATAGTTCAGCTTAAGTTGGCTTAAACTCTGACAACAATTTATTTCTCATTCATGTGACATGCTGTCTGCAGGTCATCTAAGGCCCTGGGAACCAGGCTGAAGGAGAAGCCCCTATATAAGACATCGCCATTCTCACGATAGATGGAAAAGAGAGTTTGTGGATCCATGCAATGGCTCTGTTTCTGCTCAGAAGTGGCATACCTCACTTAACACTCTTAGGCCAAAATGAGTCACATGGCCATTATCTGATCTCAGAGAAATATAATCCTCCTATAGGGAGAGGCACCACAAGTCACATGAGCAAGCCTGATGGTATAAAGGGTCAGGAAGTATAATGACTTATCACATGGAAGGGTAGCAGACATTGAAAACAATAACTTAATCTAACACAGCAGAAGAACATAATCCTACCTATAACTTGAAGTGCAGGAGAATGGCATATTAGTGAGCATTAGTAATGTCTACCACTAGTAGCCTTGCAAAATATAAATACAGAGGGCTATAAAATAGAACTTTGTAGGAAATAATGCATCCTGCCTATATTAGGGATTAGGGGATTAGGGACAGTTACACAGAAAAACTGACAATTGATCCCAGCCTGGGTTTGGAGAATTTATCATTATCTACATTATACTCAACAATAAATATTTATTGAGTATCTAATATGGGCCAGGAACTGTAAGCACTGATATGTAGTGGTGAACAAAACAGTTCTGGTCCCTACCTCCATGGAAATTAAGTATCTTTAGAAAGAACTGACAGGGGCCAGCCAAGTGGTGCATTGGTTAAGAGTTGGCTTGGAGTGCGAGCTCTGAGCAGCAGGGCCCTGGTTCAGATCCCACATGGGCCAGTGATGCTGCACCCTCTACAGCTAAGATGGTGAACAACAGCTAGACCTGGAGTTGGGCTGCCGTGAGTCACTGGTGACAGCGTAGGCTGCAGTGGGATGCCCGTGAGTTACCGTGAATGGCTGGCAGCCAGTGTGTGCGGCCGGCAGCTGGTGTGAGCTGCCATGAGGCACCGTGAGCGGCCATCCAATGGCCAGCGAGCGACTGCCACACCCAGGAAGAGCGCAATGATAATACCAACATGGGCCAGTGCAGCAATGTCCTCCACAACTAGACTGAAAAACAAAAGGACAGCAACTTGTCTGTTCCCCTTCCCCAATTCCCCAACGCTGTTCCCCTCCCAATAAAATATTTTTTAAAAAAACTGACATTAAACGAATAAACACACAAATAAATACATATTTACAAAGTGGGCTATTTACAAAAAAAAGAGAGAGAAGACCATACTGAGGAAGTAATGTTGGAACTGAGTGTTGATTCACAGTTAGCCAGGTGGTGGAAAAAATGTTCTAAGCAGAGTGAACATATTGTACAAGTTCCCTGAGATGGAAAAGTTTGGTATATTTGAGGTTGGAGGAGGTTGGATTCCAAGCCTGCTGCTGCCTGTGTGCTGCCAGACACAGAAGGCAGATGTCAATTGCACAGAACAGACCATTCCAAGCCTATTGAGCAAAGAAATTCCACTGTGGCCATTCTTGTAATTAAACCTATTACAAACTAGCCACAGACTGTGCCTTCCAAAAGTTAAAGGTAAACCTGCCCCATTCTTCTTGCACCTTGCAGAAATTCCCTATACCAAGAAGTTTTCCATGGAAACAAGAAACACATATAAACCTTAGCCTGGTGGATGGAGGAGGTCCCTCTTCCGCAAGCGATTAGAGACTGCCACTTTGTCTGCAGGGTGGCCTTTCCTTTGTTACTTATTCTGCTAAATAAACTTACTTCCACTTTAAGCTCTATATCAGCTCATGTTTGAATTCTTTCCTATGTGAAGCCAAGAACCTCCTTAGCCCAGGTCTTGAGTCCCCCACCTTGGGGATGAGCCTCTCTCCAGCTTCAAATATATCCAATTGTGGGATTTTTGCCCTGAAACACTCAGCTGCAGACAGGTAGGCACAGAACAGGTAGTGGCTTGGTTTATGTAAGGTTGAGTTGCAATAGGCAAATGGAAATGAATGAAAAGAGGCAAAAAAGTTGAGGGTATCTACAAGGGAGGAATCATAACAACGGACTATGGACTTCATCCCGGAT
>NW_017731557.1:34030-36444 GCF_001890085.2 Hipposideros armiger
AGCTTTTATGTTTCTGTATGTGATCCATATAAAATTAATTTTTGTGTATCATATAAGGTAGGGCTGAGGTTCGTTTTTTCCATACAGTAATTCAGTTATTTCAGCATTATTTGCAACATAATTTTCATATACCATTGAATTCCTTTGGAAACTCGTTAAAAATCAATTGACCCTATATGTATGGGTCTATTTCTGGACTCACTACTCTGTTCATTTGTCTATTTGTCTATTCTTATGCCCATGTCACAGTATCTTAACTATTGAGCCTTCTAACCCATGAACATGGTATATCTCCCTATTCATTTAGATCTTTAATTTCTCTCCACAACACTATGTAATTTCCAGTGTAGAAAACTTATACATCTTTATTTATATTTATTTCTAAGTATTTTATATTTTTGATGTTATTTTATTTATTTTAAGTGAGACTGCTTTTAAATTTTTATTTTCCAATGCTTCATTGTTAATATATAGAAATACAGCTGATTTTTGTATAATGAACTTATATCCTGTGACATTGGTAAATTTACTTGTTCTAGTATTTTTATTTATCTGAGATAAAGTGTTTTAATTATTCATATATAATAGTTAGACTTCTTTCTCTTTTTTAGGTTTTACCTTATTACTTGGTTATTATCTCCAGAACAATGTTGAGTAGAGGAGGTGAGAGTAGACATCTTGACTTGTTCCTATTCTTAGGGAAATTAGAGTTATTTTTTATATTTGTCTTATTTGTCCCCCTACAGTGTAAGATCCTCTAGGGTGGGAATCATGATTTATTCATACTTGTATCTTCCCCCACTCCTGACACAGAAAAGTTTCTGACATTTAAGAAGAATTTAGTAAATACTTATTAATGTATTAAGTGAATGACAGAGGGTAGAAATGCCCTGATGCCTCTGTTTTGAATCCTGGCCATATTTGGTGCTTCGATCTTAAAAATAAAGTTACAGTTTATAAACAGGCAGCCACTGATAAAATAATTATTTTAAAGAAAAGGTTAATAGTTTTGGATTCTGAGTTTTACACAAATATGTTGTTAGAATGTCTAGATGTGTCCATTGGAAAAGTGATGATTTTGACCAGAATTCTAAGTAAGACCCATTGCAGTACCCTGTCTCTGAAATCCTAAGCACACAATGAACTGTTAAAAGTAGCCATAGCATTTAGGTTCATTAACTGTGAGCCTCAAATATGCAAAACTATAAACTTGGTTAAAAAGAATTTTAAAATTGGAAAACTAGGATCATGGGAAAATAGATACATCAATCTGATACTCATCCACAGAGTACCACTATTTATCAGATTGTCATTAAAACTTTATCACCAGGTTCAGCAGCAACTATTGATCTAAAGCTCTTTGCAAAATAAATAATACGTGCTACCAATATTTGAGAACTTATGCCAAGCATTGTGCTAAGAGCTTCAAATACATTATATCATGTCAACCACCTATACCCTGAGATGGGCATTGCATCCTTTCATAGAGGAGCAGATTGAGATTAAATGACTGTGCCAAATTATGCATTCCCTAAGTGTTAGAGACAAGGCCCAAACAAGACATAAGTACGTGACCTATACCCCCAAATTCCATGCCATGGTAAAAGCATGTCCTAGTCACCCTTCTGCACACTGCTCTAGAACCTGGACTGTAACCCATGATATTAGGGACCACATCTGTGTGTCACCACTCTAACCCAAAATCAAGAATAGTGCCTAACACTAAAGAGGCACTCACACAAATTTTATAAGTGAAATGACATACTTTAACAGTTAATCCTAACCACAGCCCTAATATTTGTCTGTTTCACCTCTCAGTAATTGCAAATTTTTTAACTGAAACATCCTACTCTGATGCTATAATAAATTCACCCATTTCTCCTGGTAATTCTAGGTATCTCATCAAGTTTTGCTTCATGCTTTTTAAACTATGTTGAAGCACCTCTATAGTGATTTAAGCTTTTCAAATAATATGTAGAGAACACGTTACTCCTAAAGATGCTTTTTTTGTCTTTATGTCTATTTTATCTGAAATTAATATCTTGTCGCCAGCTTTCTTTTGTGTTGAATTTGTGTTTCATCTTTTTCTATCCTTTTTTACTTTTAAACTTTGTGTATCTTTTATAAAAGCACATCGTTTAATTTTGTGTTACTGTTTTCAAAACCATTCTAAGACTATTTTTTTAATTAGTTTCAGGTGTAAAAAACAATGTAATAGACATTTACACCCCTCACAAAGTGATAACCCCTCACCAATCTACTACCCAACTGACATTATATATAGCTGTTACAATTCCATTGACTCTATTTCCTATGTTGTACTCCATATCCCATGACCATATGTGTGTATATGTGTGTGTCTGTGTGTGTATTTAATTATAGTTGATATTCAATATTATTCAGCTTCAGCTTCA
>NW_017731557.1:37494-62752 GCF_001890085.2 Hipposideros armiger
ACTGTTAAGAAAAGTGTTTTGTAAGTATGAAATGTAAACAATGTATGCAAATTGCAAATACTTATAAACAGGAAAATCTAGACCTCAAAATCTTCATAAGGTAAAGACAGAAATGTTAACTTGTCAAGAAAAAGGAAAATTACCCTTCTTGTCTGAAAAAAAAAAAGCATTTTTTTAAGCTGGAGGGAACTATTGCAATCTAATCTAAGCTCCTTATTTTAGAGATGGGGAATATGAAATCCAGTAGGTGAACATAATTTGCCCAAAATGTTGATTTGTGGAAATAAGATACATGTGAGATAATTCCTTTTTCTGCAACTATTCCCAGATGGAGATGCAGGGAAATTCCAAGCATGAAATAAATACTATGAAAGAAAGACTATTTCTTACATTAGCTTCTCTATCCAAGCTGGACTAATTAATATACTACTTACATCAGCCAGGGTAAAGAGAAGGCCCTGGCAGATGAAGAAAGCCAGTTGTATGATAGTTACTGTTACCTGACTGATTTTTATTTGCAAATCACATGCCTGCAGTCCAGGTAGCTGCTCCACCCCACTTCCATCCCTCCCTCCACCCCCGCCCGAGGTGACAGTGGTTGCCTCCATTATCAGCAAAATCCAAGCAACTATAATAGTTATCAAACAGGTAGGTCAGGGAACCTATCTACACACTGAGAGCTGTTTATATATGGTCTTTTTATTACACTAACAAAGCATAACAAGTTAATTAATTTCTATTTGCTAATCACAAAGTTCACTAAGTATATCTATAAAGAATTGAGCTTCCAAAGTCCATGAAGAAAACTACCCATTACTTTCCAGATACATCTCCTATACAGATTGGAGGAAAAGTTAAAT
This sequence comes from Hipposideros armiger, assembly GCF_001890085.2. Classification (NCBI taxonomy): domain Eukaryota; kingdom Metazoa; phylum Chordata; class Mammalia; order Chiroptera; family Hipposideridae; genus Hipposideros; species Hipposideros armiger. The sequence goes on from NW_017731557.1 coordinate 38,355, forward strand.
AGTGCTTTTCCAATTGATAGTTTGCAGAATAGCAGTTCTAACAGTGTTTAAGGGCCCTCTGAAAAAATGTGTTCTGGGGTCAAATACACAGGTGAAATGCTGGATTAAACAAAGCTTAATAATTTTCAATGCAGGCCCTGTTAGAGACTTTTCTGTACTTACTGTCCTTTGTATATACAGGGTTCCCTAGCTGATTTGAACAACAGAATCTTTTTCTCAGGCAGACTTTCATGGAACACACATTGAAAAACATAATTTTAAGAAATGCAAACTTTCGCAAATAGCACAATACCTTTCCCACTAAGCTTGTTTTGGAGGTAAATATACATAACATAAAATTTACCACTTAACCATTTTTAAGTGTACAGCTCAGTGGCATTAAGTTCATTCACATAGTTGTGCAACCATCGCCAACACCCATCTCCAGAATTTTTTCAACTTTCCATGCTGAAACTGCATCAATTTGTGGGCCATAAACAAAAAGTCAGCCAGATATTTCTCCAGCAAAAAGGGTTTATTCAGAAAGAACAAGGAATTGAAAGCTACAGCATGCAATCATAGTGAACCACCTGCAAGTTTACTAAAATTGAGAAGAGGAAGCTCTTTTTGTAGAGAGGAAAAGGAAGTTAGGAAGAGCTGTTACACTTTCCCCTACAGTGCTTCAAAGTCAACGTGGGGCATGAGATCGCCCCCTTCTGGCCGCCCTACTTCACTTTAATTGAGATTTCTGTTTATTAGTTTTTTACACATTAAACAATAACTCGCATTCTCCTGTCCCCAGCCCCTAACAACCACCATTTTACTTTTTGTCTCTATGAATTTGATGACTCTAGGGACCACATACAAGTGGAATCATGTAGTATGTTTGTGACTAGATTATTTCACTTAGTAGTATGTCTTCAAGTTCATCAATGTAGGAGCATGTGTCAGAATTTCCTTCCTTTTTAAGGCTGAATGATATTCCATTGAATGTGTATACCACATGTTATTTATCCGTTCATCTGTTGATGGACACGAGGGTTGCTTCTCCCATTTGGCTATTGTGAATAATGCTGCTATAACTCACTAAGCTTCATTTACTATAAACTTGACTCTGGTTCTACTCATGAAGTTAAACTTAGTTCATAACTTTCATTTCACCCACAAAATCTTTTCTGATGAATAAGAATTTCTAACTCTGACTAAGGCTCTTAAAAGCCTTAGATGACCTGGTGTCAAAATCCTTTCAGGCAGTCTGTTCCACTCTTTCAGGGGAAGCATTTGGCAGCCACATCAAGCCTTCCAGGGAACACAGAGCTGTCTGACTGTTCTTACTCCCCGGCTCAGCTTTGTACTCTTTCATATCAAGACGTCATTTATACCACATGGCTCAAACCCGGTTAGGGAGTCCTTAGAAGCCTCATGTACCTGCATGACTTCATCTTGAGGATTTTTTTTTTCTAATTGGAAGATATCCCCTTCTCAAGGGACAGGGTTTTCATCAAGTATTTTAAACTCTGCAATTAGCTTCTTTACTGTGATGGAATTTTATTGCTCTCCATCCAAGGTCTTTTAAGACCTAAAGAACAAAGAGGCACCATGTGTTTTTTAAAGTTGGAGAAGCATGTACTGACATGACTTGCTGTTGTTACAATAGGAAGAAAGTACAAGAATGCTTTTAGGAATTCGGAGGAAACCACACCAGCCAGTCAGGCAGCATAGCGTGGGAGGGAAAGAGCCTAGGGAATACTAGAAGAGAAGCTCCCCTCTCTGGCTTCTGAAAACTTATTAGCACCTTCAAGAGGACAAGGGGAATATTAAGAAGTCAAAATATCTGCTTCAAGTGCAGGACACAAAGGTCTACATTACATCACCTTGTACGTGACATCTTCCTCTTCTTTAAGCCAAACCTTGTGGGTCTTGACTGCACTGAAACTGGGTACCTCATGCTCTCCACCCCACTCAGATCGCCTGTCCTTTGATATATAATTACAAGTGGGTTGAACTTGATGCTGCATGTGATAAGCACTCTGTACTCCCTCCACTACTATCACTGGGAATTCTTGGCAGTTTATATTTGTCCTGATGGACACTTGATGCCAATCCTTTCACAGAATGCTTACACTCTGCAACATCTGTCCTGCAGCCTTTCTTCTTCTACCTCTTGTCACAACCCAAACCTGGAACTCCATCCCCTTCCCTGGTTTTTCCAAAGCACCACCACACAGGCAGTTGTGAAGAGGAAGTTTCTATTGAAGATTTTGGAACACTGGCAGGGAGGCCCCCACAAATTCCCCAAGATTGAATACAGAACTTCTCCCCTGCCTCCCTTCTCAGCTGTGTGCACCTTGCTAGGTCCTGTCCCCAGGACACCCTCTCTCTTTTCCTCAGATTATTCCTTGTGTCTTTGGTGGGAGAAGGCAGATGGAGGGGATAGGGCCTCTCCTCACCTTGTTTCCTCTTAGGTTGCCCTTGGATACTCAAAACTCTGTTTTCTTTATTTGTACAGAATGGTTTACTCTTCTCTGATTGATGCCAGCCAATCCAGAAAATTCTCCAAGGACTACTCTTTTGTGTCAAAAAATAGCACATGGAGATGTTTTGCTAAATACAGTCCTTTTTGTAAGAGCCAGAGTTTACTCTTCATTATCAATATTAAGCTTGTGCTTCCTGACGAGAGCTGACCTTTGCTCAGATTTTGCATACTTTTCTAAAGATAATGAAAATTAGACAGAAACTAAGGCAAGGTCTTGTCATAGGATTAAATCCAGGTTGAGTCTCTGGTGGCAGGTTTCCTAGGGAGATGAAATCTATGTTTGCATTGCAATTTCCCCTTTTCCTGCCTGTACCTCCATACCTTGTCTCTGAGTCAACACTTTCCAGCCCCCTCTTAGAAGCCCAGATACATTTCCCCATCAAGCATAGGCGTGTAAGGAGTGCTGACTGAGGGTGTTCACCTCTGTACCTAAAGCAAGGTTAATAAGATGCCAGAAGAAGTGCTAATGTTCACATCTTGATAATACACAGGATTGGCTTGAAAAAGAACAGGTGTAGTGTCAAAAACCAAGTCTGGGAATTACGAAGAGAAATTCAGCTCTTTTGATGTCGGCTGTAGGATTAAAATCTCACATGGTAATTTCCAAAAGAATTTTCTCACTGATTCATCTGAGCCCCTCTCTCTGCTCCCTGCGTTGCTTCACACTGTTATGGTAAATATTCCCCTGGCTTGGCAGGCAGTATGTATTAAAATAGAGAGAAAAGAGCTTTTGGTCCTAGAGGACTTCGGCTCCACTTGTTAGCACTGAACCCCTGGTTTTAGGATCCTTTTGGACTGATTTCTGCCACCTGCAGGTCCTTGTTGGTTGGCCTTTCTGTCTTCACCTTGTTTGGGTCTCTCAGAGTCACTGCTTCTTCTCCACCTTTTGCCGCTCTCCCTGGAATTTCTCTCATCCACCAGGAGCCCATAGGCAATGCTGTTAGATGCTCACTCAGAGCTTTAGCAGTGCTTAGTTTAGACACAGTTCCCACGAGGCTTCACACCTGATTTCACAACCTACAGATTAGTATTATTATACTAAAATCGGTGGTAGTTTGATAAAGACAGGCAGATTGGCAGTATCCAGAAGTAACAAGGTACAAATTGCCTTTAAAGGAAGAGACTATAAATCTTAAGTAGGAGATATGGAACCAGTAAAACAAAGATATGGACTGAAGTCTGTTTAGAAACAAGTTAATATATATCCACATGAACTCCAGAGAGTATCATTATAGTAAAACATTGTATAATAATGGCTATTTATATTGATGAGCAAACGTCAATAAGAACAAGCCAATTTAAGTTTGGTATTATCTATTTAAAAAGGCAGGTGAGTAAACAAGCTACTTTAGAAAGATTTCTGTTAAAATATTTAATATTATTGAAGTTATTCTCAAATCTGGGTGAAGAAGGGAAAAGAGAATAAAAGGAAAATGAATGTTTATTGTGTATGCAGGCTATGTGCTAGATATTGTATTTTGAATACATACATTGGTTTTACTTAATTAATCCTTACAACAGCCCTGACAAGTATGTGCTTTGGGAATTTGTTCTCTAAGACCTTAGAAATTGGAGAAAGTTTACTCTTTGAGGCCAAAAGTCAAGAACCCACTATTTATGGACTAGAGTAGAGATATACAGCATTACCTAAGAAGCAGAATTCCTGCCAGGCCTTCAAAAATTTGGCTGAAACCTGATGGGGATGTTTAGGATCAGAAGGGAGGTTGATCTGCCTTGAAAGCACAGAAGAGGAGGAGCTCAGGGATGCATTTTTCGGAACGTCCACTCAAGCGCTGTCCAGGGGAGAGTGTGCCCAGGACCCTTGGTCAGTCTGGTTCAAGAGGCGAGTCCATCCCCGTGTGGCTCTTCCTTTGCTCCTGCTGCCTGATCACTGAGCAGCCCGTGCTCATTTGAATTCTGATGTGGCTTGACTATAATTAACAGAGGCACTTGTCAGGCTAATACTTGTATCTGGTCCTCTTGGAGCCTTCCTTGTTGTAAATTATTAAATCAGCATTCTGATTTCATAAATCCTCACCTTGAGAGCTTTGTTATCATGAGTCAGCCTGCAAGGCTCATCAACCCTAGTATCTTGGGTCCTAAGATGGTAAGCCAAGGGCCCATCCTGTACCTCAGTGTATTCATCAAGGTAAATGCCATATTCTATAATGAGGTTTATTCATGCCAACATTTCCCAGGCAACACCCCTCATACCTTTCTGTGGGTCTCAGTCTTTGGTTTAGGAAATAGAAAGGACTCAGAATTGTAAGCAAGAAGGGGTGTGACTTAGAGAATTAGGTCTTTTCAAATCATGGAAAGGCTTAAGGATCAGTTTCCAGACTGGTCTTTCTGGAATGGTCCATAGAAATACAGAGCTGATCCACCATGGGAGCTACTCCTCTGAGGCTGTCATTGTAGCTATAGAAGCAAAAAGCCACTATGCAACCGATGGCCTCTCATGCTCCTAAAATTGGAGAATGGACACCCCACACTGGAATCGGGATTAAAAGTCAGGTCAAGAACATATGCATACTACCACACTTTCTCTACCCCAGAAAGCTGGGGACTGGACCCTGGACCCATCTATAGCAATGTCATATATTTCTACAATTTTCTTTCCAGGAAAATGGCCTCCGTTTCACCTCTAACATTCTAAAAATCACACAAGTGTATCTAATTTCAGAATCAAATTCACATCCTGAACTCTAGTTACAGAGAAGCCTGTGGAATGCAGTTTTTAGTCTTCTCCAGTGAGAACAATGGTGACATGGAGACTGAGTGACCCAATCCAGAATACTCGGCACAGATGCTTTTGTCTTCATTTTACAGATGCATTTTCCAAAGAGGGTAACTAACTTCAACAAGTCCATACCTAGTGAGTGGAAGAACTGAAACTTAAAAACAGGTGTCAAACTCATATTCTTTTTACTCCACCATTCTGATATTCAGATTTCTGGACAGTTCACTTTTGCAATGGACCTATTTCCCTAAACATGAGGTAACTGCCACAGTTTAGTTGCAATCCTCTATGGGGTCTTGCCTCTTCCTGGTACCACTACACATGTGCTGGACCCAGGAATGCAGAAGAGGGGTGAATGCACTGACATCACTGGCTGTCACAGTGCTGTGCTTCTGCCATGGACCCACCCTTCTATGCTAAACCCCACAAGTGTGTCTCTGCCTTTGCCCCCTGATGTCTGCTCTGCAACCCTCTTCTGAATCTCAACTCCCAAAAATGTCCCCAGCCTTCCCACTCCCTGCCTGAAGCCTCTTGTGTGTGTTATTCACACACTCTTCCTTGGAATGACTGGCCTCCTAGCCTCATGAGAACGTGCTTCCCTGTTCTTTCCTTATCTGAGGGCTACTGCACCCCTGGATAACATCTGCAGTATCTGATAAATCAGGTCAGAATAAGCAGAAGCCAGATCTACCTACCGTGTTAGGAAGTTTGCATTTTATTCTAAAATAAAGTGTGTGTGTGTGTGTGTGTGTGTGTGTGTGTGTGTGTTTCACAGCCTTGACCCCTGACTCCCTGTCCTTCATTTTTCCCATCTGTCTCATGAGCTGGAGGTGCTTCCTCCCCAGAAGCTTCTCTGTCGCTACCTTACCAACCCCCCTATGCTGGGAACCAGCATATTTCCCATGTTATAAACAGCCACCCCTTACCTATTAATTATAGTTATAGGTAGCCCTAAACATTCAGGAATGCTATGGGTTAGTCAATCAAGCTAAACCTTTATGGTACAGGTCCCAATAAGAATCTTTGTCCACACTTATTTTTTAAAGATTTTTTTTAAATACAGCTAACATACAATATTATATTAGTTTCAGGTGTACACTATAGTTATTCAACATTTCTATACCTAAGAAAGTGACCACCATAAGCCCAGCAACCATCTGACACCATACCACGATACCACAATATTATTGACTATATTCCCCATGCTGTACATTACATCCCCATGATTTATTTGTTTCATACCTGAAAATCTGAACCTCTTATTCCCCTTCACTTTTCCCCCCCACACTTTTTTAAAATTTTGCAATTACAGTTGGCATTCAATATTATTTTATATTAATTTCAGGTGTATAGTATAGTGATTAGACATTTATATCATTTAAGAAGAGATCCCCCTGACTAGTCCAGTACCCACCTGGCGCTAGACATAGTTATTACCATATCATTGACTATATCTCCTATGCTTTACTTTACATCCCCATGACTATTTTGTAACTACCAATTTGTACTTCTTAATGCCTTCACCTTTTTACACTGCCCGCAACCCCCTTCATATCTATCACCCAGATAAATCTAGTACCTATCTGACACCATACATAGTTATTACAATATCATTGATGATATTCCTTATGCTATACCCTACATCCCCATGATTCCTGTGTAACAACCAATTTGTATTTCTTAATCCCTTCCCCTTTTTCACCTACCCCCACCCCCTTCCACCTGACAATTATCAAGATGTTCTCTGTATCTATGAGTTTGTTTCTGTTTTGTTTGTTTATTTTGTTCTTTAGGTTCCACATATAAGTGAAATCACATTGCATCTGTCTTTCCCTGTCCGGTACTCCACTCAGCACAATACCTTCCAGGTCCATCCATGCTGCCACAGATGGCAAGAACCCATCCCCTTCCCTCGCTGAGAAATAGTCCATTGTATAATATTCCATTGTATATAAGTACCATCTACACTTAATCCATTCGTCCATCAACAAACACCCAGGCTGCCTCCACATCTTGGCCATTTAAACAATGCTGCAATGAACATATAGATGAACATATAGATGAACATGTCCCCTCGAAGCAGCATTTTGGATATCTTTGGATAAATACCCAGATGTGGGATTACTGAGACCTTTGTCTCATTATAGCCTTTGTTTTAAAGTCTATTTTGTCTCATATAAGTATTGCTATCCCAGCTTTTTTTTTTTTCATTTCCATTTTCATGAAATATCTTTTCCCACCCCTTTTACTTTCAGTCTGGGTGTGTCTTTCGATCTGAAGCGAGTCTCTTGTAAGTAGCATATGTAAATGTCTTTTCTTTTTTCATTGTTATATTTATTTCTGACGTTGTACTTCTAGACATGCTGTCTTTGGTCATTTCTTGGTTGACCTAAAGAACTGCTCTTTTATATATATATATATAAGATTTTTTTTTCAGGGGGGGGAGCAGGAATTGGGGAAGGGGGATAGTGTTGGGGAATTGGGGAAGGGAAACAGCCAAGTTGTTGCTCTTCAATCTTAGTTGTGGAGGGCGCAGCTAACTCAGCTTCGAGTCCAATAGCCATCCGGCCACCCATCGGCAGCTCATGGCAACTCAGGTCAAGGTGCTGTGTTCAATCTTAGCTGCGGGTAGGCATAGCCCACCATCCCATGCAGGAGTCGAACTGGAAACCTTGTTGCTAAGAAGACACACTCTAACCACTGACCCATCTGGCTGCCCAGCTCAAGGTGCCGTGTTCAATCTTAGTTGTGGATGGGCGTAGCCCACCATCCTATGTGGAAGTCAAACTGGCAACCTTGTTGTTAGGAGCATGTGCTCTAACCAACTGAGCCACTTGACCAGCCCCAAAGTCTTGTTTTCTTATTCATTCAGCCACTTTATCTTTTGATTGGAGTATTTAATTCATTCACATTTAAAGTAATTGTTGATAGATATGTAGTTATTGTCATTTTATTATTCATAGTTTTAATCTCTCTCTTTTTTTTTCCATCTTTAAGAAGTCCCTCTAAGGCTGGCTGAGTGGCTCAGTTGGTTAAGAGTTAGCTTAAGAGCATGAGATCTGAGCAACAGGGCCACAGGTTCAATTTCCACATGGGCCAGTGATGCTGTACCCAAGCTGAGCAGCTGCTGAGCTGCCAACAGGTGGCAGGATGGCTCAGCTGGAGAGAGCACGTGCTCCTAACAAGACTGCTTGTTCAATGGTGGGCTACGCCTGCCTGCAACTAAGACTGAGCTCAGCACCTTGAGCTGAGCTGACACCCAGATGGCTCAGTGGATAGAGCATGCGCTCTTAACAACAAAGCTGCTGGTAGCTGTGCCCACCCACAACTAACATTGTAACACAGCACCTTGAGCTTAGAGGCCACGAGCTGCCGACGAGCAGCCAGATGGCGACTGGCACCCTCCACAACTAAGATTGAAGAACAACAACTTGGCTGGTCCCTCTCCCCAATTTTTCAACACTGTTCCCCTCCCCCAATTCCCCAATTTAATTAATTAATTAATTAAAAGTCCCTCTAAGATTCTTTGTAATACTATTTTGGTTGTGATGAACTCCTTTAACTTTTTCTTGTCTGGGAAGATCTTTATCTGTCCTTTGATTCTAAATGATAGCTTTGCTGGGTAGAATAATCTTGGTTGTAGGTCCTTCCTTTCATCACTTTAAATATAATTTGTGCCAATTCCTTCTGGCCTGCAAAATTTCTTTTGAGAAATCAGCTGACAGTCTTATGGGAGATTCCTTGTAGGTAACTAATTACTTTTCTCTTGCTGCTTTTAAGATTCTTTCTTTGTATATAATCTTTGGCATTTGAATTATTATGTGTCTTGGTGTGGGCCTCTTTGCGTTCATTTTGTTTGACTCTTTGTGCTTCCTGGGCTTATATGTCTATTTCCTTTACCAGATTTAGGAAGTTTTCCACCATTATCTCTTCAAATAGGTTTTCAATTCCTTGCTCTCTCTCTTCCCTTCTGGTAGCCCTATGATGCAAATGTTGGTATGCTTGATGTTATCCCAGAGGCCCCTCAAACTATCCTCACTTTTTGGATTCTTTTTTCTTTTTGTTGTTCTGATTGGGTGTTTTCTGCTACCTTATCTTCTAAGTCGTTGATTAGATCCTCTGTTTCATCTAATCTCCAGTTGATTCCCTCTAATATATTCTTTATTTCAATTATTGTATTCTTCATTTCTGACTTGTTCTTTTTTATGTTTTCTATCTCTAAGCTGAAGTTCTCACTGAGATCAGTAAGCATCCATATAACCAGTGTTTTGAACTCTGCATCTGGTAGATTACTTGTCTCCATTTTTTTTAGTATTTTCTCTGGAACTTCGTTCTGTTGTTTCCTTTGCGACATGTTTCATTGTCTCCCCATTTCGGCTGTCTCCCTGTATTTGTTTCAATGTATTAAGTATGGCTGCTGTGTCTTCTGGTCTTAGTATATAGTAGGTGGCCTGCAGGGCCCAGTGGCTAAGTCTCCATGCTAACCAGAGTTGAGTGATCCAGGTGTGTCTCTTGCGTGAGCTGTGTATGTGCTCCTGTTGTAGTTGAGCCTTGGTTGAAGTTTGCATGTCAATAGGAGGGATTGACCCTCAGGCTCATTGGTTATGAGGACTGGCTTTGACTACAGTGGAGGAGCTGTTGTGCAGGAACTGACCTTATGGGTAGGATTCACTTTAGAAGGGCTCTGGTACCTGGCCAGTCTGCCCTTTGGGTGTGTCATGTTGGAGGCAGCCAGGTGATGCTCTGGCTTGGTCTGAAGCTGGCTTCCAGCCATGCTGGTGCCCAGTGACTCCTGGGAGATACCCCACCACAGACCAAGTTCAGCCACAGCCTGTGCCCTGCCTGCCCCACCTGGCATTAGCCACAAAGCAATTTGCAGAAGGCTGCCATCATGCTGGGCTTGGAGGTGACTCAAGAGGCCCAGCTGTGAACCAAGACCAGCCATGGTAGTACCGGGCTTAGGGCTGTTCAGCAAGAAGTACAGGACATGCTGAAACCGGATGCTGCTTGTTTGAGTTTTGTGAACCTTTGAGAGGTTTTAGGAAAGCCTGAAGCATGAACCAAGGCAGGCTGTTTATACAAAAAAGCCACCAGAAGTGGATTGGGTGTGCCGGAATGTCCTGTGAGGCAGTCTCTGGCAATCACCCAGGGCAACTGCCCATACTGTGAATCAAGCAGAATCCATGTGAATCTGTAAGATCTTCTGGCAACAGAAGTTTGTTTTTGGAATGAAGGTGTCTCCTGGGCCTAAAACTTTCTTAAGGGAACAGAGAGTCAGGAAGACAACTTTTGACCCAGTAAGAAAAGCCTCTGTACCAGGGCCAATTCACAATCCCTGCAGATCCATCCTCCAAAACAGCTTTTGTTACCAAACCACTGAAGAAATCCAAACCACAGGGACATTTTCACTGAGCACTCTGTAAGACATTGCAGTTGACTTTGGTATGGCAGGGCCAGGCAAACTCTTAGAGCCTTGAGTGCTGAAAAGATGATGGGGTTTTTCCTGCCTGTTCAACTTCTTTTCAAAATGTTGTTAAGTGTGTATGCCTGTTAAATCTTTAAAACATTAATTTCTATGTATGCTATAACTGCTGGGTGAATGTTTGATCGGGAGTACAATAATTATATGGCCTTAAAATATCTTCCTACAAATTATTTATTAATTACAAAGAGGAAAATAATAACTACAATGGAGAAACCTGACAGACCTTAACCTAGTGAACAATTCAAAAATCAATGATAATGGACAAATTCACACCCTGTATTTTCTGATATGATGCACTGAGAAGGACACCGCATCACTTTGGGGGGTGTTCTCATCAAAAACACATCATCAATCATCTGCATATAATGATAAAAAATATATAAGAACTCAAACTGAGAGATGCCCTTCAAAGCCACTGGTCTGTACTATTCAAAGCTGTCAAGGTCATGAAAGATAAAGAAAGGGCAAGGAGCAGTTCCAAATTAAAGCACATTAAAGAGATATGACAACTACATGCAATGTGTGATCCCAGTTTGGATCCTGGATTGAGGGGGCAGGGGGAATAGCTATAATCAACATGATCAGGACAACTGGCACACATGAATATGGATTGTGGATTATATCAATGTTAAGTTTCCTAATTTTGATCATTGTACTGTGATGATGTAAACATCATCCTTGTACTTAAGAAATTCACACCGAAGTATTTTAAAGTACATAATATGGGCAACATACTCTCAATCGGTTCAGAAAAATAAAAATGTGTGTGGGTAGGGGAGGGGAGAAAGCAAACAAAACAAATATTAAAAAGTAAATGCTTATTCCCATTATAACCTTTTTGTTTGGTGTGGGCTTGGTTTTGGGGTTTGGTGAGCCCACCTTCCAGGTGCCCTGAACACATGTTTAATCTGCCTGTTTGGGTGATCCATCCAGTTGTCTGCTGAAAACAGCAGACAAACTTTCTGCCTCCTCTGACATAGAACATGGTGTAGCTTTGTCAGTGCCAGGATAAAGGTGAGGCAAATGAGGCGCTCGCCTTGGGCACCACATTTAAGAGGGTACCAAAAAAATTTAGCAATGAACATAAAAAGTGTGTTAATGCAATATTTTGAAAAATCAAAATAAATGCAAAAAACTCCATGATGAACAAATACCAAATTTTTAATAAAGATGGAATCCAATGGTGCCATGATGAGTCATAGCTTGTTTGTTTTGTTCTGTTTTGTTTGCTCGTTTACTCTGTTCTTTAGATTCCACATATAAGTGAGATCATATGATATTTATCTTTGTCAGTCTGACTTATTTCACTTAATTTAATATTCTCTAGGTCCACCCATGTTGTTGCAAATCGTAAGATTTCATTCTTTTCTATGGCAGAGTAATATTCCATTGTATAAATGTACCACAATTTCTTTATTCAATTGTCTACTGATGGGCATTTCGGTTGTTTCCATATCTTGGCTACTGTGAATAGTGCTGCAATAAACATAGGGTTGTATATATTTTTTTCAAATTAGTGTTTTGGATTTCTTTGAGAAGATACCCAGGATCAGAATTGCTGGGTCATAAGGTAATTCCATTTTCAATTTTTTGAGGAACCTCCATACTGTTTTCCCTAGTGGCTGCACCACTCTGCAATCCCACCAACAGTGCACAAGGGTTCCCTTTTCTCCACATCCTTGTCAACACTTGTTTGTTGATTTATTGATGATAGCCATTCTGACAGCAGTGAGGTGATATCTCATTGTGGGTTTTGTTTGCATTTCTCTAATGATTAGTGATGTTGAACATTTTTCATGTCTGTTGACCATCTGTATGTTTTCTTTAGAGAAATGTCTCCTGATGTCCTCTGCCCATTTTTTTAATTGGATTGTTTTTTTGGTGTTGAGTTATATGAGTTTTTTTATAAATTTAGGATATTAACCCCTTATCAGATGTATCATTGGCAAATATCACCTCCCATTCAGTAGGATGCCATTTTGTCTTATTGATGGTTTCCCTTTGCTGTGAAAAAACGTTTTAGTTTAATGTAATCCCACATGTTTATTTTTTCTTTTGCTTCCCTTGCCCAATGGAATATATCAGTAAAAATGTTACTAAGGGTAATGTCTGCAAATTTACTTCTTATGTTTTCTTCTAAGAGTTTTATGGTTTAGGGTCTTACATTTAAGGTCTTTAATCTATTTTGAATGTATTCTTGTATATGGCATAAGAAGGTGGACCAGTTTCAGTTTTTTGCATGTATCCGTCCAGTTTTCCCAGCACCATTTATTAAATAGACTGTCTTTACCCTAATGCAGATTCTTGCTTTCATTGCCATAGTTTAAATGACCATATAGGCATGGAGCCATATTTTTTAATGATTAGTTTTTGGGGTTTTTCCCCTCTCAGGAGGAGATTTTTAGAGATACTATTGATGACTTTGCTTTCATCAAAGCCAGGAAAGTAAAATTATAATAAATTCTTTTGGGAAGTATAAATAAATAATGTGAGTTTTAATGTACCTGCTTATCCACTTTTCAATATTCGTTCAAGTTCTTTCATGTTCACGGGGGAGAGGACATCAACGATAGGTAAAAGCGTGTTCATAGCGGTGCACATGTTTCCTCTGGCCCCGGGCATCCATACAGCTCAGTGTGGCGCTGGCTTTGATTAATGAGGAGGAATGCAACTCAGCTTGGGCCACCGCAGCACCAAGGGTGGCAGAGAAAAAGGGAGACAGCTCAGAAGGCCTCAGAAGCTATGGCTATGCCTCTTCATACCGAACTGAGTGGAACTGGAGGAAGAGAGGAAGTGAAAATTACAGAGTAACTGAATGGACAAGTAGCACATCTGCAGAAGTGGAGTGGGCGCTTTTCAGGAGGTGAATGGTTCAGTGTAGGAAAGTGAGAACAAGAGCAAACACAATTAGTTTTCATACCGACAGGACAATCAATTTACCATAGTAGGATAGCAAGTAGGACAGACCCATAGCCACCTACCCTGGGTCTGGTTTCCTGGCAGATATAGGTGGTTCGTTACCTTCCAAACAAATCACTTTCATCTTGAATGCCCTGCTCTGCATGTGGAAAAGCAGCAGAATGGTATAGCCTCAGCGGCTTTGTCTCCCCACACTTTCTCTGTCACTTTCCCTTCCTACAAATTCCCACCACTCCCAGCTTCCTGCTCTTCTTTTTTTTTTTTAATTTATTTTTATTAATTTCAGGTGTACAAAGTAACATAACAATTAGACATTTATGCCCCTCACAAAGTGATAACCCCACCAAGTCTACTACCCATCTGACACTGTACATAGCTATTCCAATCCCATTGACTATATTCCCTATGCTGTACTTTACATCCCATAACTAGTTCCTTCTCTTCTTTCATCGTAACCCTTCTCTAGCTTCCATATTCACATCCTTTATTCTCTCCATGGGGAAAATGGCAATAGATTGGAGGCCAATCTTATCCCCCCACTGTGTGACATTTGTAAAAATGCCCCCAAATTCGACCCTTAAATTTAATTCCTTAACCAAGACTGTCCATGCTCTAGGCTTAGAAAAGTATGTGTATGGGAATGGTAGGTGGAGGCTGTTAGGGAAATGTAAGACCACAGGCTTAGAATTTTTTTTTAAGTCCCCAATTTGCAAAGATTGCTTTGTAGGGAGGAAGATGGTCAGCATTTACCAACTGAGGGCATTGACTACCATGCCCTTAACATATCAATGTTTATTTGCTACATAAAGAATCCTCTGACAACTTCCTTGAAGTCTCTGGGGGAGGAGGCCCCAGAAGGGGAGATGAAACCTCACAATATCCAACAGGATGGTGGTATTAGACTTTGCCATCATAAATTAGATACTTTCCCAATAGGCCATTTGAAATGGGTGCTGACAGCATACATTCAAAAGAGGACAGGTATTTGCCTGGTAAATATTAAAGATCTATAAAGGGTCACAGTATGTGCCCAAGAGAGTAACATATTAAAGCTCTATAAAAAAAAAGTCAAAGTATTTTTCCAGGATAGTAAAATGGTGAAGATCTATATAAGAATGAAAGCATTTGTCCAGGAGAATAAAACATCTGGGAATAAATAAACATTCAGAGAATAAAACTGTGTTGGTGGAGATTTTCTCTTTTAAGATCAACTGGGACTGGCTTACGCAAATGAGAATGCCAGGTCATGCTATATACATAGCACATTTATATGTGTTACTCTGACTCATTTATTAAGAAACGCATCAAGTTGCCAGATTTTAATTAGGTTGAGAGCAAGACAAGCCTCTTCAATTAGTCCAATTAGTAAAAGCTGCTTGGCCACAGGATCTTATAGCCCACAAGATCCTGTGACACCCATGATGCCTATGGCAGTTAAGGATACCTTAAGAAATGTCTGGCAAGCCCCAGTGAAAGCACAAACCCCTGAGGTTTTGGAGCAAAGCCATGTCCTCCTCCTCAAATGTCTGTTCTCCTTTGAGAAACAGCTTCTGGCTTAGTATTGAGCCCTCGTTGAGGCTGAATGACTAAATGGGGCCCAAAAGTACAATTCGGTCACAGCTGCTCACTATGAGATGGGTATTATATGAATCCTAGTTTACAGCATTGGGCATGCATACAACCATGCCATAACTGAGTAGAAATGGTTCTGAAACATCAGTAAGTTGGATGAACAGGTGGCTCAGTCTCCCATGGCACCTACTCCAGCTTCATCGTTGCTGCAATTGCAATCACAACCGATTAAGTTTCCAAAAATGCACAGTCATTCTCCAAAATCCATTGGCCTTCTGACCAGGTCAACAGGCAAGTTACATGGGGCTATAAAAGGAATCACCATCCCTGCATTTTTTAAGTCTTTAACGGTGGCACTAACTATTGCAATGTACCCAGGTAATAGTAGGGAGAGGAACTCCCACCCCAGTGGCTTCTGCTTGGATCTTCCTCCCTTAATAGCCCTCAGTCCATAAGTCAGGGAACCAACATGGTGATTCTGCCAGTTACCAGTGGATCTATTCCAATCATGCATTCAGGAACTTAGGAAATGACCAGAGGTGAATTCAAAGACTTTCTAAGCCCACTATGAGATGGATTTAGACTAAAACTCTATTTATTACACAAAATTCCATAAACTCCCACTCTGGCAGACTGTGGATGCATTTCAAGTCCCCAGGGGTTCACATTAATTCCAACTTATTGTCTACAATTCCTAAAGATACTGTTATTTATCTTTCCTCAGTTCACTGTTCTCCTGATATATGGGTACAGGTCCTTTAGGGAAATCTTGGAGGAATATTTATACTATATAATTGTGGTAGTGCCACAGGCTCCTTCCTCAAGGATACCCAGTCTCTCCTTCATTCAAGAGGCTCCAAGTCACTGAACTGTCTTAAGTCTGGGATCAGGGTGAGAGGACACAATTCTACAGTGGTGACACACGTTCACTGCCTCTTTTCCAGATCTCAAATGTTTCTAATAGTTATATTTATTGCTTTAGTTGTCTGTCCATATATCAGTCCTAAGGACACTGATCAAGTAGCCACAATAGGTCACCACATTCAGATCGCTGTTCCATCCTTACTGACCATTTCAGTAACTGGGCTCATGCTGTAGCAGGCAGTTAAGTGCTGCCTGTTGGTCTCAGCCATTCTGGGGGTGTATTGCAAAGTGGCATCTATCACTTTCATCCCCAGCTAGCAAGAGATAGGCAGTACAGAGCTTTATGAAAGTATGGTTTTTCTTTATTAGTGCATTTCTCAGTGCTTTAGGTCTTACTGGGGATGTAGTGGAATGTGGGAGGGTCACACCTAAAAAATGTATTCCAACTTTCCTCCCTTTAAGCCTTTGGATTTCTTTCTTTTTGTTCCACCAGAAAGGTTATGGCACCTCAACTTCATTGAATTAGGCCACTGTCAAGTCCAGATTTCAGTCAACTACACAAGCAAAGTGACAATAACCATTCCAGCTGCTCAAGATAACACAGAGATTTCAAAATCTTTGGCAATTGCACCTATATCAATAAACGCAATTTGATCCAACATGATTTGCCCTCATACTTGGTAGCAAATAGTGTTACCAGTAAGGATTTAGTCAGAAAAATGGAAATTTCCTTAGGTATTTTAAGCACAAAGAGATTTCATACAGGAGATATTGTTTAAAAGTATTAAAAGGACTAGAGGATCAAAGTAGGGACAGGGGAGAGGGGTACTACTATCCAGAGATCAGGAACTGCAAGAAGTCACTACCATCTGTATTAGTCAGCCTTGCTGTCATAACAAAGTTAGAAAGCTACTGCAACCATCAAGCAGAGTGATCATGGCAGCTGGTATCAAGGTGATAGCTGTGGAAGTGGTTAGAAGAGGTATTTGTTGATGAATTGGATGTGAGTTGTAAAAGAGAGAGATTGTGGATGGCTCCAAGGTGGCTCAGTGGCTATTCTTAACACAAAGCTAGAGTGGCCCTTGGTCCATGGACCTCTTTTCGTCCATCTTTATCCTCACTCCCATAGTGCTCTCACCCAGTCTCATGGATTTAAATGCCTGAGATTTCTATATACACTTCCAGCCCTGATATCCAACTCATAGAGTATCTTCAGGCTTATATATCCAACTGTCTTCCCCAAAATTTTACTTGAATGCCTAATAGATATATCAAAGTTCTTATATCAACTGGACTTAATTCCTCTTCTACCTTTTCAAAAATGTTTCTGCTCTGATATTCCCCCATCGCAGTTTCAATCAATTGTTCAGGCCAAAAAAAGCCATCTTGGCATTATCCTTGATTTCTCTTCATCTCATATATTACCTCCAATCTATCAGCCATGATATTAGCTCTACCTTCAAAATACAATGTAAACCCAACCACTTGTCACTCTGTTCATCACTACCACACTAGTTCTTGCCACTACCCTATCTCACCTAGACCACAGCCCTAGCCCCCTGGCAGGTTTGTTTAGTTCTGTATTTGAGCCCTTATTATCTGTTCTCCACAGAGCAGGCAGCGTCATTCTTTTAACATTCAACTCAGATCAAGTCTGGCACCTGTCTACTTCCTGCTCCTAAATGGAGAGAACATATTCTACCACTCACTATTCACATCAGGCTCAATCAAGGAACAACGAAACCCTTCCAAACACCCCTAAGCCATCAAACCATAAGCCTGTGCCTTCAGGAGGTTTGCCAGATATCCTTGGGCCTTGTATTTGATTCTCAGCCTTGTAAAGTGATACTTCTTAGTCTGTCATCCTTATCTTAGTCCCTCAAGCCCCACCAGTTTCCTTACACCAGCTTCTCAATAAATGCCTGAAGTGAATTGATCATAATTCTTCAAACTTGTTTCTTCTCACTTTTCCTCATCTTTCAGGAAGTAACAGAAAGAATATGGGCTTGGGAGTAAGCCAGTCAGTCTCTCAAATTCTCACATCTTTTATCAATAGTATGGACACGATACCTACTTATCAGGGTTATATGACATTAAATTGGATAAAAAACACAAAATGCTGGCTATAGTCAGTTTTCAGTAAATGTTTCCTTTCCCACTTCCTTCTCCCAATATTTGCTTACTTTTCCTATCTTCTTTTTTTTTTTATTCTGCTTTCTTCTTGAATCAAGAGTCAATTTTGTACACATTTTGCTAAAGGAGATCTGCCAAGATAAATTGGAAGTTGAAGCAGGTGGCCAAGTTGTTTTGATACTCTCAAACCCTACCTTTCATGGCATGAAGTAAGATTCTCAGGTTGAAGCAGCAAATCATGCCATTTGAGACTAACTTAATTCTTTGGCTTGAGTTGAGAAGACCAGTTTTACTTCCCTACCTATCTAGCCTGAATTACTGTAAGAGTGACCAGTTTTTTCTGCTGACAAACGTAGTAAGATCTCAAAGATCTCAGAAACATGGTGGCTTGGGGAGAGGAATTCAGTGTGGAGCTGATTTCATTTGATAGGATACTTAAATCTCAGTTCCTGCAGAGAAACTCTATTTTGTTGAAATATGAATGTATTTGGCTCATAACATACTTAGCTTAGTGTAGTGGGAAAAATAATATTCTATGCAGACCTTTTAGAAGAAATCTATTCTTAAAACGTGTCCTCTGCTTTATGAGAGGGAAGGGAGAGTGATACATAAACTTTGGTAAGGGAATGAAGACCCCTGAAACAATTTGGTTCCTGGAGATATTTATATGTGGAAAAATATGATCATATAAGAAGCAAACTACTAGCACGCAAAATGATTTGTGGCCTAATGTTAGCAGAACAGAACCTGACTATATCTGCAAAATGTTATCAGGTAACTGAAACAGATTAAACAGACCATCTATCACTTGGTGGTCATTTTCTTTGTTTATAATCTATTCCTGTTACTTATCCCTCATTTAATAATACAATAAATTTTTGTTTGGAGTTTTCAAAAACATCATCTTCTGTTTTGTTTATAAAGAAGCAGTTCTTCAGGCTCAGGTGTATGCCCTGGACATCCCTGTTGCATGGACCTGGACTACCAAATCTTGACCCAGTGTTTCCAAAGTCTGGCACCATCTCTTCCAGGAGGTTCAGCTCAGGAAGGAGTTGCAAATCCAAGAAAAGCAAGTGATTGTGCAGCTTCCTGGGGGCCTGACTCCACCCTCACTGGATGAAGTCTGTGGTATAGAAAAGTAACACATAGCTCCTATTAAAATTGATGACCTGGAGACCTTTACTCAACAGCAACCCATCTGACTCAAATAAATGGGTCCGACCAAGAAATCACTGAGCAAACTTATGTGACTTGATCATTGAGCTCGGCAGCAGAAGTGGCTGGGAAGTGGGGGTGGGGAGTGTTACCATGGTTCTTGGACCAAATATGTTCTAAGTTCTCCTTCTAAATGCTGTATTAGCACAAATTAATCTGGCAGCTTATTTTCCATGTTTATAATTAACAACAGCTGGGGCAGAGAGCAGCCACTACAGATACTAAAAGGAACTTGTCTTCACTTACAGAGAACTTGACTTCATTTTCCTTTATGTAGAGGTTGAGCTGGAGAAACATACAGCCAACATTTCCTATACTATTGCAATAATATCTATTTTTTTTGCACATGCAATGAATAATTTGGCAATATTTTTCTTTAAAAAATCATCAGCATGTTTCCAGGCAAATTTATGACATAACTTACTACAAAACCCATGCAGATCATTTTAAAAAGCAAAGCATGCAGTGTATCTTGTTGGAAAAAAACAGGCAGTAGTGGGGACCATGGCAAACTGCACAGCAGATTGGATGGCACATGCCTCAAATAAAGGGGGTAGCTGCCATTCAGAATCCACTTATTGCTGTCAAGTGGAAATTCAGGTTTCAAGAGTAAATGAAAACCTGAATTTGTGTTATTTTTCATTTATTGTAAACACTATTTAGTATAAACAAGAAAATATTCCTAAGGCTCCATGGTTTGCAAACTTTGATTCAGCCAATCATTCTAACATTGCTGAGATCCCTGATGTTGGAGAGCAGTTGAGGTCCCAGCTCAGTCACTGACACAGTGACTACAGGAGGACAGGGCATGAAAGAAGGGTTATGAGTGAAGTTTAGGGCTAGCAAGTTTGGAATAGGAAATCATGGACCTGAGGACATTCTCCTGGGGAATTCCCCAATACTTATGAGGCAAAATGAGAAGGAGTAGAGACTGGGAATTAACAACCCAAGAAGTAGGAGGAAAACCAAGAGGGGAAAATCACAAACACCCAAAGAGAAGCGGGGGTTAGAGAGGAGGTGGTCAGCTGAGGAAAATCCTACACAGGGGCAAATCCTCTTACTTGGTGTCTTAGTCAGTTTGGGCTGCTATAATAAAAATACCTTAGTCTCGGTAGAATATAAACGTTAACAAATACCTGAAACAACAGAAACTTATTTCTCATAATTCTGGAGACTGGGGAGTCCAAAATCAAGGTGCCAGCCAGTTCAGTTCCTGGTGAGAACCCTCTTCTGGGTTATGAATTATAAAAGTAAACACACTTTTCTTATTCCTGGGTTTTAGCTATTAAATATGACACTTTCTATAGTATTTTAAAGTATATTATTTTTCAAGTTAAGAGAGGAGTTCCTTTTATCCTTAGTTAAGAGTTTCTTTTTAATCATGAATTAGAATTGACATTTCTCAAATGCTTTTTAAGCACCTATTCAAATCATCACATAGCATTTTCTTTCATCTGTTAATGTGAAGAATTACACCAATAACTTTTTTAATGTTGAACCACCCTTGCATTTCTGGCATAATCTCTCTTATTGTGATATATGTTATTTATAAATATATGTTATGCAAGTATTTTATTTGAGATTTTTATCTATACTTATAAGTTGACTTTAATTTTGATATCAAGGTTACTCTAGTCTCTCTAAACTGCGTAGCTTTCCATTTTAAATAATATGCATGAGATAGAAATCCTCTGTCCCTTGAAAGTTCAGTAAAGGATTTCAGTCAAGATGGCAGAGTAGGTAAACACTGTGCTTGTCTTCTCTGAAGATCATATCAAAATTACCACTAAACTACAGAACAACCATCACTGAGAATCACCTGAAGGCTAGCTGAACCAAAGTCCCACAACTAAGGACATACAGAAGAAGCCACCTCAAGACTGCTAGGCAGAATGGGCTGGTCCCACACCTGCATGTGACTATTAAAAATCAGAAGAGATAGCTCAGCTGCAGAAGTCCCCTCTAGAGGAATGAACCCCCAGCTCAAGGTTCCAGTGCCAGGGAGAGAAGTTCCCATAACTTCTGGCTGTGAAAACCAGTGGAAATTTTGTCTGAGTGAGACAGAGGGTGGCTGCAGTCCCAGGTGTTCCTCTTAAAGGGCCTGCACACAGCCTTACCCACTGATGGACTCACTTGTCCTGAGCTTCAGTGCTGGGGCAGCTGTTCTAAAGGCACCAGGGACACACAGAGAGAAACTGAGTGGCCTGGCTTCAGGGTGAGGGCTGGATGGGCAGCTTTCTCCCAGACAGAAGTGCTGACAAAATCCACTGTTTCTTCGTTGAACCCTCTCCACTCCCAGCATACAGACACAAGTGATCGCCGTATCTGAGTCTTCAACCTAGCTAACTGTTTGTTTGCCCTGCCCTGGTGATGCCCTGAGACCCTACCCCACCCAAATTTTCAGCCCACCAAAACCATTTCCAGTGGATTTTCCCTACAAACAGCTTGTCTTGGTTCATGCTGCAGACTTTCCTAAAGTCTCTTAAAGGTTCACAAAACCCAAACAAGTAATATCTGGCTTTGGCATGCCTCATACCTCTTACTGAGCAGCATTAAGCCTGGAACTAGCAGCAGCCAGCCTCAATTTGTGACTTGGCATCTCAAGGCACCTCCAAGCCCAGAACAGGTGGCAGCCATCTACAGATTGCTTTGCAACTAATGCCAGGTGGGGCAGGGCAAAGACTGTGGCTGAACTTGGTCTGTAATGGGGTACCTCCCAGGAGGCCCTAAGACCAACACACCTGGTAGCCAGCTACAGACTGAGCTGGAGCTTCACCTGGCCACCTCCAACATGACATACCCAAAGGGCAGACTGGCCAAGCACCAGAGCCCTGCTAACGTGAATCCTGCTCCATAGGGTCAGTCCCTGCACAACAGCTCCTCCACTGTAGCCACAGCCAGTCCTCACAACAAATTAGCCTGAGCATCAATCCCTCCCATTGACATGCAAAGAACAGTCAAGGCTAAACTACAATAGGCGGGCACACACAATCCACACACATGGAGCACCCGGCTCTATTTACAACAAAGACTGCACCACTAGGGCCCACAGGACACCTACTATATAAGGCCACTCTACTAAGACCGAGAGACACAGCAGCCCCACCTAATAATTAGAAACAAACACAGGAAGGCAACCAAAATGGGGAGACAATTAAACATGTTCCAAATAAAAGAACAGAACAAAGCTCCAGAGAAAGAACTAAACAAAACTGAGAAAAGCAATCTACCAGATACAGAGTTCAAAACACTGGTTATACGGATGCCCAATGATCTCAGGCAGAACTTCGGCAAAGAGATAGAAAGCACAAAAATGGAGATAGAAAACATAAAGAAGAACCAGGCAGAAATGAAGAATACAATAACTGAAATAACAAATACAGTAGAGGGAATCAACCGTAGATTAGGGGAAGCAAAGGACTGAATGAACAATTTAGAAGATAAGGTAGCAGAAAATACCTAATCAGAACAGCAAAAAGAAAAAAGAATTTAAAAAGTAAGGACAGTTTTAGGGGCTTCTGGGACAACATCAAGTGTATCAAAATTTGCATCATAGGGGTACCAGAAGAAGAAGAGAGAAAGTAATTGAAAGCCTATTTGAAGAAATAATGATAGAAAACTTCCCTATCCTGGCAAAGGAAATAGACATAAAAGCCCAGAAAACACAGTAAGTCCCAAACAAGATGAATCCAGAGGTCTGTACCAAGACACATCATAATTAAAATGCCAAAGGTTAAAGACAAAGAGAGAATCTTAAAATCTTTAAAAATCTAAAAGGAGAAAAGTAGTTAGTTACTTACCAGGGGTCTCCCATAAGACTGTCAGCTGATTTCTCAACATAAATTTTGCAGGCCAGAAGGGATTAACATGAAATATTCAGTGATAAAAAGCAAGACTTACAACCAAGATTACTCTACCCAGCAAAGCTATTATTTAGAAATGAAGAACAGATAAAGAGCTTCCCAGACAAGAAAAAGCTAAAGGAGTTCATCACAACAAAAGCAGTATACAAAGAAATGTAAAGGGCATTTTTAAAAGCCAAGGAAAAAAAAGAGAAAAATATGAATTAAAAAAATGGAAAAAACTAAAAACCTTTAACCAATATTTTTAATTGAAATGGAATTAAAGCTCCCATTAAAAGAATGTTGGGACTAAATGATAAGAAAAACAAAACTTTAAAATACCTGCCCTCCAGGAACTCAATTCCAGACAAAAAGCATATCCAGACCGGAGGGTAAAGGGCCAGAAAAAGTTCCTCAAGGAAAAGGACCAAAAAAAATCTGGGGTAACAATACTTACACAAGACAAAATAGACTTTAAAACAAAGACTATTATCACAAGAGACAAAGAAGGAGCCAATAATTCCACTTCTGGGTATTTATCCAAAGAAACCCAAAATGCTACTTTGAGGAGACGTGTGCCTCTCCATGTTCATTGCAGCATTGCTTACAATGAGCAAGGTGTGAAGGCAGCCTGGGCATCTGTCAATGGATGAGTGGATAAAGAGGAGGTGGTACATATACATAATGAAATATTGCTTGGCCATAGATGGGAATGGATTCTTGCCATCTATACCAGCATGTATGGACCTGGAGAATGTTGTGCTGAGTAGAGTATGTCAAGCAGAGAAAGACAGGTGCAATGCGATTTTGCTTATACATGTACATGAAATCTAAGGAACAAAATAAATGAATAAAACTGAAATAAACTCATAGATACAGAGAACATTTTGATGGTTGTCAGATGGAAAGGAGGTTGGATGCAAAGGGG
Source organism: Hipposideros armiger (assembly GCF_001890085.2). NCBI lineage: Eukaryota > Metazoa > Chordata > Mammalia > Chiroptera > Hipposideridae > Hipposideros > Hipposideros armiger. The sequence continues at coordinate 62,568 of NW_017731557.1, forward strand.
AAGGGATTAAGAAATACAAATTGGTTGTTACACGTAGTCTGGGGATGTAAGGTATAGCATAAGGAATATAGTCAATAATATTGTGATAACTATGTATGGTGTCAGATGGGTCCTACATCTATCAGGGTGATAGATGGGGTGAAGCAGAGGCGTTTGGGGACTGGGTGAAAAAGATAAAGGGATTG
>NW_017731557.1:65580-70735 GCF_001890085.2 Hipposideros armiger
GTCACTGTATAAATGTATCACAATTTCTTTATCCAATCATCTATTGATGAGCATTTCAGGTGTTTCCATACCTTGGCTATTGTAAATAGTGCTGCAATTAACATAGGGGTGCATATATTTTTTTGAATTAGTGGTTTGGATTTCTTTGGATAGATACCCAGGATTGGAATTGCTGGGTCATAAGGTAGTTCCATTTTTAATTTTTTGAGGAACCTCCATACCGTTTTCCATAGTGGCTGCACCAATCTGCAATCCCACCAACAGTGCACGAGGGTTCCCTTTTCTCTACATCTTCACCAACATTTGTTGTTTGTTGATTTATTGATGATAGCTAATCTGACAGGAGTGAGGTGGTATCTCATTGTGGCTTTTATTTGCATTTCTCTGATGATTAGTGATGTTGTGCATCTTTTCATATGTCTTTTGGCCATCTGTACGTCCTCTTTGGAGAAATGTCTTTTCAGGTCCTTGCCCATTTTTTAATTGGATTCTTTTTTTGGTGTTGAGTTGTATATAACTTAACACATTCTACATTCATATTTACACCTCTTTATATATAGTATAAGAATCTTACATTAATGAACTAATGTATTATGCACTAATGAATGAGTTAATGAAATTTAATTGATCTTATGGTAATGGTTTTCTAGTCAATGCTGAAAAACAAATGCATCCCTGTAAGAAAGGATAATTTTCTTTGGGGGCTCTGGAGTAAAGGGAAACAAAGACCATGAAAAGGAAAAACCCTGATGGATGCTTATTCCTCTGGATGCTCTCATCTCCCCATTGACCTCACCAAACTTGGACACTTCACACACTTCTCAGAACAACTCCTTCAAATATTTCTCACAAGTGTCACTGATGCACAGACATAAAACCATCTTTATGAGGTGAGTGGACAGTTAAATTATTTATTGTGAGGCACAGCCATCTGGCTTGTGTTTAACAAACTCAGCTTCTTCCCTTATGCACAAGGAGCTCTAAGAGGGACATCTTTCTGAGGGACTTCTTTCTTTGGAAGGAAAAGGAAGGGATCTGGCTGGACATAAGAAAAAGTGAAGAAGCCCACTCTGTCAGGGAGAGGTCCTCTCTCCCAAGGTCCTTTGCCTTACTTTATTGTCAACCCTCCCCCCATCCGACCTCTGCTCCTCCGACATAACTCCCCACCCTCTTCCACTTTCTCCCTCTGTTCTCCTCCTCCTCCTCCCAGCCAACCTGCCATGTGGGAGAGATATTGGATATCCTTCACCTAGACTCTGACTACACTGAGCAAAGCCAAACCCTGAACCCAAAAAGGTTGGGACAAAAGCAACTAACACAGCTTAGTACATACTTTAACCTTCCCCAATAACGTATTTCATTCATCCAAATCCCAAGCTATGGTTGGTGGGAAGAAACGAAAAGCAATACAAATAATATAGAACCTCTTAAGATCACAACTCAGGGGACTTAGAGAGAGAATGATAAAAATCTCTTTCTTAGATATCAAATGCACTCAATGGCTATTAAATCGTCTAAGCACCCACATTACCATCTGGCGCCATGCCTTTTATTTTATCATGGGATAATGTAGATGCTATAAAACAATCAACAGCCTTCTCTAGAAGGTTTTGCTTTACATTTATTGTTACTCTGCTTATTTGCCATGCCTGGACCTCAGCCCACAGCCTCCTTGAGAATCCAAAGGCCAGAAAGAAAGAAAATGGCTCTTCATGAGGCCATTCCTTCACGTGCCAAGAACTTTCTCCCTTGCTTCTTGGTGCAATGACCATGAGGTTACCGTAAAAAGTCAGGACAGCTATTGCAAAACTACAGGGCAATAAAATCGTAGGTTTATTTTTCTGTTCCTGAAAGGGTTTAAACCAACTAAATCACTGTTTAATTGCAAATTTCTCATTAGAGGTTTTTCTCCTTCAGAATTACAACAGAGCCAACNTATTGTGGCCATAGGGACTAATCTTGTAGGATCTTGGGAGCTTGCAAAAAGTCAGCTCAATTGAACAAGCAGCTGACATAGGAATCTCATTCCCAAGACCTGTGTTTTTACAACAATACAGGCACCATGAGGACAAAAACAGCATTGACAGGCATTTAACAGCAGCCCAGCCTCCCCCAAGCATTTTTTCTTGCTTGCTCATACCATGAAACACCAGCTTTGGCAGTTACTTGCCAGTTCTAAAGGCCCAGAACGGCCCTTCTGAAGACAATGAATTAGTTAGCAAACCAACATTAGATTATTCTCCTTTATTCCAGGCTGCAGCAGAATGAGGCATTCGTTAATGAAATGAATAGAGTCAAAAGAAAAATTCAGAGAATCAATTAGCTGTCCTATTATGATTTTATTTGCACAAAATATGGGCTGTTTTTCTGGTATTGAAGACAAACTTAATAGAAAGAAGCCTGAGAGGAATTACATCAGATTTCCCTTTATTAGATCTCTTGGTTGCAGAGCCCTTTGCTCTTCATCTAAGCTTCAGATGTTTGTTTGCTGGAGAAAACCTTCAGTAAGGTATTAAGAGCCCTTTACATATCAATTCGCTCCTGGTTACAACATTCTAAGCAGATAAGGCAGCAAGTCACTTGGTACAGATATAAGCATGAGGGGCAGGAGGCCTGGCATGGTGTTAGGTTCTCACCGATAGCTTATAGAATAGAGACACGTGGTGCAAGAACACACACCATCCTACCCACTACTCCATCAGGTGCATCCTTGGTCAGATACCTACATTTTCTAGAAGGAAAAGTTCTGCTGTTCATACCTGTAGGAGGCAGATTGGGACCCAGTCTACCACAGGCATTAGATCTACATGTGGTGAGTTGAAGAGTGTTTGCAGGAAAGTGTTCATGAACTTGCACATTCTTAAGGGGGAATGCCTTCAAAATTTTGCCTCATGTTGATACCTAGAATTTAGAGTTGAGTTCAAAGCTGATGAGCATAGGTTTAGTCTGAAACCAAGTAAACCTGAGATTATGGATCTTCACAGATTTGTGGATAAGAACAAGAGAAGAGCAAAGAGTCTAGGGAACAAGAGTGAGTTGAGGGAATTCTGGAGTAACCTATCAAGTCAACAGCAGTTGGTAAGTCCTGTGTGACTTTACCCAGGCTTTGTGCTAAAATGATACAGAGAGTGAGACATGTGCTCTGGGCCACAGAGGGGACAAGACATGCATGCATAAAATGACCAAGAAACCATCCTAGGGAGCATATAATTCAGGACCAAGTTGTGTGGGACCACTGGGAAAGGCATGAACAACAAATCAGCAAAGGAAGGGAATCTGCCCCCTCTGGAGGTCAAGGGGGCTTGTAAGAGGGAAGTGAGACTTGAGCAGGATGCTGAGGAAGAATTTGGATTAGCTAAAGAGAAGAAATGGGAATGAGGACACAGTCTTGGTCTGGGTGGAAGAGGAACAAAGCTTGGAGGGGGGATTGATTACAGAATATTCATGTGACAGAATATTCATTTAAAGTAGAGAAAGAGAGGAGATGGGGGCTCATAAGATAGGAGCTAAGCCATAAAGGGTCTTGTAAATTAGTGAGTTTGTTTGATTTCATGCTTTAAGAAATACAAAGCTGTATTAATAAATCTATCAGTTCAGCTGCTGTCAGCACCAAGACTGGAGTGAGGAGAAGGAGGCATTTTCCTCCAGGGCAAAATTTAAGGAGGCACCAAAAAACTCAGTAATCAAGATAAACAATATTCTAACATAGCATTTAAAAGACAAATCAATGTAAAAAATCTATGATGAGCAAAATAACAAGATTTTAAATAAAGACAGGATCAGTACCATAAGGACCCATGTTAAAGCCTGAGACAAAAGCAAAAATAAAGTAATATCAATCTTGTCCCCTTTTTGGAAACTCATAGCATGCATCAGCATATTAAAGGCTGAAAAATACTACATCACAGGGATGTGAAATACAGAAATCTAGATGGGCACTAGATTTATTGGTGGAATCACTTCATAAATTATATAAATGCCTAACCACTGTGCTGTATACCCAAACCAATATAAAATAATATTGAATGTCAACTGTAATTGAATATAGATAAAGTACAGCATAGGGGATATGGTGGTATTATAATAGCTATGTATCGTGTCAGATGGGTAGTAGACTTGTTGGAATTATCATATTGTGAAGGGTGTAAACATCTAATCATCGTGTTTTGTACACCTGAAACTAATAATAAAAAAATAAAAATACTACAGAAAAGAACCCTAGTCAATTTTGTTTAATTCTACAGATCCCAAATATATTTAACCACACAACCTTTTTGCAAGCAACATCTCATATCACTGTAGAATATTTTTCAGGACAGGCTAATATAGTCTAACTCTTTTTTTTTTTTAACTGATAAGAAAACCAAGGCATTGAAAGTTCTTTCTAGTTAACTGGGAGCAAATCAATGAAAAATGTTGTAAATGTATGAGCTTTTTTCTTCATTAATAAGTGTGATATAATGAACAGTTTTTAACCTTTCTTTAATTCTTTTTACAGACTTTAAGTTATTATGATTATTAATTCATCAAGAACTGTCTGTGAATATGATTGTGTAAATTGTAAGGGATTAAGTTAAATCTATTCTAACTTCAAGGTAAAATATTACTTAGTTTCTGCTTACTGTATTCGGAAATGAACATTAAAATCCTGATCTTGCTGCAAATAAGAGTTATAACGTCTAGACGAAATATAAAAACAACTACCTGACACTCTGGAGACAAACAAAAACAGGCAATTTTTGGAGGAGAGTTGAAAGTTGCAGCCAGGAACACAATGTTTCCATTTTTTGTGGCTGTCCTCTGAAGGCAGTAGCTTGAAGATGGATCAATAGAAAGTAGAGGAATGCCTTGGTTTGCGAGCATAATTCATTCTGGAAACAAACTACTCGTATTGTAAGACATTTCTCATTTACCAAGTTAAAATGTATTAGAAATGTTTGATTGTCTTGCGGAACACTCGCAAACCAAGTTGCTTGCAATCCAGGTTTTACTGTATATGATTCGAACAATAGGAAAAAAATGACCAGAGCCTCGTGGATATGGGGAACAATTTCAAAAGGTCTTACATATGTGTAAATTAGTTAAACAAAGAGGAGGGAAAAGGAAGAAGACAGGAAAAATATTTGAAGAAATAATGACTCAAAACTTCCAAAAT
>NW_017731557.1:72440-74652 GCF_001890085.2 Hipposideros armiger
CTTCTTACAGGCTACAGGAAAATAATAAATCTATTAAACTGGTACAGAAAAAAACAAATATGCTCTTACCTAATATATTTCTAAGGCATTTAAAATGGAGAAGAAAGTGCGTTAGAACTGTTGACAAAATGTGTTGGCATTTCAGCCACATTATGCTCTGCTAATAATTTTGCTAGTAGCCAAGTGGGGGAATGGGAAGGTTAGAGAATTCCTAGCACCTGTGAATCTGAGAAGAGAAATGCTTCATTTGTGGAGAAGAGTAGACTTCAGGTGAATTGAGAAGACCAGATAAGGATTAGACAGAGTCCCCAGAATCCAAATAACTACTGTATGGAAGGCTACAGGGCTTTCTTTCATTAAAAAATTTTTTCTATCTCAAATTTTCAATTAAACATATTGGGAGTTTTGTCCACCTTTAAAATTCATCTCTAGCTTTATAATGAGCATAATGAGGGCCCAGGTTATGTAACTGCCTCTCTGAACCCTTCCCAGACTCCTCCAGATATCTCTGCCCTCAGAATTCTAGCTTCCCTGGTTTTCCCAAAAGCTCAACTCAGTATTATCAACTCAGGGACCATGGCCTCTGTTTAGGTTTCCCTTCCCTGTGCTTGCAAACTTTCTCTAGTCAATAAGCTGAGGAAATTGTGGGCTCACCTTGCTTGTTTCCCTTTTCTCAGAAGCCACTGTCATTCACTGTCTATTGTTCAACATATAAACATTGTTTCATTTTTTTCTTTCTGGCATCTTAGTCATAAATACAGTCCTGATTACTACATCAGGACCAGTTGTGGTCATTCTGAGTCACAATTTTTGATATGTCATGTTTTTCATTTTCATTTAATTCAAAATGTTTTCTAATTTATCTTGTGATTTCTTCTTTGACATATAGGTTTTTTGAAACTATGGATAATATCACAGAGAGGCATGTTGAATTCATCTACAATTACAGATTTGTTTATTTCTCCTTTCAGTTATATAAGTTTCTACCTTATATATTTTGAAGCTCTGTTATTTGGAGCATACAAATTTCGGTTTGTCTTCTTGATGAATTGGCTTATTTATGATGATGAACTATCTCTCTTTATCACTTGTAATATTCCTTGCACTAAAATCTACTTTGTCTGGGAGATACAAAATGGCAGAGTTAGATAAAAACTGTGCCTGTGTCCTTCCATGAGCACATTAAAATTACAACTAATTTATAGAACATTCAACCTGGAGAACCATCTGAAGTCTAGCCAAACTGAAGTCCAGAACTAAAAATATAAAGAAGCAGCCACGGCGAGATTGGTAGGGGGGGCGGACACGCAGAACAGGCCGCAAACCTCCCTGTGTATGGAGGGTCCTCCCGGCAGAGCCAGGGACCCCAGGCCTCCGCACCAGCTCCCCAGTCCGGAGTACTAGTGCCAAAAGAAGAGCCCCCACAACATCTGGCAGTGAAAAACAGTGGGAATTCCAACCATTCAGGTGGATGAAAGGCTACAGGAAAACCAAACGTCCTCTTAAACATCCCATGCATGGACCCGCTTGCTTGCAGGTACTACTCACCTTGGGCTCCAGCAGAGGGACAGCGATTTGAGGGACCTCAGAGACACACAGGGTGCAGACTGAGGAGTGTAGCTTCAGAGAGAGGACTGGAGGACAGTCCGCGTTTTCGCCATGAGAGGTCCTCTTCCCATACAGCCTGGCAGGCGGGTGCCATCTTTCCTATGTTGACCCCACGCCCACAGGCCAAATCTGAATCTGAATTGGTCTGTGAGCTCTGCTGCTCTGCCCCACCCAAATGCAACACTGGAGGCACTTTCTCCGTGTGCAGCCAGCCCCTCCCTCATTCATTCTTTTGTGAAAAACTATCAGAGTTCATAGGCCCCAGCTGGGCAGAGACCAGCCTCTGTGTGCTCTGAGACTGTTGCTGAGTCACTTGAGGCTCAGCACTGGCAAAAACCAGAGTCTACCTTAACCTGGTAACCACAACTCTACCCGCTCTAGTGACTTCCACAGGCCCTGCCTCACTTAACTCGCATAAAAAATGAGGCTTCATCATTGGCTGAAACTTAAGGGAGCCAGTAGGTGGCAGCAGGCCTCTGGGTGTCCTGGCTTTTTGCAGAGTTACCCCAGGCCTTGTACTGGTAGCCGACATCCTTGATTCACAGTGTGGCCTCTCCCACACACCTCTAAGTTTAGCACAGGCAATGAACAACTGCAGATTGCT
>NW_017731557.1:79267-103039 GCF_001890085.2 Hipposideros armiger
TTAGCACCACATCTGATAAAAACCAGTGCTCATTTCTCAAAAGAGCTTGCTAACTAAATATTATTACCAATGTTTGCTATTGGCCTAGGCCAGAGGAAGACAAATATCTTCATCCCTTCTGATGATGAGTTTTCAGCCCTTTCCTTCTAGACCTCAATGTCTCAGCACCCATGCTAGTGTAATCCCTCCACAAAGGTTGCAAATTCTAATGCGAACTGAACAATCAGTCCCACTTCTTAGCAGGCTCCGTGGGCCCAGGTCCTCCAATTTTTAAAAGAAAACTAGAATGTAGAAACTTCCTCATTTTTAAGTTTTGGAAACTTGGACTGTAACGAAAAGAAAACCCAACTATGTGTGAAACACTGTCTAAGCCAAATAAAACAGGTTTTTCTGCCCAGATTCCTGGCTCCGGTTGCAGCTTTCAGCCTCTGCCCTTCGGACCTTTGCGCACTCATGCTCAAGACACATCTTCTTGATCAGTTCCTGAGGACTGTGATGAAGAAATTCCAGAAGGGAAAAGTTGCTGGGTGCCTCTGATATGCTTCACAGTCAGTGTTGAGGCAAGCAGCCTCTGATCTTACTCAGAAATTTCCTTATTGGACACTCGCTCATGATTTGGAGATTTCCAGCATTTTCCAAGGATATGAGAGTTTGCAGTAGCTACTTGGAAACACTTTTTTACTCTTTCAGTAGCCATCGTCTGTCAAGTCTTTTTCTTCATGGTCATTAAAGCCTGACCTTCAATAAAACACACTAGTTTTCTGAGTCAGGCTGATTTCTCTGACAGGGATGAAGAAATCTTCAGTAAGACAGAGGCATGAAGACAATGCACACATTTAAAATGGGATCAGTGGATGGCTACATTACAGCTATCTGAAGAGAGGGCTTTGTTGAAAGTTTACCTAAGCATTTCACATCTCTCATCATTAACTAAAGAAAATGAAGGTGTGACTGGGTTTCATTTGGCAGTAGATTTTCTCTGGGGCTGTGCAGCTTCAGAATTCAAATCTCTGCTAATTTGTATAGGTGTAAAATGTGTATCTTGAATAAATTCTATGAACACTGCCTTCATCCTCAAACTTTCTTGACTACACAGCTGTCTTACATGGATAGAGAACATGGAATAAAGCCACATGTACTTGGATCACACAAAGAAAAAATACACAAGGAAGCTTTGCACTTTCTAGGAAGAATAGCTAAGGGCCTTGTTGAAGATTCAACAGGAGATCAGAATAGAGAACCCTGGGAGGGTGAGCGTTCATCCTAAAGTGGGTACCATGCAGACTCTCCAGGCCAGCTGTCAGACGGCAAGAGGCCTACTATTAATATTATATACATATATATGTATGTATGTATGTATATGTTGGAAATTTAAGTGTTACAGTTTAAGCAACTTGATGATTTTACAGTATCGTGGGAGCTTTGTTCTTTTTTGTTTTTGCTTGTTTCTTTAAAAGATGAATGGAATGAGGGCTTTCCGAGATTTGGGGTAGTCCTCAAAGATCTTGAGGTAGAACCTAAAAGACACAAATCAAGTAATTATAAATATAATCAAGGTCAACGGTTGAGATTTTCTGTGTCTAAAATCCTTCTTACAAATCAAGCTACACTTACTCAGGGCCTGACTCTTCCCCACGGCCATTTGTCCACCTTCTTTCTCCCTCCTGCATCCTATCACTTATAAACATTGAAATGTCTTGTGTTGGGAAATAAAAATAACCAGAGGACAGCGGTGATGGTTGCACAACATTATGTATTACATAATGAATGTAACGAATGCCACTGAATTGTACACTTAAAATGATAAATTTTATGATATGTATATTTTACCACAAATAATATAGTAACTAGAAAGAAGTACTGTACTCAATGAATTCAACAGGGAAATACAGGAAAGCAGAGACCCTCAAAGGCTATGGGCAAGGTTAACCCTAGGAAAATATTCCCAGGAAAATATCCCTTCATGAGGCCTGGGCATGCTGAGACAATGAATGTTACCTTGTATTATCAGTTGAAGTGTGTTCCCCCGAAATATATGCTAAAGTCCTAACCTGCAGTACCCGAGAATGTGACCTTATTTTGGAAATAGGGTCATTGCAGATATGACTTATTAAGTTGAAATGAGGTCACAGTGCAGCAGGGCGGGCCCTTAAAAGCAATATGATGTCCTCAAGAGAAGGTGAGAAGAGACTCAGAGACAGACATGTAGGGGAGAAGGTCATGTTAAAACAGAGGTAGAGACTGGAGTGATGCAGCCATAAGCCATGGAACACCAAGCATTGCCAGCCTCCATCAGAAGCTGGGAAAAGGAGACAAGGAAGAATTCTTCCCTGGAGCCATCAGAGACAGCATGCATGGCTCTGCCCACACCGTGATGTCAGACTTCTGCCCCCAGAACTATGAGAGAATAAACTTCTGTTGTTTTAAGCCACTCAGTGTGTGAGCATCTGTTTTGGCAGCCCTGGGAGACTAGTATGTCTCATAAAAAGGCATTCTCCTTTTTACAAGTGACCAGGCTGTCCTCTTAACCAGCTGAAGCTGGTAGCTCTCAAGTTATAATCAAGATGATACACTCTAAGTACCTTAGTTTGCACTGGGAGATAAATGCTGTATTACAAGAGGTGTCTGGATTTCGGGTTATGATCAGAGGGGTTTAGTGAGCTCCCTCTCATAAGCCCAGTTATGAAAAAGATGCCCTCTGGTCCTCCCTCTGGGGAGGCTGACATAGCAGGATAGGGCCTCAATTTGGATTTTTTGTTGCACCAGCTGGAACCCTCTGGGTGGAATTGCTGTCCCTCCCCTGACCAAGGCCAACTGAGTCCATACTTCTCAGGGCCCCTCCAACTGCTGGCCAATGCCCTCTCCCCCCCACTCCCCCTCGGCCTCTGCCTAAAGTGGGGACAACTGTTACACTGACTCTTACAGGCTGGGCACCCTCCCCAAGTCTAAGGAGGTGGCAGGAATAGGTTACGAGGAGAGCTGTTGTTTCATTCATTTCTGACAAGTCTCTGCTTGTCCACTCTGGGGAAAAGAACCCATTCCTAGTGCAACCTTCAAAACTATGAAATTAATCATTAGCTGGACTAAAACACCTGTGCAGGAGCTTAAGGGGTTCCCCCTGGGTCCTGTTCCAAAGTCCATTCCCTCTGGATAGTCTTAGTCTTTCTCTCTCTCTCTCTCTCTCCTTCTTTCTCTCTCTCAACCATAGGCTTTCTCTTTCCTCCAACTACAAACACCATTTTAGAGAAAGGATCTGCAATTCGCATTTAAAGCTTGATAACAATTTAATCTGATAGCCTTCCCCTGCAGTGATACTTTTAGTTAACTTTTATCCCCACCCCATCCCAGGTACAGGGTTTGGAGGAAGGTGGGACTTAGGAAAGCTTTAGGCTAGACCTGCAGAGGAAAGGTTCTAAAACCCTGCAATTTCCTGGCATTTCCCAGGTGATGGGACAGTCCTGAAATTACACAAGAGTAATTGCTTACCCTATCTTCCCAGGAAGCCAGCAATGACCTTGGCTATGATTCAGGGGGATGGAACTAGGGAAAGGAGAGCACCAAAATAAACCCTGAGATTACACAGATTCCTGTGAAACAGGAGAAATAATCCTGGAGTTTCCAGGGCTCTGTAATTACCTGAAATTTTAGCACCAAACCTAGAATTAAAAATAGCAGCCACACTCGACACAGGTCTAGTGCTTTTCCCCAGGGGTTCTCTATCTTGGCTGTACCTCAGAATTATCTGTGAAGCTTTGGAAAGTGCTGCCCATGGTCCTACCCATGGAACATACTTCGAGATATGTGGCAAAAGTGAGTTGAATTGAAGCATGGAAATGGAAGCTACTTCTTGTATCTCTTGACTCTTACATGGAGCCCACTGCCAACCAGTAGCCATTGCCCACTAAGCCTGTTAGGAGGGCACAGAGCCTCCTGGGTAAACTAACTCACGTGGATACAAAGCACTTCCCTCTGGGAAACGTTCTTTAACAGGGTGGCTTCCCTTGAGTGCCTTTGTCTGTACAGGTTTATTTTTCCTCATAGAAAAAATAAAATGTGTTACTGCTACTGTCACCCAGCTAAATTCCAACTGCAATGAAAGCCCACGAGGTCAGATTCTCCAGTCCAGATTACCCCATCTACTTTACCTTATAAAAATAAACATCTTAGGTTTCTACATCTGACTCTGTGCTAAAAGCCTGCTTGGAGAAGAAAGCTAAGTGGATGTTGCCACCTTGATTGGAAAGTTTACCTGTGATGGTGAAAAGCTCGCAGCCCGAGGAAACAAAATGAGAAAAATGCGAATGCAAGTGCTGGGAGGGACCAACTAGCCAGAGCAAAGCCAATCCATTCAATGATCTCACCAAGGAAATTGGCTCCAGAAACATATGTGAACAAGCCACCTGCATGCAGAAGAATCAAAAAGTCAATCGTTAGACCTGATCACTGTGACATGAAAGCCCCTCTGCTTGGTTCTGAAATACGTAAGGGCAGCTAGAACAAATGTGGGGCTGAAGATTCTCTTTCCAATCATCACAGTTTGGTGGAATCCTCTTGGGGAGAAAGGAAAACAAAGCGCCAGCAGAATATCCTGGAATCGTGCTTGATGGGTTCCACCCAAATATTTAACAACCGATGGACCACTGGCTCCAGACAGGACGAGGATGAGAGGCAGGAGGTCTGGGGTTTGTTTCATTTTATTAAGTAACATTTCCAGGCCACCTCTCAACTTCTCACTCTTTCCCTGGACACCCACACGGCTGGTCAGCATATTTCATGTTCACAGTGGAACAAAACAACACGTTGTGTGAAAACAGTCATAAAAACCTGAATTGATGTGAGAAGTAATTTCATTCTCCTTTGGCATCTGCCTTCCCACCTCTGCAAAGCAGTACACCCCGTTCACATTTAAAGGAGGGAGTAAGTGCTGCAGGGTTTTGCCCTCAGAAGGCTGATGAGGTCTGCTTCCATTAACTTTTTAAGGTTGACTTTTCTATCCAACCAAGTATTCTGATATCAGAACTACATTAGAAATCAACACATTTCTAATCATACTAAATATATCTACACTCAAAATTTCTGTCCCATACTAAATTGGGAAAGTTCACTTACTACAAATACAGAAGGTGCCAAAAAAACGTATACACATTTTAAGAAAGAAAACAACTGTATTAACATTATAATACTCAATATATACCAATAACAAAAGATGAATACAGGTCATGTATATACATTTTTTTGGCACCCTCGGTACTTTTTTTCCCCCGTAATTATATAAAGAATATTTGTTTTTAAATCATTCTCTAACATAACTCAATAGTTGGAAACTAACCTTGGTAATCTAGCATTTAAGAGCTTTCTCTGCTCTTCTTTGTCTAGTTATTAAGTGAAGATTTTAAAAATTGACAGCCTCTAAAGTTCCTTAAGGATGACATTACATAAGCAGTTTACAACCTGTGATTCCCCAGACCCTGGGAGGAACCACTGACGTATTGCAAAAGGTCTATAAATTGTCTCTGAATATGGTAAATGGTATATATTTTAACCTATGGTATTATTTTCATTTGATGTAGATACTGTTAGGATGTTAGCAACATTTATGTTCATTTAAATGGGCTTTTGAATTCATAGTAGCTTTGTCATTATTTTCTTAATTAATGAATATTAATCTCAACTAACATCGTGTTGCAATTCAGGAAATTTTTTAATGTAAAGGTTCTATTTACATCAAAAAGGATGGGAGCCACTAATACAAATGCTCACCTAAAAATATGGATGGATTACTTGGGCTGATTCACTCCCAACTGCTTATATTTGTCAACTCATACCTTGGTTTCTTGGGAGCAGTTAGGATTTCAAATATTCTGTGCCTTTATCTCTGAATTCACTTGTAACACCTCCCTTCCTAATTTTTGATTAAGTAAATATTGTTCTCTACACCTTTAAGAATATACAAGTGGCAGGAAATACACACTTACTAACACTGACTACTCACTAGATAAGCCTAGTGAGACTCATTGAAGAGGACAAATTTGCTGGTCACATATGATTCAGCTCTATTTCTTAACCTAGGAAGGACTGACACTCTGTATGTACATGATGGTTAATTTTTTATGTCAATTTGAATGGGCTACAGGATGCCCAGATATTTGGTAAAACATTATTTCTCGGTATATCCATGAGGGTGTTTCTGGATGAGATTAACATTTGAATTGATAGGCTGAGAAAAGCAGATTGCCCTCCCAAGGTGGGTGGGGCTTGTCTAATCCATTGAAGGCCTGAACAGAACAAAAACAAAAAGGTGCTTGACTGCTTCACTTTGAGCTAGGCTATCAGTCTTCTGCCTTACACCACCAGCTCTCCCGGGTCTCCAGCTTGCAGATAGAAGATCACGGGACTTCTCAGCCTTCATGATCACATGGGCCAATTCCTCACAATAGATCATTTTATACCTCCATATTTACATTTACATCTCTATTTTATTGGTTCTGTTTCTCTGGAGAACCCTAATAGAGCATATGACAATCTTCCCTACTGCCATGAGGTCGCAGCCTCCTTCCTGCCCCCAGCCTCACATTCCCCCTCATCTTCAGGGTATTGTGATCGTGCACCTTCCTGATAACTCTTATACCCCTCTTGAACTTTTGGGTTCACATCAGAAATTCAAGTGTGTTGTGGGGTGGGATAGGATGTGGAGAAGTCAAGGGCAAGTCAGGATATATTGTGTCATTTGTGCTCTCTCCATTTGTTACTCATAGTAAATCCTTGAGACAGGCTCCCAAGGAAGGGCGGGAACCTGGAAGGCAGGGGAGACTTTACCTTGTGGAATCTTATAGGCGATTTCTCCAGGCTTCCTGAGGTGGCGCAGTATATAGTCACTATGAATGTTGATTCCCATTCCCAAAATAAATAAGAAGATGCCTGGGCAAAGAAGAGAGAGGAAGGAAGTTAAAAATGTATCCTGATTTTGGTGTTTTTCTCACAAGCTAAGTATTTTTCTAAAAATGAAGGGAAGGGCATTTGATTTTGAATTCTAAGAATGGTACTAAGATATGGCAAAAAAAAAAGCAGGGGGTGGGGCGAAGAAGCAATTAGTCCTAGTCACAAATTTGGGTGGAGGGGCTACCAAACACTGGAAGTGCGTAGTGTCATGTGATGGAGACAGGTGGGAGAGGAAAGAAGGAGGCAGCACCACTGTCCAATTCTTAAATAAGTAAATAAGCAAGTAAATGAATGAATAAATAGCAAGCCTTTGATTCATTCACAAATAATCAAACCACAGTTTTGGTTTGATTGGCTCCAACTCAATAGCCAATTCCACCCCCTTCTCTTTGCCATCTTCACTATAGAGGCTAGACAGCTGAAAGGTGGTCTTGTGACCTAGTTCTGACAAGAAGATGTAAAGAAGTCTTCTGGGGGCTTCCTTGGAAATCTTTTGCTTTTCTGATAAAAGGGGCAGATGGAACCAGTTCCTCTACTGCCTCCCTCCTCCTTCATTGCTGGATGATGCCCTGAGCTACAGCACCTGTCATATAATCATGACGTGACTATCATGAGGACCAGAGGTGAACATGCTAAGAATAATAGAACAGATGTCATTAAGATCACAGGCACTTCATGACATCAGCAAGCAACTACAGGAATGCCAAAGCCAACTACCTTTGAACATTCTTGTAATGTAAGAAATATAAATTCTTAATTATGTAAATTACTATGACTTGGTTTTCTGTGACTCATTCCTGACTAATAGCATCCTCTCTCATGAAAGTAAAGTGAGCTAGACTGGAGAGCGTGGCTCCTAGCAAGCTAGTTTCCACCACTGCCAAATCACACACACATTCTCCTCCCATCACTGGTACAGAAAGGGCCCTGGTCTGAGGTGAGAAGAGCCAGTATCATGGATGCTGGTCCTGCATCCCAATGGGCATCATTACAGACCAGAAACACTGTCCCACACAGATGACCAGCTTCACCTCTCAATAAAGTGTCTTTGTGCTGATCAAAATACATGAGGCAAAAAGCAAGAACAGTTGAAGAAAAACAGTCAGATCTACTCTCACCTCAATTGCTATGTTATGAAATGATGATTTTCAATCTTGTCTAGTCAAAAGATCATTGGCCTGGAAGAAAGGGAATCTGGGGACGGATGCGAGTGGTGAGGGGTAAGGGTAGAGAAAGAGAGGGTAGTAGCATGCACAGCAGTGGAAAAAGTAGGAACCTTGGACTAGATGTCTATATGCCCTTAGGCAAGTCACAACCTCTCTTGGCCTCAGTTTTCTCAGCTGTAAAATGTGAATTCTAACAGTACCTATCTCACAAGGATGGTATGAGACCTACTCATGTGTTCATTCATTCATTCATTCAACTAATATTTATTGAGGACTTACTCTGTACCAAGCACTGCCCTAAACACCAGAAACACAGTAGTGAGTAAAACAATCAAGGTGTCCCTTCTCATGGAGCTTAAATTTTAGTAGAGGAACACAGAAATGGATCTAAATAATGTAATGATTAAAAATCACATAATTATTATTGTAAAGCAGAAAATCAAAGTAGGATAATGAGATTGAGAGTGAATTGAGGTGTTTCTACTCTAGATAATTCCCCAACACTGTTCCCCTCCCTCAATTCTCCAATAAAATCTTTTTAAAAAGAAAACAAAAAAGCAGCATGCTATCTATATTGTTCACACTTTATTTTTATTTAACCACATTTGCAGAGATCTCTCCACATGAGCACACAGAGATACTTCTTGCTTTTGCTTTGTTTGTTTCTGTGGCTCCAGAATGCTCCTTGGTGCATATGTGTTAGCATTCGTCTAACTAATCCTCTGGTTGGTTGTGTTTTCAATGTTCACTCTAGCTGTTGTGTGGAGAAGTGGTTGGTTATGGGGGGCCAGTAAGTGTAGGCTGAAGGTCACTGGGGTGATCCAGGCAAGAGGTCACTGTGGCTTGGACTAGGAGGAAGTGAGTGCTGTTTGAAAGAAGTGAACCCAGCTGGCACATGTTTTGGAACTAGAGGCAGCAGTGCCAAGCTGATGGGCAGAATGTGATGTGTGATGCAAAGAGAGGAAATGGGAATAATCACTATATTTTTGGCCTGAGCCAAAATCATGTGCAGACAGTTGAACCTTCCTGGACTTTAGTTCCTCTCACAGAGAATGAAACAATTTCAACGGTCAGCATTCTCTACGATTTTAGATAGGTGGTCAGGAAAAGTGTATTTGAGGAGGCATAAATTGATAGAGACCTAAATAAAGTGAGGGACCAAGCTCCGTGAATATATAGTGGCACAGCATTGTAAGCAGAGGGAGTCATCCGCATGAAAGCTCTGGGCCAGGACAGGCTTGACCGTTTCAGGGCCAGCAGCAAGCCACTGAGGCTACAGCACAGAAAATGAGGTGGATAGAGGCAGGAAAGGAGGTCAGGACATCGGGCTGAACCAAGGACATTTGGGTTTCATAGGCAGTGGTAAGGGATTTGCATTTTATCCTGAAATCCATCGTAGAGTTTGGAGATGGGGAATGACATGATGTTTTTCAAAGCTCTCTCAGGCTGCTGTATGGAGAAAAGATGGGAGTGAGGTGAGAAAAGGGGAGAATGGAATCACTGAGAGTTTACTGTAAGAGGGTGGGAAGAGGTGATGGTGATTTAGACTGTGGGGAGCAATGCTGGGTGGAAAGTAGTCGGATTTACTTACCCAGGCTAAATCGTATGTCTGTGTACCACTCAGCAGGGTATTCAGCGCAGTAAGTCAGATAGTAGCCTTGCAGGAGTCCGTTTCCCATGCAGAAGACAAAGCCTTTGAGAAGTAACACAACTGGAAAAGGCCTCCCTCTAGTGAGGAATGAGTAAACAAATGTCCTGGGATATATGGGGGAGAAAGGTCAAGATTTGTTGTTTAAAAAAAAAGCATTCCAAACAGATAATCACATCAAACCCATTTTAAAAAAATAGAAACATTTTCCCTTAGATTTCTGCAATGAAAGAACATTATTATCTGGCTCTAAAACAAGCATTTATGATATTATTTTTATTTCATTAAAATCCATAGTAGTCACCACTCATTATTTTATTTTTACAATAGCCTTAGAAGGTAAATGTCATGCACATTCCAGAAGTTAAATTTAATCCTAGGAGCCCAGAATTGGATGCTGATGTTTTCTATAAATGAAGACGTGAAATCCAGACTATCCAGGAAGAAAAGTAAAGCTTGGCTTACCCCATCTGGTAGTGAAATGGTATTTTGATATCAGCCCCTTGACCATATGGCTTTCCATAATGTCTCTCTTGTAGGATCTAATTGTTGATATTGCAGCATTCCCTATAAAATGGCTGCAGAATCCCTTCAGATAATAGAAACTTCTCTAAATGTTAGGAATTATGAATCTAGAGGAATCTAAGAAAAGGGGCTTAAAAATGTATAAATAGCCTCTAAATAAAATATTGCCCAAGATATAATGCTAAATTCTAGACATCAAGCTACATCCGCTTTATAATTGTTATTCTTTTATGGTGCAATGTAACAGTCATACAGGAAAGGTCATAAACCTATACAAATAGTTTAATGAATAACTATCGAATAATGCCTGTATAGTCACTTACCAAGTCAAGAAATAGAACATGGTCATCACCCCAAAAGCCTCCCGTGGGTCCCTCCCTGTTCACAGTACCACCATACCCCAGAGGTACTCAATAGCTTGATTTTTATAATAATCACTTCATTTTGCCTCTGTATAATTTTACCACATTTGTATGCATCCCTAAAAATACAGTTTATTTTGCTCATTTTTAATTCCATATAACTTGAATCATACTCTATGACTCTTAGCACATTCTTTAATGTCTTATTTAACTCATTATGTTTCTAAGACGCAAGCATGTTACTGTACATAGTTATAGTTCATTTAGTTTTATCTCTGTATATTATGCTCTTAGTAAGAATATACCATATGGGGGCCGGCCGAGTGGCTCAGTTGGTTAAAAGCGCGAGCTCTGAGCAACAGGGTTGCCGTTTCGATTCCCACATGGGTCAATGAGCTGTGCCCGAGCTGCGCTGCCGCTGAGCTGCCAACAGGGGACAGGATGGTTCAGCTGTTGAGAGCACGTGCTCCTAACAACAAGGTTGCTGGTTCGACTCCCGCATAGGATGGTGGGCTGTGCCCCCACCCCATCAGGCAACTAAGATTGAACACAGCACCTTGAGCTGAGCGGCTGGGAGCTGCCAAAGGGAGGTCGGATGGCAACTGGACTTGCAGCTGAGCTAGCTGCACCCTCCATAACTAAGATTGAAGGACAACTTAGCTGTTCCCCTCCCCTAATTCCTCAATAAAAATTAAAAAATCTAAAAAACAAAACAAAAAAAGAATATACCATATGTATTTATCTGTTTTACTTTGGTAGATACTCGGGTTGTTCCTAGAGTGTTGTATCCACTCAGACATAATTTTGTTGTAACTCCCAATTTTCCCATTATTTTAGCGATTTTTTTATGCTTAAGCCTTTGATACATCTGGAATTTATTTTGTTGTAAGAAGTTAGATAAGAATCCAACCTATGTTTTTCCTAATGCTAGTAAATCGACTAAATAACTCTTTGTCACTGACATGCATTGCCAGTGGCATTGTACACTAAGTTATATATATTGGTTCTTCTTCTGGAGTCTTGATTCTGTTCCACTGATGTCTCTATTGTCAAAACTACACTGTTTAAATAACTGTACTTTTAAAATATGTCTTAATATTGGTTGGGGCCATTCTTATATCATTATACTTTTCGAGGATTTTGCAGTTTACTCCTGACTGTTTATTTGTTTGTGTGAACTTAAAACTAACTTACAAACACCCAAATTTTGGAATTACTCTTAAATTTAAAAATTAGTTAAGAGAGCAAAATGGCAGAAGGAGAATCTCCAAGAGATCACCCCTTCATAGAAGCAAAAGAAAAAACCTGGCAAAAATAAGCCAGAATTAATTTTTTTCAGAATTCTGGATATTAGCCAAAGGCTTGCAGCAACCTGGGGAGCACTTAGGCAAGAAAATGCCCAAATCTCAGTAAAGGCAGCAAGTTTTGTGGCATTTTAACTTACTCTGTCCCATCTCCCACTTTCTAGCTCTGCACAGCCTTGAAAAGTAACAGCCTGCCGGCATTCCCAGAATTGGGGGATCAAAACAGGGCTGGAACTCTTTCAAAACCTCATTCCCAAAGAGAAGTCATTCTTTTACCTGTCTGGTGGTCCCTTGAAAGGCTCCACTCAAAAGGTTTGTCTTTATTCCACCTCAAACTTACCCAGTGCGGGAGGTTTCTGGGAGGAGGGGGGATATTTTTTGACTGTCATAACAGCAAAGTGGCCTGAGGCAATGAATCTTAAGTGGGGCATATTATAGATTAATCAGAAAGTTTAGAAGGGGGCCGGCCGAGTGGCTCAGTTGGTTAAGAGCTCGCACAAGAGTGCGAGCTCTGAGCAACAGGGTCGCCGGTTCGATTCTCAGCCCGAGCTGAGCTACCAACAGGTGACAGGATGGCTCAGCTAAAAAAAAAATTTAAAAAAGTTTAAAAGAAAAGGCTGAGGAATGAGATGCATATAGAAGCTTTGAAAAGCTCAGATATATTCCTGGGAATCTAGACAGCCATGCACATGCATAGGGCCATCCACATGCTCAAAAAGGACCTGAAAAGGTCCTGGTTGACCTTGAGGTCTGTTGAAATAGCAAGCAAGGCTACAGCAGAGTTGTAAACTGCATGGTGGTTTTTGAAGGAGTTCCCTAACATGCACACAGAGGCCCTTAGCAAAGACAGAGAGACTTATTGGTCCCGGGTGTTTAAGGAAACCTCTGTCTAATCATTAACTGATCATTAAGTTAACCAAGTGGCCATAACAACAAAGATACAGGCTTCACAGAATGAGTTCAGAAAAGTCACTAAGCAAACAAACTACAACAGGCAGCAACAACAAATCCTGGGAAGCAGGGAGAATATGATTTCCAGAGTTGCCACATAATATTATTTGAAACACTTAAACAACTAAGGGACATACAAAGAAACAACAGTATGACTGATACATCAGGAAAAATGCAGTCAATAGGCACTGTCCTTGAGAATCCCAGACATTGGACTTACTTGACAAAAACTTCAAATTAACTATTTTAAATATGTTCAAAGAGCTAGAGGAAACCATGTCTAAAGAACTAAAGTATAAGAATGATGTCTCATCAAATAGAAAATATCAATACAGAGTTAGAAATTATAAAAAGGAACTGTGAGAAGTTGACCTAAGAGGAGCCATTTTAAAACAGAGCTAGGGCAGCCATTCCAGAGGAACTGCTTACATATCTTATTCCTCAAACCTTTAGAAAGTTTGAACTGGGCAAAACAGCTTTTGAACTGGGCAAAACCAACATTGTATTTCAGCCATTGTAAATATTTTTGTTAGTACCTGCAAATAAATTACAAAGCTAACAGGAAAGCAGACATCCTGCCTACCAGATTGAAAATTAAAGACATTCTTTAGAATTAGCATCACCATTATAGGTAAACAATAACTTCTTTATTTACATCTACAGAAGTTCCTTCCTAGACTTATTAAAACCAATAGAAATTCCTTTCTCTTATTCATGTAATTATTCCTCTGCCCTTTCTCATAAAAAAACCCTGCCTTCACCCCGTAATTGGTACACTATTTGCATTTCTGCCTTAATCAGTGCTTCTTAAATAGCTATTCTTTGGATCTCAAATAAACATTGTTGCCTCTCATTTGGCTATTTATTTTTAGGGTAACCAGACCAAATAGAAATCCAGAGTTGAAAAGTACAACTGAAATGAAAAATTCACTAGAGGGATTTCTTCAAAAGTTATGGAAAGAAAAAAATAGATATATTAGACTTTTTTCAAAATTCAGAACTTTTGTGCAACAAAGAATGCTATCAAGAAAGTAGACAATCTACAGAATGAGAGAAAATATTTGTAAATCATTTTTTACCACAATTTAATATCCAAATATATATAATATCCAAATATAAAGAACTCCTACAACTCAACAACAAAGAAACAAACAACCCAAGTAGAAGGGAAATGCACTTGAACAGGCATTACTCCTAAAAAAGATAAACAAATGTCCAATAAGCTCATGAAAAGATATTCAGCATCATTAGAGTAATATCAATCAAAACTACAATGATATACTACTTCAAGGCAACCAGAAAACTATAATTTAAAAAAATGACAAGTTTTGGTAAGGATGTGGAGAAATTAGAACGCTTATACATTGCTGGTGGGAATGTAAAATGGTGCAGCCACTATGAAAGACAGTCTAGCAGTTCCTCAGAAAAGTTGCCATATGACCCAGAAACTCCACTCCTAGGCATCTATCTACACAAGAGAAATGAAAACATGTTAATATAAAAACTTGTACACAAATGTTCATAGAGCATTATTCATATTAGCAAAAAATATGGAAACCAACCCAATGTCCATCAACTGATGAGTGGATAAACAAAATGTAAATCTATACAATGGCATATTATTAAGCCATAAAATGGAATGAAGTAGTAATACATGCTATAACATAGGTGAACCTTAAAACAATATCATACCCCACCTAGGAGAAAAAAGCCAGTGACAAAAGGCCTCATATCATATGATTATATGAAATGTCCAGAACAGGCAAATCCTCAGAGACAGAAGTCGATTGGTGGTTGCCAGGGGATGGGAGATGGAAGAATGGGGAATGACTGTTACTAGACACAGGATTTCTTTTGGGGGAGGGGCAGTCATATAAATATTCTAGAATGAGATAGTGGTGATGGTGCACAACGTTTTGGATATACTAAAAACCATTGAATTATATACTTTAATATGTTGCATTGTATACTTTAATATTTTTTAAGTTCATTAAGAAAAATTCAGACAGTGTTGCATAGACGTTAAATTGCAGGGCCTCTTCCACTTACTAGCTGTATGACCTTGTCACTTAGTAATTTGGCCGTGTCTGTTTCTTTATTTGCCATCTCATAGGGTTGTGAGGATTGAGTCAGTATTCTATAAAGTGCTTAGAACAGGACAAATTGTAAGAATTCAGTAAATGTGTTTTGTTAACATTATCTTTATAAGGTTTTGATAACATTACCTTTCTATTCAGGGCAGGTGGCTCCTTTCCTCTCATTCAGGTATTTTTATGTCCCTCAGTAGGTTTTTAAGTTTCTTCATATAGGTTTTGCACATTTTTTGTTACATTTAATCCCAAGGATTTAAAAAATATTTTCATGTGTGTCACTGTAAATGGGACTTTCCATTTACATCTTTTTTTTTTCATACAAACACATACTTTCTCTTTTTTTTTATTAGCTTCAGGCATACAGAACAACATAGTGATCAGACATTTACAGAACTCACAAAGTGATAACCCCAACAAGTCTACTACCCACCAGACAATGTACAGTTATTAGAACATTATTGACTATATTTCCCATGCTGCACTACACATCCCCATGATTATTTTTTAATTACATCTTCTCATTTAGAAGGCCTTTGATTTTCAAATATTAATTTTGTTCCTAGCCATATCCCGAATTCCCTTATTATTCATAATAACTTTTCAGTACATTTTCCTGGACTTCCCAGGTATATCAGCATCTGCAAATAACATTACACTTTCTTTATATGAATCTGGAAGACTTCATTCTTTGACCATGCTCTAGAATGGCATAAATAGCATTAGTAGTTACCCAGTTTTTCCACATTTGGTAGAAGCCCTTTGTGAAATTTATCTAGAACTGCATTATTGAAAGGAAGGGTTGTTAGTATTATTGATAATATCTCTATTTCTCTCATGGTAATTAATTTATTTGGATGCCTTCTTGGGCTTCCTAATAAATTCTGTAAAATTTAAATTTTCATAGACAATCACAATCATTCTAGTCTTTAAATGTATTTGTATAAGGCTGAGAAGATAATATTTTATGAAACTCTTAAACGCAGTATATTTTCTTATCACTACATCACCATCAGAACCCTTTATGCTGTCCTTTCATAGTCACAGCCATAGGCCTACCCTCTCACAGTCCCTGGTAACCACTAATCTGTTCTCCCCTTCCATAGTTTTGTCATTTCGAGAAGATTATGTAAATGAAATAATACATATGTAACCTTTTGAAACTGGTTTTTTTCACTCAGCTTAATTCCGTCAAGATTCATCCATTTCCAAGACATATATATATATATATGAAAAAAGAAAGCTGCAAAATATTTGTCTACAGTTTGCCACCTTTTTGTAATCAAGAAAGGGAAATAAGAAAAAATATATAATTCTTATAAAAGCTTTATTGAGGTAAAATTCACCCTTTTAAAAGTGCACAATTCAGTGTAGTATATTTACAAAGTTGTGCAACTATCACCACTAATTTCGGAACATTTTCATCACCCCAGAAAGAAACGTCATAGTCATGGCAGTCAATCCCAATGTCGCCTGCCTCCAGTCCCTAGCAAACACTAATCTACTTTGTCTGTAAGTATTTGCCTATTCTGAAGATTTCTTACAAATTGAATCATATAATATGTGGTCTTTTGTGACTGACTTGTTTCACTTAGCATAATGTTTTCACAGTTCATTCATGTTCTAGCATCTATGAGTACTTCATTCCTTCTTAGCCCTGAATAATATTCAATTGTATGGGTTTACATTTACACACTTGTGAGTTGGTAGAAATTTGGATTGTTTCAACTTTTTAGCTACTATGAATAATGCTGCTCTGAACATTCATGTCCAAGGTTTATGTGAATGTACGTTTTCATTTCTCTTGGGAAGATACCTAGGAGTGGAATTTCTGGGTCTTATGATTATGTTAATATTTTGAGGAATTGGCACACTGTGGACAAACTGTTTATCAAAGTGGCCATATTTGCCTACTTTTGAAAAAAAACCAAAACCCTAAGAGGATAAATGAGAAACTAATTTTAAAGGATGCTTGCCTATAGAGGGCAGAAAGAAGGGAGAAGATAAAAGGTAGAAAAGATTAGATTAAGATGGAAGTGAAACCTCACCAAACTTACCGTTTTGTTTTGTTTTGTTTTGTTTTGTTTGTTTTTTAGCTGAGCCATCCTGCCACCTGTTGGCAGCTCAGCAGCAGCTCAACTCGGGCCAGGAATTAAACCGCTGTTGCTCAGCTTGAGCGAGCTCTTAATCAACTGAGCCACTCAGCCGGCCCCAAACTTACCTTTTTATATGGTTTTGAAATTTGGACCCTATGAAAATGCCTTTACATATTTAAAAAATTAAACCATATCAAAAAGTGAAGAAAGAGCAAAGTGTAAAATTGAAAATGAACTGAAACAGAAACCCAATTGTATGTAAAATTGGTAACACCAGCACACACACAAAAAGAATCATTTCAAGTGACTTTTGAACACAGTATCCTGACCGTATGTCCTAGAGGAATACATTCTAAAGAAAGAAAGATTGGCATAGAAATAATAAACTTCATTTTTTTCTTTATCAGTAATAATGGTATTGTAGCTTATAAATTATTTTATGAGTATTGATAGAGCAAACAATAGGCCAGTCATCAAGAACTAAGATTTTCAGTGTAAAAGAAAAAGATACAACTATAAAATCAAATGAAAAGTTGTAATGTGACATTTGAATTGGAAATACCGATATGGATTCATGACTTTTAAAACTGGCCCACTCAAAGACCTAGGTGTCATGACACATGGCAGCAGCAAGCACACTGGGCAACCAGGTCTTTGTAAACACCATTCCCTAAAGGAAGTGGACACCAAGAAGTGGCTCATTTCCCATCAGGGGCAGGAAAAGTACAAGGTGAGTTAGTGTGTTGTGTTGGAAAGTAAGGCAACAACTGAAGATTAAAGGGGAAACGGGCTGACAAATTTACACAGATGCCGACTGGAAAGGAGTTCTCCTGGCCAACTTTGTGACTGAGTATCAAGAAGAATAATGACTATCATTGATTATAAATATCTATAAACTAAGGTTAATTGTGACTACCTCATTGGATTCTTGTAAAATTTAATTAGATGGTGCAAGGGGAAAAAAAAAACCTTACACAGGATAATTGCTGAATAATTTGTTTCTCCTCCCACTCCATGAGAGCTTTGAGGGCCTAAAGGTGGCTTAAATTCTTAGAGGGAAAGGGTCCTGGTAAACTACAGAAAGGCTATTAAAAAATAGTTGTTTGCCTCCCAATGTGGCCCCGTTCATGCCAACAACGCCCCAAAAACAGGCCCAAAATATAAAGTCCCTGCCTTCCAAAAACCCATGACATAGTGCATGTAGCATTGCTTTCAAATTAAACAATGAATGAACCCCACCCCCACCCTCTGGACTGTCTAAATCTGAATAGAAAGTCAATACTCATCCTGTCTCATCCAAAGGAGTAGGCATTAATCAGGACAGGCTCACTAGTATAATAAACTCCAAAGTAGCAGAGGTTACACATAATAAAAGCTCATTTCTTGCTCAGGCCACAGTGTACAGCTGTTCAGCTGTGATGATCTGCTCCGCAAGCATTCCAGAGCCAGGCTCTTCCAGGGCTTCTTCCTCCTCTGGCCGGCAGACTAAGGAAGGGAGAGAGCATGGAGGATTGTGTGAAGGTTATCTTAAGGGCGGGCTGCTGACTGGAAGTGGTGTGCATTACTCCCGCCCTCATTCCTTTGGGCCCACCCAACTGCAGGGGAGCCTAGGAAATGTAGCCCAGCTGGATTTCCCAGCAAGAAAAAGGGAGGTTGGTGAATACACAGCACAGGTGAAAGGCTCTGGAGAGCCAGGCGTCCTTCTGATCTGAATGATTTTGATGTTGGAAAGCTGGAAGCAGTTCAAAATAAATGTTTCAATGCAGAAAGCAATACAAACAATGGAGAGGAAGGGGAGGAGAGTCAAGTAGCCCAAGAGGCTGAAATTAGTACTGTGGAAGGTTGCAGGTGAGTTACACCTTTAGATCCCATGGTCAACATATGGCCTGAGCCTCAGTTTCCCTGATGTGAGACCATTTCACTTTAATCCCTCTTACACTTCTAATGAAAATTGTCTTTTTTGTGTGTTTGTTCTGATACAGATACTGACAAGTACTCTGTCGATCTAAATTTTTTTATCACTGCTAAGTAAATATTCATGTGGTGGGGGACTCATTGGAAAGGGTTAACTGAAATTGCAAATCCAATTTAAACCAAAGAAACAACCTTTAAAATTATACTTCTTGCATAGACCAACTCATATTTAACTAAGTCTTCTTCAAATACAAATGCTATTACTAAGATTATCGAGCCTATTGAAGATTTTTCACTATATGAAATTTTAGACTTGTCAATCAAAATAAATTCAAATTCTATATCTAAATACAAGATTTCTATGTATATATTTACTTGTTACATATAGTAATACTCCTTCCTCAGTCCCATCTCCCCCGTCACGCACCTCCCCACTTTTTTCTTCTTTCCTTTACAGCAAAATTCCTCTAAAGAGTTGTCTACCCCTGCCATCTCTGTCTTCTCCTCCTCTTCTTTCCTCCCTCCCTCCACCACATAAAAACTCATCTTGGTGAGACCACCAGAGACCCCCACATTTCCAAATCCAAGAGTCAATTTTCAGCTCTCTTTTTATTTGACAAGGTAATCAATCACTCTCTCCTTCTGAAAACACTGTCTTCGTTCAGCTTGCAGCACACCACTTTCTCTTGGTTCTCCTACTTCACTGATTTCTCCTCACTTTCCTTTGTTGGTTTCTCTTCATTCCCTTACCTCTAAATATTGGAGTGCCCCAGGGCTCAGGACTCTTTTCTTCTTTATTTATCACCACTGTATATGTAATCATGTCTAGTCTCATATCTTTAAAGATCATCTATAGGATGACAATTCCCAAATTTATGTCCTAGTCAGGATGTCTGCAGTCCTTGAACTCAGACTCTAATGGCCAACTTCCTACTAGGCATCCAGTTTAACACATATCTCAAACTTTGTACATCGAAACCCAAGCCCCTGATTGCCCACCCTTCCCAAAACCTGTACTCCCTGAGACTACGCCATCTCAGAAAATGGCAACTTCATTTTTCCAATTGCTCACACCAAGGACCTTAAACCATCATCAACTTTATCTCTATCTTTCATCCCCCACATAAAATCTATTAGCAAATTCTGTCAACTCTACCATCAAAGTATTTCCAGAATCTGGCCACATCTCACCAACTCTGTTCAAGCCATCATTAAACCTGTCCTGGACATTTGCAAAAGTTTCCTCTTTTGACCTGTACTTCCTTCATTGTAGCCTGTCCTCCCTAGAACCGACAAAGTAAAGCTGTAAGCTGGACCAAACTATTTCTCTCTGAAATCTCCCCTCATTGCTAATGAAAAGCCCAAATCCTTATGATTGCCTTCAAGATTCTACAGTCTGGTTCCCCAACTATTCTCTGATCTCATTTCACTTTTCCCCTTGCTCATCTCACTCTAGCCACTCCGGCCTCCCTGCTGTTACCTGAAAAGAACCAGTATGTGCCACCTCAGACCATTGTCACTTACCTGGAGAGCTCTTCCCCAGATATACACAGGCCTCACTTTTTTTTCATGTCTCTGTTCAAATGTTATTTTTACTGACCACCCTCCAAACCTCCAATGCCTCCAGCACTCATTGTCCTACAAAGCCTGCTTTCCTTATTCCAATATTCCTTTTCAAATGTAACAAACTATATTTCATTTCCTAATTGTCTGTCTCTTTTCACAAGAATGCAGGCTCTTTATGGAAAAAAATGTTATCTATTCTGTTCACCACTGTATCTTCAGTACCTGGCACAGTGTAGGACTAGAATAAATGCTGAATGAATGAAAGAGTTTATCACATGCTTTAAACAGTTTATATCATACACAAATCTTCAAATAATATCCCATGCCTATCAAATATGCATCATAGCTTCATTTACAGGAATACAAGTAATTTTATGCCCGTTGTATGTAAAATAAACATAAGAAGACTATGAAAGATGGAGAAAAGATGTCACACAGGCTAGAGACCTTGGGCTTTGAAGAACAACTTGGCAGTCAGTTCTCTGGGTTTTATTTTTACCTCATTTATCCTAGAGTTGAAGCTGAAGAAGCTGGCAACCACTAAGTGTCATTGAACACACACACAAGCCCCAACAAAGCTTACTCTCTCTAGTTAAGTAACGAGGAAAAGGAGCAACATGGCAAGAAGAAAACTTTAAGAAAATAGCTGCTCTACTACAGCCAAACACCACAGAAAAAAATCTGTGGCCCCAACCCCACCCCACCCGCCACACACATACCAGCAAAGCGTCGATAGGGAGCCTAATAAGTGAGAACTACAAATGAATTCAGTAATGTTGCAGGATGCAACATCAACACACAAAAGTCAGTTGTATTTCTATATACTAACAATGAACTATCTGAAAAAAAGAAAACAATATAATTTACAATAGCATCAAAAACAATAAAATACGTAGAAATAAATTTAATCAAGGAAGTGAAAGAGCTATATGCTGAAAGCAGTTAGATGAAAGAAATTGAAGAAGATGCAAACAAATGGGAAGATATTCCATTTTCATGGATCAGAAGAATCAATATTGCTAAAACGTCCATACTATCCAAAGCCATCTATAAATTCAATACTTATAAAAATGTCAATGTCATTTAAACAGAAATAGAAAAAAGAGCATATAAATTTGTATGAAACCACAAAGGACCCTGAAGAGCCAAAGCAATCCTGAAAAAGAAGAACAAAATTGGAGGCATCACACTTGCTGATTTCAAACTATATTACCCAGCTGTAGTAATAAAAACAGTATGGTACTGGCATAAAAACAGACATGTAGACCAACAGGATCAAGAACCCAAAAATAAATCCACATATACAGTCAATTAATATCAGATAAGGGATCCAAGAATACTCAATGGGGAAAAGATAGTCTCTTCAATAAATGGTTTGGGAAAACTGGATATCAGTATTCTAAAGAATGAAACTGGATCCCTATCTTACACCGCTCACAAAAATTAACTCAAAATGGGTTAAAGATTTAAATGTAAGAATTGAAACCTTAAAACTCCTATTAAAAAAACATAGGGAAAAAGCTCCTTGACATGAGGTCTTGGCAGTAATGTATTGGACACGTACCAAAAGCTCAAGCAACAAAAACAAAAATCAATTAAGTGGGACTACATCAAACTAAAAGTCATCTGCACAGCAAAAGAAATGATGAAGAAAATGAAAAGGCAATCTACAGAATAGGAAATAATATTTGCAAATTATATATTTGATAGGGGTTAGTATCCAAAATACATAAGGAACTCATATAACTCAATAGCAAATAATAATAATAATAATAATAATAATAATAATAATCCAATTTAAAAATGGGCAGAGGAACTGAATACACATTTTTCCAAAGAAGATATCCAAATGGCCAACAGACACAGGAAAAGGTGTTCGATATAACTAATCTTCAGGGAAATGCAAATAAAATCACAATGACATATCACCTCACACCTGTCAAAATGGCTATTGTAAAAAAAGACAAATGATCACAAGTGTTGACAATGATGTGGAACAAAGAGAATCCTTGTGCACCGTTGGTAGGAATGCAAATTGGTGCAGCCACTGTGGAAAACACTATGGAGGGTACTCAAAAAATTAAAAATATAATTACTTTATGATCCAGCATTCCCACTTTGGAGTTTATATTCAAAGGAAATGAAAACAGGATATCAGAAAGATTTATGCACCCCCATGTTCACTGCAGCATTATTTACAACAGCCAAGACATGAAAACAATCTACATGTCCACTGATGGTGGAATAGATTTTTTTAAAAGGTGATGTGTGAGACTATATGTGTGTGTGCGTGTGTGTGCGTGTGTGTGTGTGTGTGTGTAGATGTTTCTCAGCCATAAGAAAGAAGGAAATCCAGCCATTCTTGACAACATGGATGAAACCTGAGAGTATAATATTAAATGAAATACAAGGTCTGACAATTGGACAAATAGTTAACTAAGTTTATTTTTTGGAAGTGCTGAAAAGACTGCATGAAAAACTTAGACGACCTGAACTTTTCGCAAACAATTCATGGCTCTTGCATCATGACAATGCGCCAGCTCACACAACAATGTCTATGAAAGAGTTTTTAGCCAGTAAACAAATTACTGTATAGGAACACCCTCCCTACTCACCTGATCTGGCACCCAATGACTTCTTTTTTTACCTGAAGATAAAGGCAATATTGAAAGGAAGACATTTTGATGACATTCAGGATATCAAGGGTAATATGACAACAGCTCTGATGGCCATTGCATAAAAAGAGTTTCCAAATTGCTTTGAAGGGTGGACTAGGCACTGGCATTGGTGCATAGCTTCCCAAGGGGAGTACTTTGAAGGTGACCATAGTGATATTCAGCAATGAGGTATGTAGCACTTTTTCTAGGATGAGTTCGCAAACTTAATTGTCCAACCTCATAAGTCAGAAAAAGACAAATACTGTATGATCTTATTTATATGTGGATGCTTAAACAAACTGAACTCATAGAAAAAGAGAAAAGATTGGTGCTTGCAGGGGGTGGGGGTGGGAGGAGGAATAGGTGAAGGTGGTCAAAGGCTACAAACTTCCAATTATAAGATGAAGAGGTTCTGGGGATCTAATGTACAGCATGGTGACTACAGTTAACAATATTATACAGTATTATTGAAACTTGCTAAAAGAGTTGATCTTAGACGTTCTCACCACACACCAAAAAATGGCAACTATGTGAAGTGCTAGGTGTGTTAACTA
>NW_017731557.1:106112-111417 GCF_001890085.2 Hipposideros armiger
AAAAAAAAAAAAAAAGAAAAAAAAAAAGAAAAACCTAGACAAAATACGTCATGACTTTTCCGACAATCCAATATATCAGTAATTACATTAAATTTAAATAATCTAAATATACCAGTTTAAAGACAGAGTTGGCTAAAATGCAACTAAACTATATGCTATCTACAACAAATTCACTCCACATATAACAACATAGATTGAAAGTAAAAAGGTAGAAAAAGATATATCATGTAAACATAAATTCAAAGAAAGCAGCAATAGCTCTATGAATTTCAAATAAAATATACTTCAAAGTATAGAAAATTACCAGATGCCAAGAGACACATTATATAATGATAAGTGTCAATCCACCATGAAGACATAGTAATCCTCAATGTGTATTGCCAAACAACAAAGCTGCAAGTTATGTGAAGCAAAACTGAGAGACCTGAAAGGAAAAAATAGACAAATCCACAATTATAGTTGAAGACTTCAACACCCCTCTCTCAACAATATATTGGAAAACTAGAAAAGCTATAAAATCAGATAGGATATAGAAGAGTAAACAACATTATCCATCAACAGGATATAAGTAACATTTATATTACACTTTACTCAAAAACAGCAGAATACACATTCTTTTCAAGTGCCCACAGGACATACAAGTAAGCTCTTAGACGCTACAGCTGTCTTACTACCACCAAAGGCTAGCTAGCCTTTCTTAGAATAGAGCCAGGAAAAAAAGCAGAGCCAAGACTTAGAGAGAAAAACCAGGTCCTGATGGTATCTTTGGAACCACAGCATCAATCTAGACCTAAAGTCAGAATTTTCCAGTTGTAAGAGTTAATAAGTTCAGGTTTTACTTAAGCCTATCTGGATTGATTTTTCTGTCACTTGGAATGAGAGTCCTGATTAAATGCACCATCATACTGTTCTCTTTTGAAATAAGCATCAAACTTTTCCAAGTTTAAAGACAGAATTGGTGAGGGTTTTAGGTTGCATTTAATCATAAAATACAGTTTCCCCCAAATTACTCCCTTTGGAGAAGAACCCACCAAAATGTCTTTCGTGGTTTTGGAGCCTCTCTGTATGCCAAAGGGCACTGAGCCATCCAAGTCCTCGGAGACTTTGGCTCACTTCCCCAAGTCCTCCCCAAGAAATAACAAACACTGACAATGAACAGTCACTTGTTTGTATGCTCAGATCGTATCTGTCATTGTAAATAATGGTTTGGGACCATATTAGAGAGTGGATGTGTAGGCCAATGCAAAGGTGACTAAACACAGACTGAGTCCCATCCACTTATAGTGTATTATGACCTTGTGTGGTAGCTTGCATAGTGGTCCTCAGACAATATATGCCCACACTCTAATTCCAAGAACTTGGGAATATCACTTTATTATAGCAAAAAAGTGAATATTATATGACAAAAGATGTGATTAAATTATAGATCTTGAGAAGAGGTTGTCCTGGATAATGTGGGTGGGCTCTATATGCAGTCACACGTTTCTTTATACAAGAAAGGGAGAGAAGAAGAGGACAAAGACCTACAGAGGAAACAGCGACATGAAAACAGCACAGAGATGCAGCCACAGGCAAGGAACGCTAACAGCCACCAGAAGCCGACAGAGGCAAGGAACAGATTTTCCTTTAGAGTTTCCAGAGGGAGCAGTCTTACTGACACCTTGATTTCACACTTTGGGCCTCCAGAACGGTGAGAGAAATTTTTCTGTTATTTTAAGCCACCCAGTTTGTGGTAATGTATTACAGCAGCTACAGGGAACTAATATACCTTATTAGAGTAATATTGGACCATTGAAATTAATTTCAGTTCAGGCATCCAGTAGAGAAAATACCAGCAAGGGACCAGAGACAGCTAATATTTATATAATGTTCACTGTGTTTCAAGTAGTGCTCTAAGTATTCTGCATATATTAAATCATTTCATCTCTATAATAACCCTAGGAGATAGGTATCATAATAATCCCCATTTTACAAATAAGAAACAGAGGCATAGTGAGATTAACTTGGCCTAAGGTCACACAGCCATGAAATAGCAAAGCTGGGATTCAAGTTCAGGTGGAGCTCGTTCCAGAGGTCATGTTATTGAGTCACCATGTGAGAAAAATGAAGCCGTTCCATGGGCATTTGTCTATATCACAGGTTCTCACCACTGACGGCACAATCAAATCACCTGAGGGGCTTTAGAAACACTAAAAGGGAAGACAAGTTAATCAGAATCTTAGACATAGGACATTGAGCATTAGTAGCATTTAAAAGTTTCCCCACATGATTCAAATGTGCAGTCAGAATTAAAAACCATAGACATAATAACCTCCAATGGCAGATTTAACTAATTTTTTCAAATTGGCATTGAGCAGATGTCTTGGCTTCTCCAAAGTCTGTGTCCACACAGAGAAATTAAATTGCCAAATCTAGTAAAATAAAGGCTCACTTCAATAAAACCACATTTTTCCCCCCTCTGCAATGGAGTGGTTATTTTCTATCACAGGCAATAGTACCATGGGGAAAATTCAATGTGAAGTTTCCCCCAAGGCCCTGGGACTTCTTCCCACCTTGCTATGATGCTCTGGAAGTGAGAACAGCCAGGTCCCAGTGTCAACCTCCTGCAGATGACATCAGTTCTAATTCAGTAGATCTATTTAAATTATGAAAAACGTTAAGATGATTAGCTCATGAAGACCTAAAATACAGTACACTATTTTTAAGTTTTCTGTTTATATGTTATCAAATCTTTATATTTGTGTCCTGGTAGTATTGGGACACCCTGGAACTGCTCACACACTCATTTTTCCTTTTTCTTCCTGCCTCTATCTCAAAATAAAAGCTCAAACTGAACATCTAATGAGTTACCAAGGTTTTAAGAAACTTTGAGGATTTCTCTGAGTAATGGAAATGTAATCGTCATGGAGATACAACTTCCTACAAGAAAGTTGTATGTATTTATGTATTTATTTATTTACTTGTTTGTTTGTTTATACATACCCTAGAAAATCAAAATCTGAGTATAAAAAAAAAATCGACCAACCTCTTGGCCTAAGTAACTATGAATTCATTTGATTAACTAGTTTCTTTTCTTTTTCTTTAAGTCGATAAATTTGGTGTGAGTTTTGGTGTTGTGTAGGCACACCTGCTCAGTCACTCATGCTAACTGGTCGTGACCAAACTAATAAATGATAAATGGCAACATGGGGTGGTTTTTAGCTTGAAGTACAAAGTTCAGCAAGCCTATTAATGTAGGCTAAAGACAAGACACATTCACTGTTGGATACAAATATCATGTCTCCCCATGTATAAGACGCTCCCATGTATAAGATGCACTTTAATTTTGGGGCCCAAAATTTGAAAAAAAATGTATTACATAAAGTTATTGAACTCAAGTTTTATTCATCATAAAATTCATNTTGTAATTGCAGAAGTCAAACGTGACTTGTATTCATCTTTTGTTATTGGTATATATTGAGTATTACAATTTTAATACAGTTTTCCTTTCTTAAAAAGGGTATACATTTTTTGGCACCCTCTGTATATTTTTAAATAAAAATAAATAATAATTGCAATTGATAAATCAAGTTGGAATTTTTTTAAAATTCAAGTAATCCACAGGAGGCAGGACAAAGAAAACAGATATGGAAAATAGAACAAACAGGGCCAGCTGAGTGGCTCAGTTGGTTAAGAGTTATCTTAAGAGCACAAGATCTGAGCAACAGGGCCACAGGTTCAATTTCCTCATGGGCCAGTGACGCTGCACCTGAGCTGAGCTGTCGCTGAGCTGCCAACAGGTGGCAGGATGGCTCAGCTTGTGAGAGCATGTGCTCCTAACAAGACTGCCTGTTCGATAGTGGGCTACACCCACCCGCAACTAAGACTGAACTCGGCACCTTGAGCTGAGCTGACACCCAGATGGCTCAGTGGATAGAGTGTGCACTCTTAACAACAAAGCTGCTGGTTCAACTCCCACATGGAATGGTGGCTACATCCACCTGCAACTAAGATTGTAACACAGCACCTTGAGCTTAGAAGTCACAAGCTGCCAACAGGCAGCCAGATGGTGACTGACGCCCTCCACAACTAAGATTGAAGAACAACAACTTGGCTGGTCACCCTCCGCAATTACCCAAAACTCTTCCTCTCCCCCATTTCCCCAGTTAAAAAAAAAAAGGAAAGAAAAAGAAAATAGAACAAACAAAATAAAATGGCAGACTTAGCTTTAATATTGGATTGTCAGAAAAGCCATGATGCATGTTTGCGACAGATGGCACTAGTTCATTTCAGAAAGTACTAGAGTCATTCGCATCTATGTTATTGCTATGTCATTTGACAGCTGACAGTTCTAGCTTCATTCTAAAAGAAATTGAGCAATTTGGTTGAGTTTTGCAGATTTTACAACAAGTTGAAGATGGAAGACCAAACTGTTCATTTTTGCCATATTTTACCATTTTACTTCCATAAAGGGAAGAATGCACGTCAAGCTTGTGTCAAGTCGCATAAAGTTTATAGTGATAATGCTCTACAAGAACGTCAGTGCCAACAATCGTTCATGAAATGCCATGCTGGTGATTTTTATCTCAATGATGCTCCTCAGTCAGGGAGGCCCACTGAGGTTGATGACAACAAAATAAAGGCATTGATCAAGTCAAACCCACATTACACGACACAAGAGATTGCAGAAACATTGAACATCCATCATTCAAGGGTTTACCACCACCTGAAGAAGCTGGGATACATAAGCAAGCTCGATATTTGGGTTCCGCATGAACTCCAAGAAGTTCATTTGACGGCGCGTATAAACATCTGCAATATGCTCATTAAACGTGAGAAAAACTATCTTTTTTGAAGCTACTGATAACTGGTAATGAGAAGTGGACTGTTTAAAACAGCGGTTTTCAACCTTTCACAGGGTCGCCTAAGACCATCGGAAAACACATATTTTCGATGGTCTTAGGATCTGAGACACCACTCCACTATCCGTCTCCAGGCCCACATGTAGATATGCCCACATCCGAGTACCCGGCAACCCCTGTGAAAGGGTCGTTCGACCCCCAAAGGGGTCGTGACCCACAGGTTGAGAAACACTGGTTTAAAACAATGTGGTGCGCAAAGTCTTGGTCCCGACCTGATAATTCGCCTCAAACGACATTGAAAGCAGACATTCATCAGAGGAAGGTTATGCTCTCAGTGTGGTGGGATTTTTTTGTTTGTTTGTTTAAATTGGGGAATTGGGGGGATGGGAATCGTGCTGGGGAATTGGGGTAAAGGGAAACAGAAAAGTTGCTGTCCTTTTGTTCTTCAGTCTAGTTGTGGAGGA
>NW_017731557.1:115925-137473 GCF_001890085.2 Hipposideros armiger
TTGAAAAAAAATGTATTACATAAAGTTATTGAACTCAAGTTTTATTCATCATAAAATTCATACAACTCCTCATCACTGTCTAAACTCCCAACCATTAGCTTGTCCTCATCTGTGTCTGATGATGAATCACTGTCTTCATATATTGCTTCGTCCTCAGTTCCCTCTATGGCATTTGAAATGCCACACTTCTTAAATGATTTGACAATGATCTACAACCACTGTATAAGATGCACCCAGTTTTTAGACCCCAAATTTTTCGTAAAAGGGTGCATCTTATACATGGGTAAATATGGTATACCATTTCTCTAAGCTGCAATTTTGTCTCCTTTATTTCATATTGTTTGAAAAAAGTCATGGTTTCCTAATTCCAGGTGTTTGGCTTCATATTTTAGCCTAAATTTGCAGGGCTTCTGATTTCTTTTGGAAACAAATTGCTCCAGCAATGAGGCCTACATGTTGCCATCATTCTGAGAACTTTTACGAAGTTCCCATCTTCTTTTAAATATTGCCTTGGGACTCAGTAGCCTTAATAAATGGACACAACATTCAAAGATAGACCTGCCTCAGCATACCTCCCTCCTATATCTCCAGAAGTCCTTCAGACAAAAGAAAAATATAAAACCAGATAGAAATGTGGATTAACCCTTAAAAGCGAAGGGCATCAGAAATGGCAGCTACATGGGTAAATATGTTTTTGATTACTTAAATCACTTTAAAAGACAATTAACTGTTAACAAAAATAATAGCAATATTTTGAAGGTTTTATAGCATGTATATAAGTAAAACAAACGACAACATAAACATCAAGAGGGGAGACATGGAAGTATATTACTTCATATTCCTATACAATACATGAAGTAGTATAATACCACTTAAAGGTAGAATGTGATATATTTAGTATACATTCTGTAAAACTCTAAGCAAAATAGCAAAAGAAAGAGTTATAGCTAATAAGTCAACAAAAGATATAAAATGGAATAAAATAACACCCAATCCAAAAGATGGGAGATAAGGAGGAAATGGGAACAAATAACAGAGGGGCAAATAGAAACAAAGAGCAATACGATAGATTGGAACCAACTATATAATAAATATTTCAACATCCCCAATTAAAAAGCAGAGATTGTCAAAGTTGAGCAAAAAGCAAGACTCAACTACATGATGCCTTCAGAAAACACACGTTAAATTTAAAGACAGGAAGAGATTAATAGTAAGATGTTAAAATATATATATAACATGTTGACCCTAGTAAAAAGGAAGCTATAGTGACTGAATTAATATCAGACAAAAGTAGACTTCACAGCAGAGAATATTACTAGGATAAAGATGATTATTTCATCATGATAAAATTACCAATTCATTAAGGACATGAAACTCCTAAATGTTTGTGTACCTAATAACACAGCTTCAAAATACATAAAGCAAAAGCTGATAGAATTGTAAGGAGAAATAGGCAAGTCCACAATTTTAATCAGACATGTCAATAGTCCTTTCTCAATAATTGATAAAACAATTAGAAAAATCATCAGGATATAGAAGATTTAAAAATCATCAGGATATAGAAGATTTAAAAATCATCAGGATATAGAAGATTTAAAAATTTGACTTTATCAGTCGAATTAACCTTTGGACAGTTTTAGCACTCTTACTTACAGCAAAATATACATTCTTTTCTAGTTTACAGGGAATATTTACATAGACCAAGTTCTGGACCACAAAACAAGCTTTAATTCAAAAAGTTTAAAAAGACATAAGTCATACAAAATATGTTTTCTGTCCACAATGGAATTAAATTAGAAATTAATGACAGAAAATATCTGAAAAATCCCCAAACACTTGGAAACTAGCACCTTTCCAAATAATCCATGGATTAGAGAAGAAATCAAAAGAGAAATTAGAATATTTAAAATGAATTAAAACAAAAACAACATATTAGAATTTTTGAAGTGCTATAAAGCAGTATTTAGGGTGAAATTTATAGCAATAAATGTCTGCATTAGAAAAAGGAGAAGGTCTCAATTTGTAACCTGAGCTTTTACCTCAAGAAACAGAAAATGGAGAGCAAATCAAAACCAAAATAAGCAGAAAGAAGGAAATAATAAAAATCAAAACAAAAACAATTAAATAGGAAACAGAAAATTCAATAGAGAAATTCAATAAAACAAAAATCTGGTTATTTGAGAATATTAATAAAATTGATAAAGCTCTAGCTAGACAGATCAGGAAAATAAGTTAGAAGACATAAATTACCATTATCAAGAATGAGAGAGGTGACATCCCCATGGATTCTACAGATACTAAAAGGATATGCATATTTGTGCGTTGACACTTTACCAAGTAACATGATTGCATTTTAAGGGATCTTCAACATCATAACACAAAGGGTCATTATGAAAGGTGACAATTTCAGAAGCTAGTGATGTCACTGTGGCTTAGTAGGGGTGATCTTACAATGAATGGTGACATTTTCCTTAAAACAAACCCCTCAAATCCCTTGTATCAATCTCTATTGACATTTAATCACATGCTCAGTTTGCAAAGTACTTCTTACAGTTTTGTAATATCAGTATTATTTCTTCTATTAGGTATAGTGGGAGTTAAAATATTAAACACTTTCAAAATATTATAAGAAAAACTGCAAACTTAAAGTATCAGCTATTTATATCACTTTACATTCCAACCATTATCATTATTAATTCATACTTGTTGATATGAATTTAGTCAGAGTATACTCTTATGGGCTAGTTTTTCACCAAATGACTTTATATATTAATACTTATTTCCATAATACAGAGGGTGCCAAAATAATGTATACACATTTTAAGAACGGAAAAAACTGTATTAAAATTATGCTGGTGGTAACCACTTTGAGCACATCTTGTAATTGCAGAAGTCAAACGTGACTTGTATTCATCTTTTGTTATTGGTATATATTGAGTGTTACAATTTTAATACATTTTTTTCCTTTCTTAAAATTTCCTGTGTATACAGGGCTAGCCAAGTGGCTCGTTGGTTAAGAGTTGGCTTGGGAGCTCGAGCTCTGAGCATCAGGGCCACGGGTTCGGATCCCACATGGGCCAGTGACTCTGCGCCCTCTACAGCTAAGATGGTGAACTACAGCTCGACCTGGAGTTGGGCTGCCATGAATTACCAGCGACGGCATAGGCAGTGGGGCTGCAGTGGGCTGCTATAAGCTACCGTGAGCTGCCATGAGCTGCCGTGAGCAGCCATCCAACGGCCGGTGACAAATCTGCCTCAGCCAGGAAGAGCGCAATGATCACAATACCAACATGGGCCAGTGAAGCTACATTCTCTACAACTAGACTGAAGAACAAAAGGACAGCAATTTGTCTGTTCCCCTTCCCCGATTCCCCAATGCTGTTCCCTCCTCCAATTCCCCAATAAAATCTTTATGAAAAAAAAAAACTTAATGTTTCTTTTAAAAAAAAAGTGTATACATTTTTTTTGGCACCCTTTGTAGATATAGTCCAAGAGGACTATACTTGTCATGTATACTTAATAGTTTTAAATATACATGATATTCAATCGTATTGATTACAATCAATCAGCCCTCAATTGTAGAGCATTTAAGTAACTTCCAGTGTTTCATAGTTTTGAATAGAAACACTATAACTTTGTATAAACTGATTTCTTTCTTTGGAAATGTTTACCTTGAATATTTCCCCCAAGTAAAATTCCTGAACCAAAAAAAAAAGTGAACAGTTTAACTGTTTTTCAGCTATTTTTAAACATTGCCAGAATAGTGTCACAGAAAACAATTCTCATTGACACAGGGCCACACATACAATTTTCTCACAGACCTAACTACAGTTTTTAAAATCTTTATTAAGGTATAATTAACAGTTAACTGCACATATTTAAAGTATGAAATTTGATAAGTTTTGAAACCATTATGATATCAAAATAAAGAACATATCCATCACCATCAAAAGTTCACTTATAGGGCTGTTGGTTAGAATGCGAGCTCTGAGCAACAGGATCGCTGGTTCAACTCCCACATGGGCCAATGAGCTGCACCCGAGCTGAGCTGCAGCTGAGCTGCCAATGGGTGGCCAGATGGCTCAGCTGGTGAGAGCACATGCTCCTAACAACAAGGTTGCCGGTTCAACTCCCGCATGGGATGGTGGGCTGCGCCCCTCCCCCCCCAACGAGATTGAAACCTGCGACTGGACTTGGAGCTGAACTTGTACCCTCCACAACTAAGACTGAAGGACAACAACTTGACTTGGAGTTAATGGGTCCTGGAAAAACACAATGTTCCTCTTCCCCAGTTCCCCAACACTGTTCCCTTCCCCAACTCCCCAATAAAATCTTTTTTTTTTAAAGTTCTCTTATGGCCTTCATTATCTTACCCTTCTACCTTTCCCTTTGTCCCCAGGAAATCACTGATGTACCATCTTTGTACTATAGATTAGTTTGAACTTTATATAATTTTATATAAGTGGAATCATAAAGCAAGTATATGCTCTTTTCTGCTTGGCTTCTTTTACCCAGAATAATTATTTTCAGTTTCATCCATGTTGTAGCACAAACCAATAGTTAATTCATTTTATTGCTGAATAGTATTCTAGTACATTATACCACTGTTCACTCATTCACCTGTGGAAGGACATTTGGGCTGTTTTCAGTTTTTTGTTTTGTTGTGTTTTGGGCTACTACAAATGAAGCTGCTATGAACATTTGTATACAAGTCTTTGTATGAACATGTGCTTTTATGTTTCTTGGGAAAGTAGGTAGCAATGGAATGGCTATGTCATATGTTAGGTTTATGTTTAACTTTTTAAGAGACTGTCAAAATATTTTCCAAAGTGGTTGCCATTTTACATTCCCATCAACACCTTATAAGAGTTCTAGTTCTTTCACCTCCTCACCAACACCTGGTATGGTCAGTCTTTTTAATATTTTCCATTCTAGTGGATGCATAGTATTATTCCATTGTGGTTGAATTTGCATTTCTCTAATGATTAATAATGTTGAGCATCTTTTCATGTTATTTGCCATTCATATGTTTTCTTTGGTGAAATATCTGTTCATGTTATGAGGCGCAGGAGCAAATCATTAGAGAAAGAAAAGCATTTTCAGCAAATGGTCCTGGAACAATTGGATATCCATATGCCAAAAAAAAACCCCAAAAAACTCTGATTCATACTCTTAACCCCAAATAAAAATTAACTCAAAATGAATCATAGACATAAGAGTAAAACCTAAAACTATAAATCTTCTATAAGGAAATATAAGAGAAATCCCTTGTGACTTTAGATTAGGCAAAGATTTCTTAGATATGACACCAAAAGCAGAAAAACAAATAGAAAAATTGGATTTCATTAAAATTTAAAACTTCTGCTTTTCAAAAGACACTTTTAAGAAAATGGAAAAGACAAGCCACACAGATTAGATGAAAATATTTGCAAAGCATATACTTGGTAAAGGACTTGTATCCAGAATATATAAAGAACTTTCAAATTCAATAATAAGAAAACAAAGGACCCAATACTTCAGTATTTAGATGTGTTTATCAGATATATAACTTTGGGCAAGTAAAGAACATTCACTGAGAGACTGAAGTGAGATTATGTACTACTGTTAAAAGAGGGCAGATAGAGCAAGAGAGAAAAACAGACACTGTATACAGAAATGGATCTTGGGATGTTTAATGGAAGAATTTTGAAAATGGCCCAGAGCCTGATTTAAGGCTTGGATAGTAATATTGAATGTTATGGCATAGATACAAAAGCTTTTTGGAAATTAAAGAGGAAAGGTATTCCAAAACAGAGTATATGGAGGGCAATTTTCAGTCATAGGCTACCAAACAGGCTGAACTGACTGGACATCACATTCCCACCCACTAATCTTGGAATAGACCATCTTCAGAGGACCAACTCAAGTGCTTGCCCGTCATTCACATTCACTGCCACCAATCACAGTAATCAGATACAGTGCAGTCACTTGTGAAGTAGGGTTAATGTTAGCAATTGTGTCAAGAACAAAATGAAATAACCAATGTAAAACACATAATTCCTGGAACACCCAGAGCTCAAAAAATCGTAGTTCCCCTTCCTTTATTCCCTTCCATTACCAAATGGAAGGCAAATTGCACTGTTGGCCCCAGTTCAGAGGGTTTTAAAATTTAGAACTCCTATGCTGAGCTGACTCCCA
The DNA here is from genome assembly GCF_001890085.2 of Hipposideros armiger. Taxonomy (NCBI): domain Eukaryota; kingdom Metazoa; phylum Chordata; class Mammalia; order Chiroptera; family Hipposideridae; genus Hipposideros; species Hipposideros armiger. The sequence goes on from NW_017731557.1 coordinate 122,103, forward strand.
TTCAAGACTCCGGGGTTGAGCATAGAAACTTTTAAAACAACTGGAGTTCAGATTTTGCTGTCCCCATTGCCATGCATGGCAGGGAGTCGAAAAGCAGAAAGGGGAGTTGCCAGAACCAAGTTGCCAGTGTCTGACAAAAATCAACAGGTAGACAACATGTGTATTCTATCTAGTGTCAATACTATTATGCTCCCCTTCCTACTTGCTGAGGGACAGTCATTAGCACATCCCTCTTCCTTTCCACTGACCCTCACCCATTCCTCCTCGGGTAAGCAGTGAATTACCTGACTGGTAAATTTGAAATCACGACCTCTCAAAGATACAGCTTAGCCCTTTTCTCATTCTGCTATCTTTTCAGAACAGGCACCACTGCAAAAGGCCTGTAGGTTGTTCAGTCATGGCTGCTGCGGAGTATTTTTGAGGTAGTTAGGAGGCCCACATGATCCAAAATGCAATATACATTCTCCCAGACCAGCTTCAATACTAATAAGGGTGGTCATTTGTCTCTAATTGTCTAATTCCTAGGTCCATCTCTCAGTTGGTTCTGAACTTGGATGGGGAAGAGGGATGCCATTTACTGGGCCCCCTCAAAACCCACCAACCCGTCTGCCCTCTATTCAATGCATACTCACACACAGACAGGCACCAGAGAATTTAGCATGTTTGATAGCATGACTGTGGTCTCCCTTAGGTCCACATGTCCTTCAATTTGCATTTTCCCACCGTGCTGGGCCTCTCAGACTGACATTGCTGCCACCCAACTTTCACACCAGAAAGAGTGATAGACACACAACGGTGGTTACTTTCCTGCCTTCCTCCTGGAGTGCAAGCACCAGGTGTTGTCCTTCTTTTGTGTCTCCCATAGGACTTCGCACAATTCCGAACACATGGAGCTCTGATAAAGAGTCGGGATACCTGGGTTCAAGCCCCTATGAGCTCTGCCCCTTCCTTGCCATGTGACTTTGTAAATATCACTTTGCCAGTTTGGATCACTGTTTCCTTATCCTGCTTGTTCTTTTTAAGAGACATTAAGCTCTATTTTAAGTGAGCAAAAAGATTCCTCCTTCAATGTGGTAAAAGTGAAATGGTCAAGATCTCTAAAGCTTGTTTACATTTTTGGCAAATGTAGCTCTATATTTTCCAGATGTGTTTAGGAGGTCATCCATTTTGTAATGTAAACTCCAAAACTCCTACTGTTACCCACAATATTTGAATAAAGGACTTGGAACCCACAAATTCTCAAAAAAATTATGTTTACTACCAAATTCCTACTTAAGCAGAGCACTGCTTTGCTACAGAACTTAACAAAATTTTATTATAGAATTACCAGAGCACTGAATATAAACCTATATCATTTATGATTTTCTTAAGGAGGGGCTGGCAAACTATGGCCCACAGGCCAAATATAGCCCACTGCTTGATTTTATAAACGAAGTTTTATTGCAACACAACCACACTCATTCGTTTACATACTGTCTGTGATTGCTTTCATGCTATAATCAGATTTTATAACTCAGTTGTGACAGAGACTATATGGTTGCAAAGCCTAAAATCGTCACTATTTGGCTTTTTACAGAAAAAGTTTGCTGACCCCCATTCTAAAGAATCATTCAGTTAATCTTCATTAATCAAAATTATGCTTCATGAATGTCCTTCACACATGATTAAGTGACCAGAACAATGTAGCTTACACTGCTGGGGCCTTTCTTCTCAATCTGTAGGAGGGAAGATTTGTCTAGATGATTTCTAATGTGGGCATTAATCACCATTCTGGTTCTCAGCCAATGAGTAATTTCCTTTGTGATGTTTGATAACTTCTGAATATTTGAGGTATTTTCTCCTCTGATGAAATTGGAAAAACATTGGCAGGGCACCTCAGGAGACTCAGATTCCAGTCCTCTCTTTGCCTCTAATTGGTTAAAACTCTTGGTGCTTTGCTTCTGTAAAATGAGCCACTGGACAGATGAGGATGGTGTTCCTTGAAACAGAGAAGTATGATCCCGCATGTGAAGCAGCTCATGTAAGGCCACCCCAGCTGCTACACGAGCCCAAGGAAGAGCATCGCAGTGGGGTTTACAGAGAAGAGATTCGGGGAAAGCTTCTTGGAGGAAGTGGTGCCTGATCTGAGTCTTGAAGGATGGGGAAGAATTCATGCTGCTGGAGAATGAACTGACAAATAAAGCAAAAGTTACCTTATTGAAGCCATTGTTTTATGTGGCTGATTAGAAAATGTCATCTGGTTCAAGCATCTACACCCCAAGAAAGATCTCTCTAAATTCAAACAGATTCTAATATATGTATTCCACTCTGCTTCTGCATGTACATTATGGAAAGCACACTGCCCAGCGACTTTTCAGAATGCAATCACCTTTTTGGGAAAAGACATTTCTTTTTCTTTTTTCATCCAAACACTAGGGTTACAGCCAAGTCTTGAATAAGCATTGGCTGCTATAGGTATAGGTGATATGATAACCACTGCGTGGGACACCAAGGCTTCTTGGGGAAATGAAAATAATCAGAGACTGTGGACAAAGGATCATTCCAGGATTGTAATGAAGGTCAATAAGAGGTGAGATAACTCGAACTTCAAACTCTCTTGGCAGTGGGATTAGGCAACATGCTTACACAGCTGTCATTTTTCATGTGGCTAAACCATTCAAACACCCACAACAATAGATTCTGAAGGGAGGGGAATTATCTGAGTTGACATAGCCATGCAATCTCAGCAATGATTCCTAAGTAATTGCTAGCTCTCCCACAATTCTAATTGCTTGTACTGATGTTAGAAGTAGTGAGCATTCATGCATTCAACAAATTTTAGTGAGTGTGAATTATGTATAAGCACTTTTCTATAAACTCAGGACACAGACAAAAAAATAAGATAAAAATCCTTTTCCCTTGTGGAACTTACATTCCAGTGGACCACCCTTGTATGGAGAAAAGTGTAAAGAGTTTTAACTTCTATCCAACAGGACACATTGCTGTTCTGAACAGTCTCCAGGGGACGTTTTGCTAAAGAGTCTAAGCCACACCTGTGCCAACTTTCTTCCTGAGCCCTTGTCCCTCCATCTCATTCTCTGTGTTATAGCTATGACAGGATAGCGTCAAGCCAAGACAGCCTGATGCTTTTTCCTTTTTTTTTTTTTTTAAGATTTTTATTGGGGAACTGGGGGGATGGGAACAGTGCTGGGGAATTGGGGGAAGGGGAACAGACAAGTTGCTGTCGTTTTGTTCTTCAGTCTAGTTGTGGAGGATGTTGCTTCACTGGCCCAAGTTGGCACCATCATTGCGCTCTTCCCAGGCAAGGCAGATCAGTTGCCAGCTTCTAGACGGCTGCTCACTGCGGCTGCTGGCCGCTCACGCTGGCTGCTGGCTACACACAGTAGCCCATGGCAACCCACTGCCACAGGGGCTGCAGCCTACGCCGTCGCCGGCGACTCATGGCAGCCCAGCTCCAGGTTGAGCTGTTGTTCAGCATCTTAGCTGTGGAGGGCAGTGTCACTGGCCCTCATATGTGGGAGCTGAACCGGGGCCCTCTGGCGTCCCAAGCCAGCTCTTAACCATCGCGCCACTCGGCCGGCCCCTGATGCTTTTTCCTTAATGTACCCTCATTATCAAACCACATGACCCCTAAAGCCTCAAAACAAAAATGCTCATAGACTTGGTACCACTTCTGGGAATCTTGACTAAAAATATAGTCCTAACTTCTGAAAATAATTTATGTGCATCACAGGTTTATTTAACCAAGCTCCTCCTCTCCACCCCTACTGAGAAAGGGAGAAATTGAATGTCCGACTGTAAATTAATGGATAGGTAAATTATCATCTTTTTCATGAGATGAAATCACAAGAAGTCATTAAGATTAGATTTACAAACACTCCATGATAATGTGTGAAAATACTTATTATAAACTGTTAGGTAATCAAGCAGAAGGAAAGCCTATATATATTCAATATCACAAGCATGTGTGAAAATCTACTAAAAATAAATAAATAAATAAATAAATGCCTTGACTTCAAGTCAAGATGGTGGAGTAGGTAAACTCTGTGCTTGCCTCCTCCCATGATCACTATAAAAATACAACTGAATTATAGAACAACCATCACTGAGAACCACCTGAAGTTTTGCTGAATAGAAGTCCTATCACGAAGGGTATAAAGAAGTCACCACGAGACTGGTAGGAGAGCTGGAGACCTGAAGGGGCAGGTCCCACACCCAGGGTATAGCAATTAAGGAATAAGAGGGTTGGCTCAAATAATCTCGTAAGTTTTAAGCTGGATGCTTTTTTCTTTGACGCTAATTTAGTGAAGAGAATATCTATACTTAATAATGTAATTTTGTTGTTAAAAAAAAGAAATAAGAGGGGTATCTTGACTGTGGAGGTCCCCCCTGAGAAGTGAGGGGGGCCCAGCTCCACACCAATCTCTCCAGCCCCAAGCACCAGTACCGGGAGGAAGAGTCCCCACAACATCTGACTGTGAAACCAGAAGGGACTGTGAAACACCAAGGGCTGTGGGAGACAGACACCCTGCTCCTTTTTCTTCTAATTTAATTTTATTCATTTTTTAATTGCAGTTGACATACAATGTTGTATTAGTTTCAGATGTACAGCACAATAGTTATACATTTATAAAACTTACAAAGTGATCCCCCCAATAAGTCTAGTACCCACTTGGAACTATATATAGTTATTACATATTATTGACTATATTTCTTATGCTGTACTTTGCATCCCGGGACTATTTTATAACTTCCAATTTATACTTCTTAATCCCTTTATCATTTTCACCCAGCCCCTTAACCACCACCACCACCACCCCAATCTGGGAACCATCAGTTTGTTCTCTGTATCTATAGGTTTCTTTTTTAATTTTTTATTTTGTTTTTTAAATTCCACACATGATATAAGTGAAATCATATATTTGTCTTTTTCTGTCTAACTTATTTCAGTTAGCATAATACCCTCTAGGTCCATTGATGTTGTTGCAAATAGTAACATTTCATTCTTTTTTATGACCAAGTAATATTCCATTGTATATATGTACCACATCCTCTTTATCTCATCATTTATCAGTGGACACTTAGGTTGCTTCCATATCTTGGCTATTCTATATGAAATGTCCTTCTTGGTCTCTTCTTTTAAAGCCTTTGTTTTAAAGTCTATTTTGTCTGATATAAGTATTGCTACACCAGCTTTTTTTTCATTTCCATTTGCTTGAAATATGTTTTTCTATCCCTTTACTTTGTCTGTGTATGTATCTTTCCATCTGAAGAGTGTCTCTTGTAGGCAGCATATGTTAGTCTTGTTTTCTTCTCCATTTAGCTACCTTATGCCTTTTGATTATAGCATTTAATCCATTCACATTTAATTACTGATAGGTATGTAGTTATTGCTATTTTATTATTCATATTTATTTTTCCTCTTCTTAAAGATGTCCTTTTAACACTTCTTGGTTGGGCGGTGATGAGCTTCTTCAGCTTTTTCTTGTCTGGGAAGCTCTTTATCTCTTTGATTCTAAATGTTTCCCTTGCTGGGTAGAGTAATATTGATTACAAGTCCTTTCTTTCCATCACTTTGAATATTTTGTGCCAATTCCTTCTGGCCTGCAATGTTTCTGTTGAGAAATCAGCTTACAGTCTATGGAAGCTCCCTTGTATACAACTAACTGCTTTTCTCTTGCTCCTTTTAAGATTCTCTGTATGTCTTTAATCTTTGTCATTTTAATTATGATGTGTCTTGTGAGCCTGTTTGGGTTCACCTTGTTTGGGACTCTCTGTGCTTTCTGGACTTATATGTCTATTGTCTTTGCCAGATTCAATGCAATCACTATCAAAATACAACTGGCATTTTTCACTTCACTAGGACAAATAATCCTAAAATGTATATAGAACCACAAAAGACCCCAAATAGCCAAATCAATATTGAAAAAGAAGAACAAAGTTGGAGGTATCATGCTACCTGATATCAAACTATACTACAAAACTATAGTAATAAAAACACCTTGATACTAGCATACAAACACATACATGTAGACCAATGGAACAGAATAGAGAACTCAGAAATAAACTCATGCCTATATGGTCAATTAATCTATGACAAAGGAGGCAAGAATATACAAAGAGGTAAAGACAGCATCTTCAATAAATGGTGTTTGGAAAACTGGAAAGATAATGCAAAAAAAAATCAAAATAAAACTCGACCATTTTCTTATACCGTATACAAAACTAAACTCAAAATACATTAAAGATTTACATGAAGACCAGAAGCCATAAAAATCCTAGAAGAAAACATAAGCAATAAACTCCTTAACATTACTCTTAGCAATATTTTTTTGAATATGTCTCCTTGGGCAAGGGAAACAAAAGAAAAAATAAACAAATTGGGACTGCATCAAACTAAAAAGGTTATTCACAGCAAAGGAAACCATCAACAAAATGAAAAGACAACCTACTGAATGGGAGAAGATATTTGCCAATGATACATCCAATAAGGGGTTCATATTTAAAATATATAAGGAACTCATACAACTTAACACCAAAAAGACAAACAATCCAATTGAAAAATGGGCAGAGGACCTGAATAGACATTCCACCAAAACAGACATACAGATGGCCAACAGAAATATGAAAAGATGCTCAACATCACTTATCATCGGAGAAATGCAAATAAAAACCACAATAAGATATAACCTCACTCCTGTCAGAATGTTATCATTAATAAATCAACAAACAACAAGTGCTGGCGAGGTTGTGGAGAAAATGGAACCCTCGTGCATTGTTGGTGGGACTGCAGATTGGTGCAGCCACTATGGAAATCAGTATGGAGCTTCCTCAAAAAGTTAAAAATAGAATTACCATATGACCCAGCAATTCCACCTTTCGGTATTTATCTGAAGAAATCCAAAACACATTCAAAAAGATGTATGCACCCCTATGTTCATTGCACCATTATTTACAATATCCAAGATTTATATGGAAGCAACCTAAGTGTCCATTGGTAAATAAATGGATAAAGAAGATGTGGTACATATATTCAATGGAATAGTACATGGTCAGAAAAAAGGATAGAATCTTACCATTTATGACAACATGGATAGATCTAGAGGGTAGTACACCAAGTGAAATAAATCATACAGAGAAAGACAAACACCATGGTTTCACTTATATGTGGAATCTAAAAAAATCAATAAACAAGTGAACAAACAAAACGTAAAAAAACTCATAGATACATAGAACAAACTGATGGTTGCCAGATGGGAGGGGCGTTGGGGATGAGTAGAAAAGGTAAAGGGATTAAGAAGTACAAATTGCCAGTTATAAAAACAGTCATGGGGATGTAAAGTACAACATAGAGAATATTGTCAATAATATTGTAATAACTATGTACGATTTCAGAGGGGTGTTAGACTAATTGGGAGGGTGTCACGTAAATGTCTAATCACTGTTGTACATCTGAAAATATAATATTGTATGTCAACTGTAATTGAAAAATAAATTTTAAAAGAGAAAAAGCATTGGGCCAGCCAACTGGCTCAGTTGGTTAAGAGTTGGCTTAAGAGCATGAGCTCTGAGCAACAGGGTCACCAGTTCGAATCCCACATGGACCAGTGACACTGCACCCAAGCTGAGCTGTCACTGAGCTGCCAACAGGTGGCAGGATGGCTCAACTGGTGTAACAACAAGATTGCCTATTCAATGGTGGGCTATGCCTACCCACAACTAAGACTGAACTTGACACCTTGAGCTGAGCTGCCTCCCGGATGGCTCAAGGGATAGATAGAGTGTGCACTCGTAACAACAAGACTATTGGTTCGACTCCCACATGGGATGGTGGCTACACCCACCAACAACTAAGATTGAACACAGCACCTTGAGCTTAGAGGCCACGAGCTGCTGACAGGAAGCCAGATGGCGTCTGGCACCCTCCACAACGAAGATTGAAGAACAACTTGGCTGCTCCCCTTCCCCAATTCCCCAACACTGTTCCCCTCCCCCAATTCCCCAATAAAATATTTAAAAAGAAAAGAAAAAGCATTGATGGAAATGTTCCAAAACATTAACCATTGATATACTTAGGTGTTGAACTTATGGTGTTTTTCTACTTTTTGTATTTTTAGTGAACATTCATTATTTTTAGAATTAAAAAAAGATTTTAACAGGCAAGGACAAGGTAGCAAGTACAAGTATAAAATAGTTTATCACGGTAGCTAAGATCCTGGATTCAAGCTCTCTGGGTCTGAATCCTGGTTTTCAAGTTACTGTGTGACCTTTGCTTGCCCCAGTTTTCCACCTACAAAATGGGGGTGATGTTGGTGCCTACCTAGATGGGTTAAAATGAGGATTAGTAGGTAATCCATGTAGAGTGTTTAGCACAGAGCAGAACACCTCGTAAACACTCAAAATGATAACAGATCCAATACTACAGTGGTTTCGTACAAAAAAGAAAGAGTTCACACAAGTGGAAAGGTGAGCAAACATCACATCTTCATGCCTCAGGGACAACTCAGAGTTGAGTTTTCGAAAAGGAGGCAATTTTCCCTCAGCCAGAATCAATACCCAAATCCTTGACTGATATTCTAGATTTTCCCCCTGAAGAAGATGAGAAGTATGTTGATATTCATTTCATGGGTAATAATTACTTCTTTGGATTTTTTAATGTGACAGTCATAATTTATTGTGCAAAGTGCCTTTTAGTTTTAAAAACAAGTCTAAAAATTATGCTAATAAGATTCTCAGAAAACACTAATCATTAAGATGAAATGATCTCATAAAAATATTATTTATAGTGCTAACAGGCAGTAGTAAATTTGAAGATAAAAATAATTGTCTGACGGAATCATATTCTTCTGTCAAATATCTGTTCCAAAAACAGTGAAATCAATAGCTGTTCTCTTCATGGATGGTATAGATGCCTGACCACTGTACCATACACCTGAAGCTGAAGCTGAATAATACTGAATGTCAACTATAATTTTATATATATATATATATATATATATATATATATATATATATACACACACACACATATATAAGTCACAGGATGTGGAGTACAGCATAGGGAATAGAATCAATGGAATTGTAACAGCTATATACGATGCCAGAGTGGCAGTAGATTGGGGGAGGAGGGTTATCACCTTGTGAGGGTATAAATGTCTATTACATTATTTTGTACACCTGAAACTAATAAAAATAATAATAAATAAACAAATGGAGAGAGAAGAGACCCACTTCCCATGCAGAAGAATTTCAAGTCATATATGCAAATGCTTCCCCTGAAGGATGTCAATTGTAATTCCCTCTCATTAAGTGTGGGCACAGCCATCAAACACAAGGAGAGTCTGAGAAACTGTCAGTGAAAAGAGGTCTGGGCCGGCCGAGTGGCGCGATGGTTAAAAACTGGCTTGCGATGCCAGAGGGCCCCGGTTCGGATCCCACATATGAGGGCCAGTGACACTGCCCTCTGCAGCTAAGATGCTGAACAACAGCTCAACCTGGAGCTGGGCTGCCGTGAGTCGCCAGCGATGGTGTGAGCTGCAGCCCCTGTGGCAGTGGGTTGCCATGGGCTACCGTGTGTAGCCAGCAGCCAGCGTGAGCGGCCAGCAGCCAGCGTGAGCGGCCAGCAGCCGCAGTGAGCGGCCGTCTAGAAGCCGGTGACTGATGTGCCTCGCCCAGGGAAGAGCGCAATGATGGTGCCAACTTGGGCCAGTGAAGCAATGTCCTCCACAACTAGACTGAAGAACAAAATGACAGCAACTTGTCTGTTCCCCTTCCCCCCATACCCCAATTAAAAAAAAAAAAAGAAAGAAAAGAGGCCTCAGGAAACAGCATGACTAAATTTAACGAAGCATTCTAGATGGGATCTTAGGACAAAAAAAAAAAAGACACTATGTAGACACTATGGAAATCTGAATAAACTATGGTAAAGAAAAAAAAACTGGTCTCATCGCCAGCACCCAACATCCTTCTTTCTGTGCCAATTAAGACATCTCAATCTGGGTAAAATAAAGTAGTTGATAACTAGACCTATACTTTGTCCATAATAGGCTTTTCATAAATATCTATGGAAAGGACACCCATTTCTGAAGTTGTGGTTCTTACTGTTTGCCAAAACTTCTTTTTAAAAGAGTGAGAATTCAGTTAAAATTGCACAAATATTAAATCTTAACCAATAAAAAAGGTCCAGAGAATAAGAAAGGGTTATCAGGAAAGCCAGGTTGAAATTTGTTTCTCTAATACCTGCTTTTCCTGAGATGGGGCATCACTCCCCCCCCCCCCATGAGGGACAGGGGATTATGCCTTTCGGCTTCCAGAGACATTCTTTACCCTGATTTCTAGTGTAGATTTCCTTGATCTTTGGATCCTGGAAATTCTCTGCTTCTGTTCAAGTTCTTGACCTGGCTTGGTAACCTTTCTCTGTCTATAGACTCTGTTTTCTCCTTGTTTGGATGATCTGCCTCCTTAACACGGTGAAACGGTGATGAACCATGGAGTTTCACAGGCTTAGATTTGAATCTGGCTGAGCACAAGCTGTATCATCTTCACTCAGTCACTTAAACTTACTCAGCCTCGCTGTCTTTGTCTATAAATCAGGCATAATAAATGCATATCTCACAGGATTACAATCGGGGATAGATGAGACAATAGGTGCTAAATGATTGGGCATAGCAGGCTACTTAATTGTGCGTTCTTCCCTTCCCCGGAATGTCTTTTGGGGGTGTTGGCAGTCATTTGAATCCTAAAGGCCCTTGGTTTCTTTCCTGTCTTTCCTTCTCAGACCAGATGGCAAAGTTCTCCCAAATTTGGGATTTTTAATTGAGAAAAACATTTGAGCTTTAAATTAACTTCTACCCATTCACACTTATGTCCCAGGGGAACTGGAAAGGTAGATGAGTTAGTGGTGAGGGCTGTCCCTTTTGGGTGGAGCCTGAGAAGTGGAAGTCTTGCTCAGGCCAGTGGGTTCCCATCAGTTCTCTTTCCTCCCATTGAAGTTTGAGTCCGGCTCTGCCCACCTCCCTCCTCAGACTCGCAAAGATTAAGCTGATCAGTCCCTCTGAGCCGAGTTTCTTTCGAGAGGTGCCAACACAAACTCTCTCAAGATCTCAGAACCAGCCCGCCCCTACCTTGCACTAAAAAGGTGAAGAAAGACAGAGAAGGCGTGGGAGGTACGGAGCGCGATGAGAAGCCACAGGTGACTCCGAACAGCACAGACGTGGAGAGGACACTGTCCAGGTCAACAAGTTCTGCCCAGCCTGAGTTTTCCGACTCGCCTCCCGCCCCACTCGCCCTCCTTCCCCGGAGCAGCCCGAGGATTTGGAGCGGAACCGAGATGCTCACGGGCCGGGGGCAGTGAAGGCGGTGTCTGCAACGAGCCCGCTTCTCCACTCCCCCGCGTTGCGCCGGTAGCCCCGGCCCAGACAGGGGCTCTCGGCGAGCCCAGCTCCCTGCTCCCGCCCGAGGCTGGCGCCGCCCCTCGGCGGTCCTGGGTGCGCGCCGCGCGCTGCGCTCCTGGATGCGCGGAGCCTGGGGGTGCGCGGCATTCCGCGCCAGCAGAGGGGAAACGCTACCTGTGGAAGTAATGTGCGCAGAAGAGGCTCAGAAGCACAGTCTCAGGCGGGCCAAAGAGAGCACGGGGCTGCCCGACGAGGATCCCCGCCGGTACCACGAAGGAGGGCAGCTCCTGCAGGAACCAAGCGGTGCGGGCGGGCAGACGGGGATCCCTGGGCATTGGGTTCCCTGTGTACTTCCCATAGCCGGAGGGCTCTCCCAAGTATAGTAGCAGTGCCCCCAGGGCGGCTAATGCGGCACTGCCCGCCAGCACCGGGCTCTGCTGGCACTGAAGGGGCATCGCGCCGTGTTCCCCGCCAGTGGCTGCTGCCCACGCACAGCAGAGCAGGGCCCCCACCGCCCCTTTATGGAGCGCGAGACACCACGCTGTGTCCGCCCCTTCAGCTTTGGCTCCCGCCCTCCATCCTGCCTCCCACCTGGGCGCGGCCAGCCCTGTCTCGTCTCAGGAGCAAAGCCCCTTTCGCGGGGCTGGCACTTCGGGAGGCAGCCAGGGTGGAGCGAAGGATGAAGGCTTTCGTGAGGCCAAACACGTGTTCTGGGGCCTCCGAGCCTTTGACTAACCCATATCCGCATCTCCACCCACACGGCCACTCTCTCCGCCGCCTGCCACGGGTCCCCTCTTAGACTGCCTTTCGAAAACTTGCTCCTCGCCCATCAACCTCTAAAGCCTCAACTTCTGGGACGAGGAAATCAAGACAGAAAACCACAAGGATGATTTAGCCGGGGTCTTCCTCCCGCCCCCACACTTATCCGGTGTGCCATCGCTACACAGCCCCTACCCTCAACCAACCCCAAGCCAGCATCTCCCCAATCCCTCTGGTTCCCTGTGCTCCTTCGCTCCCCGCCCGCTCCCACCCAACCCAGCCTCCTTCCTTCGACCCTGGACCATCGACTCTAGGCACTTCCCGTGTCCACCAGCCCCTTTAAGGGGGTGCCGCACTCCTTCGCCACTCTCGGCATCAGTGCGCTCTTTGTAGCACCACGCTCCCAGACATGCATCAACCTCTCCAGGGCCTTAATTCCTCCAATGCTCTTCTCTGCATCGCTGAGTGCGCCCCTGGGCCTCCTGCCTCTGTCAAAGGGGCTCGTCCGCTGAGCTCGGGCGTGGAAGAACGGATTGCGGCCGGAAGTAGTGACCCTGCCGCCCGCCCTAACCTCTGCCCCCCGGACCCTTGGAGCTGGCCGGGTGCAGGCTAACGTCTAGGGCTTCTTCCGTGAGGCGCCCTCTCCCAGTGTCTCCGGCGGATAGGTCGGGCTCCATATGATGGTGCCATTGGACATGCTGCTGTGCTCTGAACACCCAGATGTCCTTTCCCTCTTCCTTCTGTTCGCGGCTCTTCTCTCATCCTCAACTCCGTCGTTCTCCTGCCTCATTCATTATTTCCTCTTCCTTTCTCTGATTCAGCATCCAGGCCTCTTTGGCGGCCCTCCTCCAGTGTTTTGTGCCCCTTTTCTCTCATCCTTCTTTCTTTAACCTGGCTTCCTCCTTACATGTGGGCCACCTCTGCCCACCTGCTGTTGTATATCTTGTCCCACCTTCCTTGATTACTTTATCCCTATTAATTTTTTCCTCTGGTCCCGACGGGGACCACGCCAGTCCTCCCCTTTCTTTCTATCCCTTCTTGGGCGCCTTTATTCTTTCCCCTTAGCTCCAACTCACTGCCTCTCAGGAGCGCACTCAGTACTTGCCCCATCTACTCCTGCCCTGTTTTACTGGCTCTTCCAATGAAAGGACCGCTGTCCCATCTGACCAATTTGGAAGTATTACTGATTTCTGGGACATGTGGTGTATGGTGACCCTTTAGTGCTACAGGGCATCTTCTGCTTGCTGACCAAGATGTATTTATCATCTCCCCGTTAAGTTATAAATTAAATCATAATCATCCTTCAATTTTCAACTGATGACCACATAAGAACCACCTCTACTGACTGAAGCACTTTTCATGGAGTAACCAGGTGTTGGCTCGCACAGCTTCTTGAAGCTGTTTTTGCCCTGGCTTTACAGTGCAGATCCAGTCCCAGCTTCCTCAGTTACTATCTGCTAGTTGAGAATGCTGAAATCTAGATCGCCAGCAAAGACCTGAGCTTCTGAGCTGCATTTCCTCCTTGCTGAACAACTCCACCTGGATGTCCTTCAGAGACCTCCAGTTCAACCCTACCCAGAGCTGAACCAATTTATTTTCCCCTCCATGCCCTATCCACAGCCACAGAGAATCCTCTCTGGCATTCCTAGTTGTTACCTCTTCTCTGTCTTCAATAGCCCTGGGACACTGGTATGTAGATGCAGGAAACTATAGCTTTCTTGATGCCATATGTATCAGGAGAATAAGCAGTGTGACATATCAAACCCAACTCAATGGAATAACTCTTTTTAGGTGAATTTCTTCTGTCTTAATTCCCTCCTCTCTTTTCCCCAACTTTGCCCAATTTTGGCCCTCATTATTATTTTTTCACTACTGTACCAGTTAGCTTTTGCAGCATAACACAATACCCTAGAAGTCAGTAGCTTAATAAATCCAATTATCTTCAGTTTATGCATCTGTGAGTCAGATGGGAGTCAGCTGACCTAGGCTGGGTTTGGTTGATCTTGATTGTTCATTTCATTCATCTGTTGAGTAACTGAGAGCCCTGCTCCCAGCTGGGTTTAGCTAGGGACCCTTAGCTGATGCAGCTGTGTTCCACATGGCTCTTATCCTAGGATAAGTGAGCTAGTCTCAACGTGTCTATATAATCTCAATAATAAAAGCACAAGAGTACAAGAAACACACAGGACCTGTTGAGTCTCAGACCAAGAGCTAGTACACTCTTACTTCCTATTCATTCTATTGGCCAAATTACATGGTGGATTCCAGAATCACTGTGGGAAGGTATTGCAAAGTTACATGGTAAAGGACAAGGATACAGGGAGAGAGAGAATTGGAACCAATAATGCAACTTTTAGTATACGCATAGAGAAAATGCCCAAATTGTAATATACCACTTAGTCGATTTATACAAACTGAACATGTTATAGTCAGCACTTAGATTATTTAGCATACCAAAAGCTCCCCCTCATGCCTCCTTATATCTCCTCCCAGAATAACCATTACTCTGATTTCTAACACCATCATTCATTATGCCTGCTTTTGAACTTTATATAAAATTTAATCACATAGTATTTACTTTTGTGTGTGTTTTAATGGTGCCTGAGATTTGTTTTAATCAGATATGGTGAGACATGCAGACACAGAAATGGCTGTTATGAAGTTTATACTCACAGATCCCTAGAAACAGGAGGCATAGCATGCTACTAAGTCCACATAGGGAAGAACCAGGCTCAGTCAGGAGGCAGAGCGAATGAGAGGAAAACAAGACAAGAGCTTTTATTGTGGATTCCACTGGAAGAAATGGACAAGGCAGGAAAAGCAGGTGTAGGATTGGCTAGTTTAAATAATTTCAACGTGCTCTTGACTTTAGGGTCTATTTCTAGTTGTCTGGTACCTGGCTCTGGGGTGATAAGGGCAGGTGAATAGTGGTCCAGTGTATAAGAGATTGATATAAGAGGTGGTTGTGGCATGGTTTGGGGGGGGCGGTGGAGAGAGAGAGAGAGAGAGAGAGAGAGAGAGAGAGAGAGAGAGGGAGAGAGAGAGAGAATGAGAATTAAGAACTTACCTGGAGGGCCGGCCGAGTGGTGCAATGGTTAACAACTGGCTTGGGATGCCAGAGAGCCCCGGTTCAGATCCCACATATGAGGGCCAGTGACACTGCCCTCCACAGCTAAGATGCTGAACAACAGCTCAACCTGGAACTGGGCTGCCCTGAGT
>NW_017731557.1:137743-181215 GCF_001890085.2 Hipposideros armiger
AACAAAACGACAGCAACTTGTCTGTTCCCCTTCCCCCAATTCCCCAGCACTGTTCCCATCCCCCCAATTCCCCAATTAAAAAAAAAAAAAGAACTTACCTGGAAAATTCAGTAATGATCCCAGAAGGTCATGCTTTAGTGGTAGGAATTTTTAGAGTGAATTCTAGCTCCCTAACAAAATGTTAAATCAATCCCCCAAAGGGATTGAAATGATTGGCAAGTGATTTAATGAAGCTAAACCCTCTTGAAAGGAAGACAATTAAATCCAGACAAGTAACAATGTAACCTTCACAATATCCAACATCCTCCAAATTACTCAACACGTCGCATTGACTTCTGATACCAGCTACTGGAATTGAGCCAGATTTCACAGGTTTAAGACACAGCCCTTCACAAGATTGTCCTCACTCCAGACACCAGCAAATTCAGGGGTCTGTAGACCACATATACATCTAAACAGCTGGTTATAAATTTGAAGACTCCCACTAACCCTTCAGGTTTAATAATTCACAA
This sequence comes from Hipposideros armiger, assembly GCF_001890085.2. Lineage (NCBI taxonomy): Eukaryota > Metazoa > Chordata > Mammalia > Chiroptera > Hipposideridae > Hipposideros > Hipposideros armiger. The sequence continues at coordinate 138,256 of NW_017731557.1, forward strand.
GAACAACTCACAGAACTCAAGAAAGCATTATTCTTATTAGTTTTATTATAGCAAAAAAGAAAAAAATCAGAACCAACCAAAAGAAGAGATGCATAAGGCGAAGTCTGGGAGGGTTCCAAACACGAAACTTCCTTGTCCTTTCCCCATGTAATCAAGATCCACTGCCTTCCGAGCATGTCATATGTGACAATATGCAGTGTATTGTCTGCCAGAAAAGCTCGCCCAGAATTTTTATTAAGGTTTTTTTATGTAAGCACAATTGATTGAGTCACTGGCCATGTGATTAAACTCAATCTCCAGTCTCCTTCTTCTCCCCATAGGTCAGGTTGATATCACATGGGTCAAAGCCCCAACCTCTAATCACATAGTTTGTAATTCCAGCAGAGCCAGCCCCCATTCTGAGTCATATAGTTAGTATAAACTATCAGGGATCCCATGAATAACAAGATTCTCCTATAACTCAGGAAATTCCATGGATGTAGGGGCAATTTCCCAGGAACTGGGGGTAAGGCCAACAAATTCTTTATTCCAACAGATTAGAGGCTATCCCTCAAGTTGTTGGGAAAAAGACCTGACCTCTCATTGGCTAAAGCTAATTCTTCACTACACACATGTCAAGAAGCAGAAGAAGGTGACACATAACTAAGAGGAAAATCAATCACTAGAAACAGACCTAGAAATGATACAGATGATGGATTAACAAGCAAATACTCTAAAATACCTATTTTTAGTATGCTCAATATGCTTAGTGATTAAAAAATAAACATAATGAGAGAAATGGAAAATATAAAAATGGAACTTCTAACAATGTAAAAAGTTTGAAATGAAAAATTCACTAGGTGCGATTAACAATAGGTTAGATACTGTACAAGAAAAGAATAGAAATTTAAAGACATAGTAATAAAAACTATCCAAAATAAATGGGGCGGGGGAGAAGAGAAAGGGAAAGAATGGAGACCCAGTGACCTGTATCAATGACAATATCAAGAAGTCTAACATATATGTAATAGAATCCCAGAAAAGGAAGAAGACAAAAAATACCTGAATAAATATTTGGAAACTTTTCAAATTTTATGAAAATTTCATTTTACAGATCCAAGAACTTGGATAAACCCCAAGCAAAAAGAACATACATACTCAGATCACACCAAGGTATATCATAATCAAATTGCTGAGAACCACTAAAAAAGGAGAAAATCTTAAAAACACCGGGAAAGTAAAGACAGAGGAACAACAGTAATAAGTATAACAGATTTCTCAGAAACTATGCAAGCCATAGACAATGAAATGATATATTTAAAGTGCTGAAAGAAGATTTTTTTCAACCAAAAATTTCATATCCAATGAAAATACCCTTCAAAAATTAAGGTGAGTTTTGCTTCCAGGCATGATGGATTAAAATTCTGACCCCCTCCCCCCAGCCTTCCACACACACATACTGCAGAGATCACTGATAAAACCTAGGAGGAGAATACTTACCTGGAGGCACTAGAGAATTAATATCAGCAGATATTAGGCAGATACTGATGAGGAGTTCACATTCACACAGAGAGGTGAAATGGACAGCTATAAGCATAATTTTGGCTTTTTTGAGACTTTAACCTTGGGCTAAGTGCAGTCTGAATAGTGCATACAGCAGCAGCAGAGGCACATGTTAAACAACAATAACAAAAACAAAAACAAAAACTACCATATTCCTGAAAAGGAAAGAGCCAAAGAGGGCAATCCCCAAATTCTGTCCACCCACATCCTGAACAGCACATGCACAAAACAGACACAAAGTAATTTAGCTTAAGACAAAATTTATGAATACAGACATAAGAACAGAGTTCAAAGTTCAAGCCCAGCCAAGGAAATTACTTGCTAAAACAAAGGAAACAATAAACAAATACAACCTATAATCTCCATGACTCAACATTCACAATGTCCAGGATATTTTCCAAAATTACCTGACATAGGAAGCATCAATGAAATGAAACACATTCTCAAGAGAAAAGAAAATCACTCAAGTCCATTTCAGTCATGTATCACTTATCGGCAGAGATAAATTCTGAGAAACGGATCATTAGGCAATTTTGTCACTGTGCAAACATCATAGAGTACACTTTCACAAATCTAAATGGCATAGCCTACTACACACTTAGGCATTAATGTTATAGCCTATTGCTCCTAGGTTACAAACCTGTACCACATATTACTGTATACCAAATGCTGTAGGTAATTGTAACACAATGGTAAGTAATTTGTGTATCTAAACATAGAAATGGTACAGTAAAAGTATGGTATAAGATAAAAAATGGTTCACCTGTGTAAGGGGTGAAAAATAATATAAACAGAGCACCACTACAAAATGGACTCCCTAAGCTGCCATTCTAGAGAGATTTCCTTGCATATCTTATTCATCCCTTTGGAATGCTTGAACTGGGAAAAATAATCAATGGACTGGGCTGAACAAACATTGTATTTAAAATAACTGTTACAAAGCTAACAAGAAAGCACATGTCATGACTACCCTATTAAAAATTAAAGCTATTCTTTAGAATTAGTGCCAACCACCATGTATAGCTAAAGAATAACATAGGTTGGACTTCTGGTCGAGACGGCTGAGTAGGTAAACTCTGTGCTAGCCTCCTCCCATGATCACATCAAAATTACAATTAAATTATGGAACAACTATCATTGATAACAACCTGAAGACCAGCTGAATAGAAGCCCTATAATTAGGGATATAAAGAAGCCACATTGAAACTGCTAGGAGAGGCGGAGGTGTGGAAAGAGCAGGTCCCACACCTATGGTGTGGTGATTAAGAATTGGGAAGGACAGAGGTCTTCCTTGCTGAGCAACTTGTTCCAGCCCCACACCAGGCTCCCCAGCCTGAGGCACCAATGCCAGGAAGATGAGTCCCCATACCATCTGGCTGTGAAAACCAGCAGGGATTACATCCAAGAAAAACAAAGGGCTGCAGGGACCAAGATACAGAAAACAAATTGATGGTCACTAGATGAGAGGGTGGTTGGGGGATGGGTGAAAAAGATGAAGGGATTAAGAAGTGCAACTTGCCAGTTATAGAAATAGTCAGGGGGATGTAATGTACAACATAGGGAATATAGTCAATGACATTGTAATGACTATGTATTTCGTCAGATGGCTAATGGACTTATCGGGGTGATCACTTTTTAAGGTATATAAATGTCCAATCACTAAGTTGTACCCCTGAAACTAACAAAATATTGTATGTCAACTGTAATTGAAAAAAAAAAGAAACAAGAAATCTCAAATAAACAATCTAACTTTATGCTTTAAGAAACTAGAAAACTACGGACTGGCTGAGAGGCGCATTGGTTAAGAGTTGGTTTGGGGGCCGGCCGAGTGGCGCAATGGTTAAGAACTGGCTTGGGACGCCAGAGGGCCCCGGTTCGGATCCCACATATGAGGGCCAGTGACACTGCCCTTTACAGCTAAGATGCTGAACAACAGCTCAATCTGGAGCTGGGTTGCCATGAGTCGCAGGCGACGGCGTGGGCTGCAGCCCCTGCTGCAGTGGGTTGCCATGGGCTATTGTGTGTAGCCAGCAGCCAGCGTGAGTGGCCAGCAGCCACCGTGAGCGGCCATCTAGAAGCCGGCGACTGATCTGCCTCACCAGAGAAGAGCGCAATGATGGTGCCAACTTGGGCCAGTGAAGCAACGTCCTCCACAACTAGACTGAAGAACAAAACGACAGCAACGTTCCCCTTCCTCCAATTCCCCAGCACTGTTCCCTTCCCCCCACTACCCCAATAAAATAAAATAAAAGAGTTGGTTTGGGAGCACAGCTCTGAGCAGCAGGGCCCTGATTCGGATCCCACATGAGGGCCAGTGACGCTGCGTCCTCTACAGCTAAGATGAACAACAGCTCGACCCAGAGCTGGCCTGCCATGGTTGCCAGCGACAGAGTAGGCTGCAGTGGGGCTGGCCGGCAGCGGGTGTGAGCTTTAATGAGCTGCCATGAGCCGCCATGAGCGGCCGTCCAATGGCCGGCAAGTGACTGCCTCACCCAGTAAGAGCTCAATGATAATACCAACATGGGCCAGTGAAGCAACGTCCTCAACAACCAGACTGAAGAACAAAAATACAGCATCTTGTCTGTTCCCCTTCCCCGATTCCCCAACGCTGTTCCCCTGCCCCAATTCCCCAATAAAATATTTTTTAAATAAATAAATAAATAATAAAATAAAGTGACCACTACAGGGGCTGGGTGGAAAAGGTGAGAGGATTAAGAAGTACAAATTGGCAGTTACAGAATAGTCATGGGGATGCAAAGTACAGCACAGAAAATACAGTCAATAATATTTAATAACTATGTATAGTGCCAGGTGGGTATTAGACTTATTGAGGGGGGATCACTTCGTAAATTATATAAATGTCTAATCACTCTGCTGTACACCTGAAACTAATATCAAATGTCAACTGTAATTGAAAAAATAAATAAAATTTTAAAAAATTTAAATAAAATGACCACTAGATGAAAGGGTTCTCCCCCAAGCAGAGCCATAGAAAGAAGGGAAGAAGCTGAGGGCTGGGAGGAGAGTATAATATTCTTCAGATAAAAGTCACTCAGAAATTAAGCGGTAGAAGGCCATCCAAGTGTATGTAAGGCTGGGCCCCATGTTTGGAGACCCAGTTGTGGAGCTTCAGTATGGTGTTCCTTAACCACCAACATCGCTCTGGAAAGTATTGTCCTTGGCACGAGAGGAAGACAAGGTGAGAATGACAGAATCTCCTGCCCTTAAGGAACTTCTGATCCTGCTGCTAAGACAGAAACAGAGCTCAATACAAAACAGGGCCACATTTAGTGGAACAGTATAAGAGATGCCAAGCACTGGAAGGTCCGAAGTGGGAAAGCAGTTATCTCCATGTGAGAGATGAAAAGTTGTTCATGAAGGAGGGAGAATTTGAACTTGACTTTAGAGAAGGAATGGGAATTGACTAGAGAGAAAATCAGGAAAAGCACCCCTGACAGAGGGGACTTCACCCCTGACAGAGTGGAAAGAAGAAAGCTTGGAGCATATTCCCAGAACACTGGGAGGTTGTGGAATAGGGATGAGAAGAAGAGGGAAGAATGTACAGATTCGTGCCCCTTCAGGGTCCTGAGGCTGCTGGGCACCAGCCATGACTCAGAGGGAACTGCCTTGGTTCACCAGATCAAAGAACATGGCCTGCTGCCCACTGAATCGTTTGTCACCTTTGGTCAACTCTCCACATTCCCTGGCCCAGCCTGGCAACCTTCCTCTTCTGCTTTATTAATGAGTACAAGCTAAGTATTTACAGGCAACCATTAAAATGAAAAGCCTGACTTCTATTTCAAGGGAAACTTCTTTAAAAACTTCCTCTAAAGAGCTGATTCATAAACATGGGCTTTGATGTAGTTTTCTTAATTATTCTCATGTACAAGATAGCAAATGAGAGATGGGTAATATAAAGGTCTGAGACCATGGCAGAGAGACCCGGGCTTGAGTTTGGTCAGGGAAGCTAGCCAAGAAGTGCATAACACAGTCCAGAGTGCAAACCTCTGCAGGGAGCATTTCCATCGGGGAGATTTCTATGCTTGAGGGGCCCAGAGGATCCTTCTTTCCTACCATAATCAGGCACTTGTATGGCTTGATAGAAAGAACTCCAAAACAGGACCTAAGGGTCCTGGGATCCATCACTCTCTGTATGGCTTTAAGCAACTCACTTCTTGCCTCTGTGCTTCAGTTTCCTCCTCCCCAACATGAAGTGTCTTGCTGATATCAAATGCAATGTAACCATTATTTTCTCAAAGAAAGGCTAAGGGCTTTAAAGTCAACCAAAGAGTGTTCAAAGAAATCTTAGCTCTGGCCCTTTTAAATGCAGGATTCACATTTTAAATGCTCTGCCCCTTTTAAATAATGAGTGGGCTTGTTGAGATTTTCATTTGTTAGTTTATTTTAGAAGTAAATTGAATCTATACATCAATTCAGGGAAAAATGACATGTTTGCACTATGGAGTCACGTTATCCATGAATATGACATATCCCTCCATTTATTTAGATCGTTTTAAAAGTATTTTCATTAAATATTATAGATTTAACTGTAGCACCATTCATAATAGAGAAAAATAAAAAATCACCCAATAGAATTCTATACCCTGTGAAAATGAATTAACTAGAGCTACACATCAACACGGATGACACTGAGAAACAAGACTGAGTAAAAAAAGCAAGGTTCAGAACAATACATACCATATGAAAAGTTTTTATAAGTTCAAAAAAGGAACCTAAATAATATATTGTTTAGAAATACAAACCTGTGTGGTAAAACTTAAAGAAAAGCAACCTGGGACCTCAGCTTTTGAATGATGGACTGGATTATTCAGACTAACCCTTCCACTAAAGACAGAGTTTAAAAAGCAGTGAAATATTTTTAAATTTTTCTTTAGGTATCAAAGAGCTAACACAAGAGTAAAATAATTACTGGACCAAAGTCTAGGAAGAAGAGAGAAATCCAAGAAGGTGATCCCTGCAATCAGGGCTGTTTTTGTCCTGGGGGCATCTATCTCTCTGGAAGCAGTAAATAAAAAGCAGAGTCATGCTTTAGAGCAGCGGTTCTCAACCTTCCTGATGCCGCGACCCCTTAATACAGTTCCTCATGTTGTGGTGACCCCCTAACCATAAAATTATTTTCGTTGCTACTCTATAACTGTAATTGTGCTACTGTTATTAATCGTAATGTAAATATATTTTTGTTTTCCGATGGTCTTAGGCGACCCCTGCGAAAAGGTCATTCGACCCTCAAAGGGGTCGCGACCCAAAGGTTGAGAACCGCTGCTTTAGAGAATCGACTACATATGTCAGAACCTAAGACCATAAGGAGGTAGGAACTTGGGAAACAACCCCCCATCTTGGACTGAAACCTTGAAAGTTTACATTTTAGGAAGAAGAATAAACTAGAAATAAACAAGCCCTTACATGGACTGCAAAACAGCTTCAAGCTATCTAGGTAATATAGACAATCTCAAGCCCTGAACTAGGACTAAGGTAAATCGAAATTGCTACTTCTCCTCCATACCACCATAATGTAGCAAAATCAAATTTTTAAAAATCCTCTTTAGAGAAAGTCAATATCTTCCTGGGTCTCAAATTCTCTCTACAAATATATTTTTTAATGATAGGATAATCCACGTAACCAAAGATAATCAGACATGCAAGGAGAAAAGATGCCATGAGATGGAACCAGCAAAAATAACAGTCAGCATAAAAAGGCCCACAGAAATTTTAGAAATATTATACATAGACTATAAAATATTGGGTTGTCGGAAAAGTCATGACGTATTTTTCTATGTTTTTCGTCGCAAAAATGTGTCATGACTTTTCCAACAACCCAATAACTATGTTTACCATGCTCATGGAGATAAATCAAGCTTCAAACTTTGACGTGGAACTTGTGTTGGATAGTTTCTAAATTGGCTCCCAATAATCCCCACTTCCTGTTATTCGTTCCCTTATATAATATGTTTCCACTGAGTGTAGGCTGGACCTAATGACTCACTTCTAACAAGCAGAATATGGCAATTTGATTAAATGTGCCAAAAAAAGTTTAAAACATGCAAAATTTTGGAGCCACCAGTTCCCCTTCTAAGAATTAATTTTGCTAAATAATCAAGAATGTACACTAAGATTCACTTACTAGGATATTCATTAAAGGTTTGTTTAATAATAAAACATTAGAAACAATTTTAATATCCAACAATAAGGGCTTGTCCAAATAAATAATGATATGATGAAAAAAATAATAAAATACTACACAGGCATTAAAAATGAGTAATAGAAAAATAATTAGTGACATGGAAAAATATTTACAATATTTGAGCTAAAAAAATAACTATTAATAGATAAAAGATAAAATGTCTTGGGTTTGGTTTAAAAACAATTCAAGAGGAAGAAGTGGAGACAGTTTAGATGAAATACGATGGACCACGAGTTGAAAATTTTAGAAATGAAATGATTGGGAAAGGGAGGATTACTACACTATTCAGGCTGCTTTTGCTATGTTCAAAATTCCCCACAATAAAGTTCTTCTTAACTAGGTACAATATTAATACATTTAAATGTGGAAATAAAAATTAGAAAAAATGAAATTATGCACATCCAAAAGTTAACAGTGGTTATATCTGATCACTTTTATTATCATTTATTTCCATCTTTTGATCGTCACTAAATGCAAAATACTTTTGTAATAAGAACTTCTAAAATTCTAACATAAAATATGGCCGATTTCTGAGTTTTCTAGTCTCTGATACTTGTCCATATTTCCTTTATAATCCAGTATTATACCATTATCACCACTTTGCTTTATAGTAGCATTCCATTTTTTTCCATTAGCAGAAACTATATATGAAGCATCAAAATTACTTTTTGTTTTAAGGTTGAAAATTTGTAATGCATAAACTAAAGTATAGGGCTTGCTTTAACCACAATGATGAATTTATTACTAATTTCTCAAAATGTCCACCTTTTAATTTTAGTTCAGTAGTTCTCAACCCTAGCTATACATTAGTATCACTTGGGAGCTTTTAAAAAGATACTATTGCCCAGCCTCTGTTCCCCAAAGATTCTGATTTAATTAGTCTGAGACAGGCTCAGGCACCAAGCATATTTTCAGCTCCCCAGTTGATTCTTATGTACAGGCATCACTGAGAGTCACTGTCTTAGAGCCTACTTTGGACAGTGACTCTCAACCTTGGCTGCACATTGAAATCACTGCGGGAACTGTAAATAAAACACTGATACCTGGAGCCCACCTCCAAGATTCTGATTTAATTGATCTGGGTTGTGACCTGGGCCTTGGAATTTTTATCCTCACCCTGATTTCCCCACCCAACATAAATATCTTTCACTTTCTCACTGAAGTCTGAGATTTATTTCTTTGCTAAAAATTTGTATCTGTTAAGATATTAACACCCCACTAAGAAAATATCCATTACAATTTATAATCTTTGACAGTTTGGTGAGAACAAAAATGTGTTTAACCTATTTTTTACACCAACATTCTGAAAAGTTTTGCATGTGGGGAAGAGAAAAGAGTGGTAAGACAAAGAAGAATATGTGAGAGGATGGTGCATATACATGAGGGGAAAGCACAAGAGAGAGAAACTAGGATGAAGGCAAATTTCCCTGCTTCAAAAATGGAAGATGACACACAAAGACAAATATTGCATAATTCCACTTATCTGAGGTACTTAGAGTAGTCAAAATCACATGATGGAAAGTAGAATGGTGGTTGCCAGGGGCTGGAAGGAGGGGGAGATGAAGAGCTTTTGTTTAATGGAGACAGTTTCAGTCTTGCAAGATGAAGAATTCTGGAAATGGATGGTCGTGATGGTTGTACAATCGTATGAATGTACTTCCATCACTGAATTACACACTTAAAAATATTAAGAAAGTAAATTTCACATGTATTTTACAACAACAACAACAAAAAAAGTGGAAGATGACCATGATGTTTGGAAACCTTGAGGCTGAGTCTACACCACTAGCTGAGCTTGACTGAGCTACACCAAGTCTTCTCAGCAGATCCAAAGTTGTATTTCCTCATGAGATCAACTCTCCATTCTGAGCTTGGGGGTGGGGGAGCTTCTTTGAGGTAGAACCTCACTTTCCCTTATTCTGTTCTCAGGATCACATTTGTAAACATCCCTGTGGCCCCTAACATGATATAATTGGCTACCCCATTAACCAAGACTTTCAACTTTGTGACACATCCCTGGAGACATTTTTCTGGTGTTCAGTGTTTAACACAGATTTTCAAAGGCCACAACTAAAATCCAGAGCTTCCCAGGGTTTCAATGATTCCCTAATACAACATGTGTGAGGCATTTAACGTTTCATTTGCTAAAACCTCTTTTCTTTGTAGGATCTCACATTTTTCAGGAACTCACATTTTTCCAAGTATTTTGTCCCAATATTTTGTTACCACTTTATCTCATGTCCAACGTTTTTCTATCATCTTCTGAATTTAAAGCCATAAAACAATGTGAATTTTGCTTGTAAACCATTAAACAAGTATTCAGTAAGATTGAAAATTGCTTCAGGCAATGAGTAAAACAATTACAGATGACTGGGAAAACCTCCCTGATACTTCAGATTTCCATTGTAAGGTCAAAGTCTGAATATAGCTTACTAGTTTTTAATTGTCTTTCTCCTTGACACTCTTGTCAGTGTTTCCTAAACTTGTTTAATGACACAGATCACTTGGGATGCTTATATAAAATGCAGACTCCCAAAATCCTCCCCTGGACATTCTGATTCAGTAAGTCTAGGGTGAGACTCAGGACTCTGTAACTACCTGTGTATGTCAGATGATTTTGCATTAAGCTAAGTTGTCTACACATAGGACACAAGAACATGGCAGCTACAGCTCTTCCAATTCTCCCATTCTTCATTTCCTCTTGCAACCATTCCAGGATTTCCCTGGAGTTAGGTGCCTGCCCTCAGTCTTGTTATTTAAAATGTGGTTCTCAAACGAGAGGCAGCAGCCTCACCTGGGAGCTCATTAGAAATGCAGAATCCCTTAGGCGGCCTGGTGGCTCAGTTAATTAGAGTGCATGCTCAGAACAACAAGGTTGCCAGTTCAATTCCCACATGGGCCAGTGAGCTGCACCCTCCACAATTAGATCAAAGACAATGACTTGAGCTGAGCTGCCAGTAGGTGGCCAGATGGCTCAGTTGGTTAGAGCGCATGCTCTTAACAACAAGGCTGCCAGTTCGATTCCTGCATGAGATGGTGGGCTGCATTCCCCGCAACTAGATTGAAGGACAACAACTTAACTTGGAGCTGATGGGTCCTAGAAAAGACATAGTTACCAAATAAAAATTAAAAAAAAAAACAGATAAAGAAATACAGAATCCTAGGTCCCACCTCACACCTTCAGAATCTGCACTTTAACAAGATCCCCCAGGTAATTTATGTGTCCACTCAAGAGTGAGAAGCACTGAGAGAGGTGTTTCCCCAACTTTTTGGTGAATGCCAAAATCATGTGGAACCATCTTAATCATGCAGCTGCCAGGCTCCACCCCAGATGAAATGGTGTTTCTGGGGCATCTCAAAATCTAAGAAACACTGCCGAGGTGGCTTCTCTTCACAATTTGAACTTTGGCTGAGACCAGAATGTAATTTTTTTATTTGCCAAGGAAAAGAAGAAATATCTTCCTAAATGCTAAAGAAGTTATTGAACAAAGTTGCTTCATCTTAAAGTAACAAATCTGGTTGAAATTCGGCATGGCAGTTTGCACCCTCAGCCAGGTTTCTGGATACCTAAGCCAAAGGGGCTCTGGCTGGCTCAAATGCAAGGCCTGATGAGATCCTCAACACCTCCTTTTTCTCTTTGCTGGATCTCCCGATACACCTCCAGGATCAGCAAGGTGTACAACCTGGCTTCTCTGTCCATTTATTTCTTTCACGGGAGTCCCTGGCCCCCTTCTTCCTCCAGGTAGACATTTTCCTCCTGACTCCAAGCACCCTTTCCTGACTTTCTGCACTAGCAGCTGACCAGATGCTGTTTTGATCATCCTGCAAGTCCTTCCACTTTTGAGCTTCTGTCTTCTTCCCCAGATGCATCCATCTCTCTCTGGCCATGCAGCCTTCAGGTGGCTAGCATTTATATAGCACTTCCTATATGCCAAGCACCGCCCTTTGCACTTCCCATGTATTAACTCATTAGTCTTTACGACAACCCTAAATAGTGGGTATGATTATTATCCTTCGACAGATGAGAACACTGAGACACACCAATTCATTAACTTGTCCACATTAAGTTTCCACAGCCAGTTAAATGAGACAGCCTGATTCAAACCCAGCCTGTCTGACTCCAGAGTCCATTCTGTAGCCCCTGTGCTGCAGTGGCCCCCAAAGCCCACTCCATCTTCCCCAGAATTTTTCTACCTCACACCACTCACTAACCTCCCAAGCCAGAAGAGTAGCAGGCTTCCTCCTTTTCCTGCCTGGAAAGATGTCCATTAAGAGATGATGGCTCGATCATGAGCCCTGGTGTGGCCTCACCACCCTCTCCTGTACTCTTGGCTTTCTTTCAAGGGAATAGTCAGGATTTTAATTTTACAGAACTTAATTTAATTTTATTTCATTTTTAATTAATCAATTAATTGGTTAATTACATTGTAACTCAATTTTGTAGAATTTTAATTATGATAGTGTCACACTGTTGAAGTGAAGCACTCCCGCTTACGGTAACAGTGATGATACAGGAAGAACAGGGCTGTTCTCTCATACCTGACGTAAGGGCTGAGGAGCTCATCTCAGGAAGAAATGGGCAGGGAAGACTTTTGAGAGCAAACGTCCAAATGTGGCCCTTCCTGAGTGGGACACCAGCTTGGTGACATGGCTTAAAGTAGTTGGAATGCAAAAACCCCCTTGGGACACAGAGAACTGCCCTGACAAGGAGACTGCACTGTGTTTGCCTTGTGGGTATTGACAAGAGCTGGAGAGAGGCTGATGAGACTTCACCCCCAGGGCAAACAGGCAGCCGAAAGTCTATCTCAGGAAGATAATGAACAGCTGTGCACCAGGCACAACAACATAAATAGAGTAAGGTTCCTTAAACTGCAGGTTTTGCCCTGCTTGTGTAACAAATGGCACTAAAACTCTTCAGATGAAAAGGGCTGTGTTTCTGCTTTTAAGCCAATGTGGAAACTGAGTCCTATGCCCCACTCGTCACAAAGAGAACAGAACCCCTCCAGTTAGAGAAGCTCTGAGAGACAGGTAGCTAAGTGCTGGCACCTGCTACAGGAAAGAAAAGAAGAACCCAGAAAGCCGATCCAGGGCTGAAAAGAGGGCCTGACACCTTCAGGAGCAAGGTCCTTTGTGGGTTTCCTGCTAGCTTCTCTGAGAAAGGAGGATTTGAGCTGACCAGTCCTTGAAGGTTGTATAAGGACCCACTGTCTTTCATTAAGTGGGAAAACCAAAGCTATCACACTGGGCCAAGATATACATATGAGGAGGCACATGGACCTGCTGACCTGGAGCTGGGGTTCCCACAAGGGAGCAGGAAGTCAGGGTGGAATGCAGGCTGGAGCAGCATGGGGGCAACACGCCTCCTCCTGAGTTAGGGACAGGAAGTGAATGCAGACTTTGTCAGGGAAGTTAAGCCAACCAAACCAACCATGCCCAGACAGTCTTGTAATGTAAGGATAAAGAAATTCCCCTCTGAAATGCAATTCCCCTTCATCCCTTAGGAAAGTTCATATTAAAACTTTTTATTGGCCTTGGTCAAAGTAAGAAAAAGAAGAATAAATTCACAGGGTGATTGCACAGTGATGAAGAACATGCTTTCTGTAGTTAGGCCCCCTGGGTCCAAACCCTTACTCCACCAATTCCTGTGTGACTTGGAACAAGTTACTTATGTCCCCTGTGCCTCAGGTTCAGCTTCTGTAAAAATGCTGGAGATAATAATAGCTCTCACCTTGAGGAACAGAGTCAAGACTAAATAAAATGATATAGATAAAGCTCTTAGAATAATGTGTGGTACATAATAAGCATTCAATAAATGATAACTGCTGGGTGAGAAGGACAAGCCCCTGCAGAGGCGGGTCTCAACTTTAATGTGTAATATCATCAGGGAAGCTTCTTTAAGGACACGTGCTGGGGGAGTCTGGACTAGATATGAGGAACCTGCCATTTGAGTGCCACTTCAGGTTACACTGATGACGTGGTCCAAGAGTCCCCTGTAGGGAACCCTGTACTGAGGGCTACATGGAGTGGTGGCAACTCCCCAAGCCAAGGGGAAACCGGCGGGCAATTTGCAAGGGTAAACCCCAGAAGAAGGGGAGATGGACAGCGGTGGGTGTTGCTGTCTTCCGGCCTGGAACCTTCCCTTTTATACTTGTCTTACCTCTATTCAGTTCCTCTGAGCACCTACTAAAACATGGCCTTGCACAAAGCTACAGGAGTTTGATAAGGACTTGGTATTATTAATACCCAGTGTCTCCCATTCTAAAAGAGGCGTTCCCTCACATATTAAAGCTTCTCTGTTTCTTTACTCTGAATCCTCTGCTCTTAAAGAAGGCTCAAAGATTTCTGCTGTCCCAAAGGCACAAAGTCTGGAATTGGCACTCCATTCACAAGCTTGGGGAATTCTTCTGCTGTGCTTTAGGAAGATGAAACAGCAGAGCTTTCTTGGGCATTTTGAGCAGCTGGCCAACCCTCCAGATGTGCCCTCCAGCTTCTCCAGAGCACCAGGAGCGGTCTCAATTCCAAACAAGAGTAGGCTGAGGCCCAAAAATGCTCTTTGTGGTCTTGGATCATTTTGAGCACCATCTCAGATTGAAGAGAATTCAAAATTGTGCCTAACAGATTCCCTTCAAGTTTCACCCCACAATATCCTAAATAAGCATTACGCCTCCTGCTCACTTAGCAATGGCATGACACTTGAGAATTGCCAAGTGCATGAAAGACACATGGCTTTGTTGTTCTGTGAGACTAGTGCTGGCCTCAATGCTGGCATTACCTACCTAACAACCACATGCACAGAAATGGTTTTCTGAGCAGGGGAGGGTGGATGGATTCACTTGCCCTTCACACTACAAGGCTCCTTGGCTACAAGGCTCCTTCCTGGCAGGACTCCTGTGCTCCCTGCCACAAGATTTGGAATTCTGGCAAAATTATCCTACTGAGTTTTGTCTTGATTTTTCCAGGTAACTGAAACTCTACATGAACACTTTTTCTTATATCATCATCTCCTTATGCCAATCATTTACCCACCTCCTTTTAAATGATATTCCTGCTTGTCTTCTTCTAAGTATAATTGGAGAAACATGGGCTTTGGAGTTTGATAGATCTTTAGAGCTTGGCTCAGCAATTTGACAGCTATGTGAATTTAGGCATGTTGCTGAAATTCTGTTTACCTTAGTTTCCTTACTTGTAAAATAAAACTGATATGGAAGCTACTTTGGAGGTCCTTCAGAAGAAAACATCCATAGCTACTAGAGTCCTAATTTCTACAACAGATCCATCATTAAGTATCTGTAATTTCCTTCTTTCACTATCCATTCTATGTTCCCATTGCCCTCAGCCAGCCCCTCAGCTAGAAATGCTTCTTGTTCTAATAAGGTAATTCAAAATTTCATCCCTGAAGAGTCTGAGTCACTAGCCTGCAATGGGTTGCTACAGTCTGCCATTAACTTTTACCACTGAGCATGGAAGCACTAAGGGGTGCCTAGATAATCTCTTAGGCTCCTAACATACTCCTTACCCACATTGTGTAGCAACAATCCTATTTCCCCCTTAAAAACCAGGATCAACAACTCCATACAGTACAGTAATCCCTTTCTTTGCCTATTGTTTCAGTTACATGAGGAATCTGAAGTGATCAAGTGTCATGTTCAACTTCCAAGTTAATTGAACAATTTTATGTCCGCTAGCGGAACTAAACCTCTATTAGAAACTAAGACTTCTAAATCAACAGATCCCAAAGTCACAGAAATGGGAAACAAAATGCACATGAGTGGGTTATTAGGTACAATACAGAGAGGAGCCAGACCACTTCCCCCCCTCCCCCTTGGTAAGCTATGGAATAAAGGGAGAACATGGAAGAAACGGCACCTTCTATAACATGCTGGCTCAGAGCATATGCCACATCTTGGAGGACAGCTCCTGAACCTACCAATGGGCCCATAACTGAGTAAACAACAAATCATTCTTTCCTACTGTCTTTCAGGGCCACCCATGAGCAGGGCAATGATGCTGTAGCTGGTGCCAGAATATTATGTGGAACACCTTTTAGGCCAGTTGTTTCTCCTTCATTAATTGGTCAAAGGAGTCTGAGTTACTGGCTTATACTACTTATTTGTACCTTTAGTACTTGCTCAAGCCTTACTTATACAAGGTCTGACAATTAAGTTCCCGAACTTGTTGCAGTGATGTTGCTAACCTTTTTTTGATATCAGAGGGATTATTCATTATGAATTTGTACCAACTGGACAGTTAACCAAGTTTACTATTTGCAAATGCTGAAAAGGCTGCATGAAAAACTTAGAAGACCTGAGCTTTTTGCCAACAATTCATGGTTCTTGCATCATGACAATGCACTGGCTCACACAGCACTGTCTGTGAGGGAGTTTTTAACCAGTAAACAAATAACTGTAATGAACACCCTCCCTACTCACCTGATCTAGCCCCCAATGACTTCTTTCTTTACCTGAAGATAAAGGAAATATTGAAAGGAAGACATTTTGAGGACATTCAGGACATCAAGGGTAATATGACAACAGCTCTGATGGCCCTTCCACAAAGAGTTTAAAAATTGCTTTGAAGGGTGGACTAGGCACTGGCATCAGTACAAAGCTTCGCAAGGGGAGTACTTCAAAGGTGACCATAGAGATACCTCATGTGTGTGTGTGTGTGTGTGTGTAGAGTGTGTAGTGTGTGTATTATAATGTATATATAATATATGTCATAATGTGGTATAACATAAAATTATACGTTATAATGCAGCATTAGATAGATAGATAGATAGATAGATAGATAGATAGATAGATAGATAGTATACGTGTTTGTGTGTCTGTGTTTAATGTTCTTATCTTGAAAAATTAAAAGTTGATATCTGTGATGGATTTCAGGGCTGTCTAATTCTTTTCTTTTCTTTTCTTTTCTTTTTTTTTTTTCGGCCAACTGGGGAATTGACTTTCCTTAAGTTTCTTAAGATGAAATGTGGCTTACTTTAGTAAAATTATTTAGAGTAGAAGTCACACATTTTAATTCCACATGGAAGCTTTTAATTGCTGAGGCTCAACAATCCACCCTATTCTTCCACTGCTGGAGTAATCATAGAAGCAAATGTTGATATGGAGGTGAGTTGCTGAATCATCATATAGAAAACAGATGTTCTGGAGAGTTCCCAACCCATAATGGGCTTTGCTAGAGCAAGAAAATAAATTTTTATAGATTTAAGCCACAGAGATTTGAGGACTGTTTATTGCTGTAACATAATCTACCTATTTTGACTGATACAGATATTGATTACAGAAGGAATAAAGCATGTTATGAAGCAATAATCTAAAATTGTGGCCTTGAGTAAAAGGTCATGCAGTGGGAAGTGATGAAGCTGATACTGGAGGCTGGAAAGAGGCACTTCAGTTACCTAGTGGCATATCATTTGGTAAAACTATAGCTAAAAGTAACTTGGGAAACAATCATGTACTCAGTGAACGTGTATATAGAATTTGAAAACAGAACAAGAGTTGAATGTGTTTATTGCTGCATTGGCAAAGAATTACAAAAAAGAGACAAGCTCCAACTTCATTAGCTATTAGGGAAATGCAAATCAAAACCACAATGAGATATCACCTCACACCAGTGAGAATGACTATTATCAAGACAAGTAATAACAAGTGTTGTAGAGGTGTGGAGAAAAAGGAACCCTCATACACTGTTGGTAGGAATATGAATTGGTACAGTCACTATAGAAAACAGTATGAAGGTTCCTCATGAAATTAATAATATAATTACCATATGACCCAGCAGTCCCTCTCTTGGGTATCTATCCCAAAAAGCTGAAAACACTTATCCATAAAGATATATGTATTGCAGCATTATTTATGGTGGCCAAGACATGGAAACAACCAAAGTGTCCTTTGATAGATGATTGGATAAAGAAGCTGTGGTATATATACACAGTGGAATACTATTCTGCCATAAGAAAAGATGAAATAGTGCCATTTGCAACAACATGGATGGATCTTGAGATTATTATGCTAACCAGAATAAGTCAGACAGAAAAAGTCAAGAACCATATGACTTCACTCATATGTGGGATATAAAATTGAAATCAACAAAGGAACAAGACAAATAAAGAAACAAAAACTAAACTCATAGTTTAGTGGTTTCCAGAAGGTACAGGGGGAGGGGGTGGTAAAAGAGGGTAAAGGGGATCAAATATATGGTGATGGAAAAAGAGCTGACTCTGGGTAGTGAGCACACAATGTGATATTTAGATGACATATTACAGAAATGTACACTTGAAATGTATATAATTTTACCAACCATTGTTATCCCAATACATTTAATAATAATAATAAAAAGATAAGCTCATAAAAGAATTGGCCTTTTTTTTCCCCAAAACTGTAACAAAAGGAAATATGGGAAATCTAGCAGGATTGAAAGAGGTACCTGTTTCTCAAATCCAACGTAAAGATAAATTTGAGAAACAAAACTTAATTAAAACCCGGTTTGAAAAAAGAATCACATGAAGAGCCATTATACTGAGAGTAACACCTATGAATGGATTAAGGCACCTCAAACAAAAAAAAAAATCTTACTAAAGATGTTCCACCAAGGAAATTCTATCATTTAGGTAAAATAAATCAGGTAAAATGGACTAAAAGTATTTTTCTCCCTCTGAAATCCAAGAAAATTAAGGTATATACAATTGCAATTAAGATATCAGGATAAGAAAGTAAATATAGAAAACCTGAGAACTGCATCTTAAAAAGAACTACAGGTATGTCTATTTTGCATTTGAGACTGATTTTAATCAAATTGATAGGCTACTACGTTTTTGAGATATCTGAATTACCAAAGGAAGTATGGGTTTAAACTAAAGGAGTCACTGACTGTTTAAAACTTATAACAACCCTAGGACTCCAAATATCTAGAGATAGCAAGTGGTCCAAGAAGGCTGTTCACACCCTTTCCCAATGCTCATTTCATCTGTGGCCAACGAAAATAATGTCAAAGGAAGAACCTTCCCTGAGGGTGGGGCCATGGGCTACAGTGACTGGACTATGGAGCCCTCCCAGGGAGCCTAACTGGGGCCTAATCTAGGAGCGTTCCACTTAAAATAGCCTCATAAGACACATCTCTAAGGCTTTCCCAAATTTCTCACTGAGAATTAGCCATTCCTCTTTGAGGTTGTCAAGACACTATTTTTTTTTTTAAGATTTTATTGGGGAATTGGGGGAGGGGAACAGCATTGGGGAATCGGGGAAGGGGAACAGACAAGTTGTGTTCCTTTTGTTCTTCAGTCTAGTTGTGGAGGATATTGCTTCACTGGCCCATGTTGGTATTATCATTGCGTTCTTCCTGGGTGAGGCGGTCACTCACTGGCCATTGGACGGCCGCTTAAGGCAGCTCACGAAAGCTCACGCCAGCTCCCGGCCAACCCCACTGCAGCCTATGCCATCGCTGGTGACTCACGGCAGCCCAGCTCCAGGTCAAGCTGTTGTTCACCATCTTAGCTGTAGAGGGCGCAGCATCACTAGCCCTCATGCGGGATCCAAACCGGGGCCCTGCTCCTCAGACCTGGCATCCCAAGTCAACTCCTAAGCAACGCACCATTCGGCCAGCCCGAGACACTATTTTTAAACCTCTCTTGCCTTCCAGCCATCTATATGCATGTATGTCCCCATCTAAACTGAGTTTCTTGAGGGTAAGTGCAAACTCTAATTCATCTCTGTGTCTTTAGGAACCACCACTGGGTAAGGGGCTCTTATCTACCCAGGTAGATTTCAGAATTGCTACATATAAATATCTACTGTTCCCATTTTTTTTCCTTTTCTGAATGGAAGTGTTTATTGTGGTTATGCTATCCCTGTTCTACCACTGGACATAGATCAAGTTGCAGGGGGCAGGCAGAAGATCACTTGTGTTTTTAGCTCATATATTTCACACTCAAGAGCCACACAAGGATTAGATGCAGTGGCTCTAGTCTTTATCCAGAGACCCCTGGTTTGGGGGTCATCTCTCTTACGCAGGTGATGGAGGCATTCTGTGTGGGGGAGGAGGAGAGTGAACCAAATATTTATTTAGTGTCCTGGAAGTGGGCTATAGTGGACATTAGTTTTACTCACCTATATTTCTAGTTCTCCTCCTTCAAGGTACATGATAGGATTGACCAAGTGACTGGTTTTGGGTAATAATTTGGAGCATATGTAATATAGGGTAATGACTTAAGCCTGAAATATTTAACTGCTCGCCAGTGTGAGGCACTATAGGACCCCTTCCCTGCTTCAGCAACCAGCAACACTCCAAATGGAGTCTCTGTCACCTTGTGCTCCTGAATGGGGACAATATAAGTCAGCCTCTTATCAACTTGAAATGGATATGTAATGTGAGCAAGAAATAAACCTATTTTGCAGTGTTTGTGTTACCATAGCATATCATGACTGATTTAGTATTCCCATGAGATCTCCAACTTATTTTGAAATCTGAATTTGTGTAATTCAGAAATATTCCTTGGAGGATGCCTATGCTAAACTCCCTTAAAAAAAAAGTGCACTCTGCCCCAATCCCAGCAGACAACCACCCTGCCCTGCCTATCCACTCTCAGTGACGGGTGTGCACTATCTTGTGGGGAAGTACTGTGAGGTGCTTTCTAATGTGGAGCCAAATCTGCTTCCCTATGGTTTCTACCCATTAATCCTAATTCTTCTCTCCCGTGCAACTGAAAGTAAGAATAATTCTTCTTCCATCAATATCCTCTAACAAGTTTTCTTTTGTCTAGTTTATTTAACTGTTCCTCAGATGGCAGTTTTCGTGTTATCATTCTCAGCACCCTTCCTGGATTGCAGAGCTAGTGTTCCACTTAAAATATTCTCATAGGACAATCTCTAAGACTTTCTCAGTTTCTCACTGAGAATTAATTATCCCTCCTCAACATGAACACCCTACTTGTAAGCCTCTCTAATGGTGTCTATGTATTACAGTCATTATTATATGCATATATGTCTCCCCATTTAAACTAACTTTTTGAGGGTAGAGATAAACTCTCATTGAGCTATACATCTTTAGGGACAATCACAGCATTGGAAACATTATAGGCAGTCAAGGAAAGGAAGGACAAAAGAAGGATTTGTGACTAATAGGCTGCAAAATGACCCCAAACATATACAGGTCCTAATCCCTTAAACCTATGAATGTTACCTTATTTGGTAACAGCGACTTTGCAGATGTGATTAAATTAAGAATCTTGAGATGGGGAGATTATCCTGGATTATTTAAGTGGGCTCTCAATATAATGGCATGTATCCTTATAAGAGACAGGCAGAGGGAGGTTCTACTACAGAAGAGAAAAGGCAAGGTGATGGTCTCAGAAGGGAGAGAGAGAGAGAGAGAGAGAGAGAGAGAGAGAGAGAGAGAGAGTTGAAGATGTTACACTGTGGGCTTTGAAACTAGAGAAAAGGACCACCAGCCAAGGAGTGAAAGCAATGCCACTCTAGAAGCTGGAAAAGTCATGGAAAATTACTCCATGAGCCTCTGGAGGGAGTGCAGTCCTGACAACACCTTGATTTGGGCCAGTAAAAGTGATTTCAGACTTTTACCTCCAGAAATGTAAGAGAATAAATATGTGTGGTCTTAAGCTACCAAGTTTGCGGTAATTTGTTATAGTAATAATACAAAAATAATACAATGATCAAAAGGATTCTCTGTAGCTAACCTTCTGACACAGAATGAACAACACTTCAAACATCTGGAACAAACCAGCTCCACGCTTGAAATCCACCAGACAAGTCTAAACTACACTACCTGCCACTGGTGAGAGCCACCACATCTTCCAAGGGTAGGAAGGGCATTTCCTTTTCCCTTTGTTTTAGCAACACAAGCAGTGATTTCCATTCTTACAGGAATAAGCCATAAATTAAAATTCACACTATTCCTCTGACTTGTTCATTGTACTGACATGATTTAAAGTATTAACCAGGTGACAATATTCCTTTTGTTCAAACATTATATAATTTATTAAGTTAAAAATTATCCCACTTTCATTTCAGAAAATTATATTTGAAATGGAAATTTGCACCCAAGTCTCCTGATCTTTCCATGAAAGGCAATAATACCAGCTGCTAGGTTCTCAACAAAATAACAAGATCTAGCAGACCTGTTGACTCAGTGTCATATCTTTCGTTTTTTCTTTTTTCATTAATTTTAGAACACTAGGAAGGGAAGGAATAAAAATGTACGAAGGGCAATTCCGATGTTAAGATGAGATATTAATAGAATTGAGACTGTTCAGCAATAGAATTTAGAAGCTACAGAGAAGATACATTTGAGGGCCTGCTATCCCAAAGTTAATAACAATCACTGATTTCTTTTTTAGCTGAATTTCAGAGATAAAGTCATTCAGATTTAGATCTTGGCCATGCTTGATGGCTAGATCTCTAGAACACTTTGTCCACATTGGTAACATTAATACTATAAAGTGAGTCTTAACTTAAAAGTAAGCATAGGCAAAAAAATGAAACTGGATCACCTCCTTACGCCATATACAAGAACAAATTCAAAATGGATTAAAGACTTAAATATAAGACCTGAAACCATAAAACTCCTAGAAGAAAATATAGGGTCTAAATTTGCAGACATTACCCTGAGCAATATTTTTACTGATACATCCCTGTGGGCAAGGGAAGTAAAAGAAAAAATAAACACATGGGACTACATCAAACGTAAAAGTTTTTCACAACAAAAAAAACCATCAATAAAACAAAAAGGAAGCCTACTGAATGGGAGAAGATATTTGTCAACGAGATATCTGATAAGGGGTTAATATCCAAAATATATAAAATGCTCATGCAGCTCAACACCAAAAAAACGAACAGCTCAATTAAAAAATGGGCAGAGGATCTGAAGAGACATTTCACTGAAGAGGACATACAGATGGCCAACAGGCATATGAAAAAATGTTCAACCTCAATAAGCATTAGGGAAATGCAAATAAAAACCACAATGAGATACCACCTTACCCCGGTCAGAATGGCTATCATCAGTAAGTCAACAAACAACGAATACTGGCGAGGCTGTGGGGAAAAGAGAGCCCTGGTACACTGTTGGTAGGATTGCAGACTCGTGCAGCCACTATGGAAATCAGTATGGAGGTATCTCAAAAAACTGGAAATGGAACTACCTTATGACCCAGCAATTCCACTCTTAGGTATTTATCCAGAAAAATCCAAGACACTAATTTGAAAAAATATATGCACCCCTATGTTCATTGTGGCACTATTTACAATAGCTAAGACTTGGAAACAACTGAAATGCCCATCGGTAGACGACTGGATTAAGAAACTATGGTACATTTACACAATGGAGTATTACTCAGCTATAAAGAAGAAGGAAATCGTTCCATTTGCAACGATATGGATGGACCTAGAGAACATTATGCTAAGTGAAATAAGTCAGTCAGAGAAAGACAAATACCATATGATCTCACTGATACGTGGATTCTAAAANATTTACACAATGGAGTATTACTCAGCTATAAAGAAGAAGGAAATAGTACCATTTGCAACAATATGGATGGAACTAGAGAACATTACACTAAGTGAAATAAATCAGTCAGAGAACGACAAATATCATATGATCTCACTTATACGTGGATTCTAAGGAACTGAATGGATGGGAGATGTGGACCGAGATAGTCTCAGAGACACAGAGGAAAAACTGAGGGTTGCTAGTTGGGAGGGGGTGGGGATGAAGGAGAAGGGGAAGGGAAGAGACAATACAAATTGGTAACTACAATATGGCCTCAGGAATAGAGAAGACAGTCTGGGGAATATAATCAATAATGTAAATATTTTTTAGGGGGCCAGATGGACTCATGTCTTGTTAGGGAGACCACTTCATAGTCGGTATAGAGGCCTGACCACCACACTGTATTTCTGAAGCTGACATTAAATAATATTGTATGTCAACTATAATTATATATACATATAGTCACAGGACGTGGAGTAGAGTGTGGGAATGGAGTCAATGGAATTGTAATAGATAAGTATGATATTGGGGATGGGAGGGCAGTAGATGGGGGAGGGGAGCTGTTTCTGTGTGAGGGGTAAAACGGATAACTATTCCATTGTTCTGTACACCTGAAACTAACAACATAAATAAATAAATAAATAAAATAAAATAATAAAAGTGAGCATAGGGCCAGCCAAGTGGCGCGTTGGTTAAGAGTTTGCTTGGGACACCAGCTCTGAGCATCAGGGCCCCGGTTGGGATCCCACATGAGGACCAGTGACGCTGCGCCCTCTACAGCTAAGATGGTGAACAACAGCTCAACCTGGAGCTGGACTGCTGTGAGTCGCCGGCGACGGCAGCGTAGGCTGCAGCAGGGCTGCAGTGGGCTGCCTTGAGCTACTGTGAGTGGCCAGCAGCCAGCGTGAGCAGCCAGCAGCCAGCAAGAGCTGCCATGAGCTGCTGTGAGTGGCTTTTCAATGACCGGCAAGCGGCTGCCTCACCTGGGAAGAACTCAATGATAATACCAACATGGACCAGTGAAGCAACGTTCTCCACAACTAGACTGAAGAACAAATGGACAGCAACTTGTCTATTACCCTTCCCCGATTTCCCAACGCTGTTCCTCTCCCCCAATTCCCCAATAAAATCTTAAAAAAAAAAAGTGAGCATAATTGTATACTTCAGTGTCAAGATTCCATTTTAAATGATATTCCATCCTCTCTTAAAACTTAGCTATAGCCAAGGTCCTCTGCTTCTTAGGAAATCGTGTTCTTTTCTTACCCAAGAGCATCTGACTACACAGTTTTGAGATCTATTTTTCTGTTTGCTTAGATGCAATTAGGGAGAGCATATCAATAAATAGAAAGCTTGGTTGCTTAATAAGAAGAATATCTCTGAACAATTGCATTAAGTATATAAAAATGAAAATCCTGCCTTTAAATGCTTATAAGCAGCAAACTCAGCTGCTGAAATGACTTGACCACCTAAGGCTAAGGATCCACGTCTTGCAGTGTACCTGCAAAGCAGATGAGGCAATAAGGAGCTCAGTGACTAAATTATTCTTAATTTCAGTGTCTGAAACTATGCAACAATGCAAATGTGTCTGGATGTTCACTAATGAGGATCGCGCACATACGTGAATTTGAAGAGTCCGTAGATGAAGTTTAATCTTCAGTGAGTTGTTTTTTAATGAGGGGGAAAAAGTTGCTAAGTTTTATATTGATTTTTTTGTTTAAGAAAAAACTTGTTGTTTAACCAAGATAATGGGGAAGTCTCCACTTTACTACACAACTAGGAGGGTGGGTATTCCAATCTCTTCCCCAATAACCTAAGTTTCACACATAGTAACACAGTAGCTTTTTCTAGAACATAAAAGAGCCTAATGGAAACTGACCTTTGCACTCTCTGCCAATCACACTTTCCTTTATCAGTCCCAAGGTCACACTGAAAAAGAAATCAACTTTTCTCTCCTCTCTTATTCTAATTATTCCCAACAAAAATGACAAATTTTCTTGGTTGGTATAATTCCAAGTCTCTGATAGCAGAGACACTCTCTATGAGCAATTTCTCCTTCCCAACTTTTCAGTTTCTCTTTTCACTCTTTTATAAGCAGAGAAGCACATAGAATTTATTAACATTACCTCTTTGGAAAAGCCCTTTATCTTTAAGGAATGATTCACAGATAGGCTTTTGAGCAATACAAAACACCCTGGTAAACACTCACCGTAACTGGGCCATGAACAACAGCTGGAAATCGAAATTGATCCACTTTCTTGAAGAGGACATTAAGGACTGTGAATAATCAACACTATAGTTCGTAAGGAAATAACCCTTTCCTTTCAGTTCCTATTTCAATTGTCGTGCACCAATTTTTAATATTAAGTTCTGTCCTTTGTGTTTTATTTCAGAATTACTTTTATTCATCATCTCCTGATTTATTTCTCTTGTATTCTCAGCACACAAAATAAACTCTAACCATACTAAGGGGAAAAGATGAGTCAGAGCCCAGACCTGCCCTCATCCTCATGGGCTAGTTTATTCGTCCCTCAGTGTTCTCATGCTCACACAGCCTTCTCCTATCTGGCCCCTGCACTGTCTCCCTAGCTGAGGTAGGACTAGCCCTCCAAGTAGCCATCCTCCAGGATTCTTCTTCAGCTAAAACTCCAACTTTATCTTGCTGCCCCTACACCTTGCCTTTGTTCTGGACCTTATCTTCTCCTCTTTGTCATTTCATTTCCGCATCTCCATAAGGTCCTGACATTCTTCCTGACTCAAATGTGAGCCCCTACAATCCATTCTCCACAGGGCAGTCACATTAAGCCAAACTCATCATATATGCCCGATCCTTAAAACCCTCCAATGGATGGATTGTTGATGCCTCTCGGATCGAGTCCAAATTTCCTGGCATGACTTATGTGACCCTTTGAGATCTGGTCCCTGCCTACTTCTCTCACCACTCAGCACCTCCCTGCTTCCCTTTGCAGTCTTTGTCTCACTGAAAGACTTACCTCCCAAACTCCCCATCTCTGTTTCTCCCCACTTCTTTTCCATCACACTGCCACACTGTTGAGGAAAACAACAGCTAAAGATATGTCTTAAGTTTCTATATTGGCGGATGGAGTTGACAGTGTCATTCATGGAAACATGGAGAAGACACAGATTTAAAGGATATAAAGAATTGTGTTTGAGACATCTTAGCTTCAAGGTGCCTAAGGGGACAAATCACAGGTGGAGATACCAAGCATACAGTTGCAAAGGGGGCTGTGAAGCTTCAGAGAGAAAGATCATGGCTGAAAATAAAGATCTACGAGTCATCAGTCTGTAATTAGAATTTGAAGCCCTGGAGGCGACCAGAAAAAAAGTTTGGAGCAGGAAGAGATGTTGCTGGTAAAACACTTAGGAGGTGGGCAGAAAAACAAGTATCAGAGAATTGAGGAATATCATCCAAGAGATAAAAACATAGCAGGAACATACAAAAGGCAAAACAGAAGACCTTTCTAGCTCATGACAGTCTTACGGACTGAGTTTTTCTATTCAACACACACATACACACACACACACACACACACACACACACACACACATCTATGTAAAGATCGCTTTTAGATTGCTTTTAAATCTCACCTCCTTTCTTTCAGTTCTGAAAGTGTTGGGTCCCTGAGAGCCCTGGATTACTAGCCAACAAGGGCAGGAGATTCAGAAATACCTCTGCACCACTGCAACCTACTAGAAAAAGGGGTAGGCTGGGCCCTCGCCGCCTTGTTTCAGCACACAGAGAGTGTAACTCAGAATACTCTACAAGCATGTTCCTCCTTCACAACCCACCCTACTCCCACTCACAGTGTCACAAAGGCATCCCAGGAACAATGAATAAAATAGTAAAGTGCAAGTTTGCCCTAGCCGAGATCTTTACTAAAGAGGGATTGGTTGGGCTCCAGGCACACAGTAAGCCTAAATAGTTTATTAAAAGCAATTTTCCTCTTGTCTCTCAAATATGCTGCTCTGTTTTCCTCTCCCCTGTCAGCAATAGTTATTTATTGATTATTGGTGGAGAGATGCCTCCATGCTAAAAGATAATTTCTGTCTTGACCCTGTACTCCTTCCAAACTTCTGTTCAATTTTTTTTCCCAACAGACATTAATAATCATATCATGGCCCTACTCAATACATCTTCAATATCACAGAGAATAAAATCCAAATGTCTTACCCTTCTACAACCTTATCTCAGGGAAGAATGCTCCACGCCCCCCCATGTTTTCACCATATTGCAGTCCAGACCATTCCTGGGGCCCTCCCTGTTTTCTTCCACTTCAATGCTCATGTCCTTATCAATATTGCCTTTTCTTTACTCTCCCTCTTCAAAACTCCATGCGCACTCTTAAAGCCTTTTTCATCAGTCCAAGTCAGCTCTATCACATTTCTACCCTGTGGTTTCTCTAGAATGTTCACAGTCAAAATTAATCCCTCCTGGGCCGGCCGAGTGGCGCGATGGTTAAGAGCTGGCTTGGGACGCCAGAGGGCCCCGGTTTGGATCCCACATATGAGGGCCAGTGACACTGCCCTCCACAGCTAAGATGCTGAACAACAGCTCAACCTGGAGCTGGGCTGCGGTGAGTCGCCGGCAACGGCGTAGGCTGCAGCCCCTGCTGCAGTGGGTTGCCATGGGCTACCGTGTGTAGCCAGCAGCCAGCGTGAGCGGCCAGCAGCCGCCGTGAGCGGCTGTCCAGAAGTCAGCGACTGATCTGCCTCACCCGGGAAGAGCACAATGATGGTGCCAACTTGAGCCAGTGAAGCACCATCCTCCACAACTAAACTGAAGAACAAAAAAAACGACAGCAACTTGTCTGTTCCCCTTCCCCCAATTCCCCAGCATTGTTCCCATCCCCCCAATTCCCCAATAAAAACCTTAAAAAAAAAAGCATTCTACTTTCTCTGTTAAAAAAAAAAATTAATCCCTCCTTCTCCCTTCTCCATCTCATTTTATGAGTCTTCAATAGCACCTCTCTTAATTCACCTTATATCAAAGTTTCCCGTGAGTAGATTTGTCTCTGTTCCCCCTTTCATCTCTCCCCTATCACTTCCACATACGTACTCACACATGATTAAATGTATTGGGGTGACATTGGTTAATAAAATTATATAGGTTTCAAGTGTACATTTCTACAATACATTGTCTACATATTGCATTGTGTATTCACCAACCAGAGTCAGTTCTCCTTCCATCACCATATATTTGATCCCCTTTTCCCTCATTTTTTCTTTTGTTGTTTTGCTTTTGGTATCACATCTAAAACACCACTGCTTAATTCAAGACCATGAAGACTCCTTCCTATTATTTCTAAGAGTGTTATAGTTTTAGCTCTTACATTGAGGTTTATGTTTGTGTATGGTATGAGGTGAGGGTGAATATTTATGTATGGTATGAGGTGAGGGTTCAAATTCATTCTTTTGTATGTGGATTTCCAATTGTCCCAGAAACATTTTTTGAAAAGACTATTCTTTTACCATTGAATTATCTTGAAACTCTTGTCAAAAATCAATTTATCATAATGTAAGGTATTATTTATGTATTTTCAATTCTATTCTATTGATCTATATGTCTATCCTGTCCTAGTACCACACTATTTTAATTACTATAACTTGTAGTAAGTTTTGAAATAAAAAACTATAAATCCTACAACTTTGTTCTTTTTCAACATTGTTTTTGGCTCTTCTGAGTCCCTTGCATTCCCATATGAACATTAAGATCAACTTATCCATTTCTGGAACAAAGTCAGCTAGGATTTTGATAGGGATTGTATTAAATTTGTACATAAATTTTTGGGGATATTTGTAGATAAATTTGGGGAATATTGCCATCCTGACAACATTAAGTATTCCAATCCAGTAACATAAAACATTTTTTCATTTATTCAGATTTTCTTTCATTTCTTTCACCAATGTCTTGTAGTTTTCAATGTACAAGTCTTACACTTCTTTTGTTAAATTTATATCCAAGTAGTTTATTCTTTTCAATGCCATTATAAATTGAATTGTTGTCTCAGTTTCACTCAGAATGCTCATTATTGGTGTATAAAAATGCAATTGATTTTTGTGATGCTTTGATGTGTCTCATTTTAATTTCTTTAATTAAATCTATTTTAATCTCTAGCCCCCCAACCATCTTTTTTTCCTTTGCAATTATCTCCTGCAAACTTGCTGAATTTGTTTATTAGTTCCAATAGTTTTTTAGTGGGTTACTTAGGATTTTCTATATACAATGTCATCTGTGAATAGTTTTGCCTTTTCCTTTCCAATCTGAATGCTTTTTATTTATTTACTTATTTTTCCTAATAGTCCTTGCTAGAACCTCCAATACAATGATAAATAGGAGTGACCAGAGTATATAGACTTTTCTTGTCCCTGATGCATCACTCTTTACAGTATCTAGTTCCCTGATAGAATTTTTAAGCTCCAAATTTATCTCCATGAATTTAGTAAGCATAATAGTTCTACAGTTCATATCTGATAATTCCAACATCTGGTATCTCTGTGGATCTACTTCTTCTGCTGGTTCTGGATTATATTGTTTTATCTCTTGGTGCCTCTCATTGTTCCTGATAGTTTTCAGGTCATTTTCTTTTAAAATTACCTACAGAAATAATTTGAGGTTTTAGATGGCATTATCTTCCTTCAGAAGGAATATTTATTTTCCTTTCTACGAGGAACCTAAGGATCCTAGCTCTTGGGTTTTCTGAGTCACCAAAATGACCTACCAAAGTATAGTCACATCCTCAATTCTCAAGGCATATCCTGTTGAGGTCTTAGGCCTGAACAAAAGTGTTTCAACACTTTCTCCTCCCTTGGACTGTGCTGGACTCCACTCCTTTTCTCTGCCAAGGTAAAGTATAGTTCTACCATTCACCCTTCTTCCTGGACTAGGCATGCCTCCAGGGAAGAAACATTTTTGAATGATGCAATTCTTCAGGGTCTCAACCTCCAGATTCCAACTTTTGTCTCCTTCCCACACTAACCTGCCAAAAGTACAGCTGTTCCAGTCATTGAACACTTCCAGGGCAAAAGCCAATGAGGCTCATCTCTCCAAACTATCTTTCACAAGCTGATCACGACCTCATAATTATTCACTATCATTTTTCCTTACTGTTACTTTTAAGGCTATTTTTTCTGTCCAGCCTTTTTACTTGTCATCAGAGGGAGGGTTAGTACCAAAGCCGGAAGATTCCTCTCCATTTTAGTAATATTGCTGTCCAAATTGTAGATAAGAGGATATTTCTCTTTATAGATGTAGCCCATCTAACTAATGAAGAATGACAAAACTAGGATTGTTTTATAACACCTAATGAAGTAATGAACCTAAGTAGTGAATTAATAGCTGCTAATATCACAAAAAGAGGGACAACCAGACATCACAAGCCTCTAATTGAAAAACACAATGCCACTATGAAGTAGTCATCTCAAAAAAAAAAAAATTAAGTCTAAATCTAATCAAGCCTCTAAATCCATCTACCAATCTACAAGAAATACTAAGGACAAAGGGACATGTTAAAATATATCCTAAAGATATAATAACCAAAATCTAGACTGTGAGACACTCATGAGAAACAACTTGATTTCTTTAACAAATAAATTTCAAGAGAAAAAAAGAGGGTTGGAAGGCTCTAGAGATTAAAAAAGATTTAATTAAAGAATAAAACAGACTTATGAGACATATCAAAGAATCACAAAGAATATTTTTGGATCTTGATATTTTAAAAACTGTTAAACTATGAAATTTATGATATAATTAAGAATTTGAATACTAACTCAAAAGAATTTGATATTTTTAAATATTATTACAAAGTACACTAATACTGTTGTGGTTATGTTTACCAAAAAGGGGTGTGTGTGTATATATATGTGTGTGTACAGGCATACATATACATGTAAATATATACATATGCACATGCATGTACATACAAATGTATACTTATATACATATGTATATATGTACCTACATACATAATATGTCTATATTATATATACACACATAGAGTGCAATAGTTATGGATAAAGATACTAAGATGTCTGAGATTTGCTTAAAGCTAACATAGGAAAGTAAGAAATGGATGTGGGTGTAGATGCAGGGAAAAAAAGACTATTGTGTAGAGAATGAGAAAATGGGTTGGTAAGAAGAATTCTTGGGAACGAGAATGCAGACAAGGAGACCATTTGGGGGCCCACCGTTATGTTCAGGTGAGAGATGATGGAGAGCCAGACTAAAGCAATGAAGCAAAGTGGAAGAACTGGAGATGTTTTGGGGAGATGGCCTTGATGGTGAATAGAATGTCTGGGTAAAAGGAAGGGAAGAACCAAAGGTGACTTCTTAGTTTCCAGTTTGAATATCTGAGTAGATGTGGTGTCACTGAGCTAGAGAAAACTTGCAGATGGGTGTTGGGAAGAGCAGGTGGGTGGGAAATAAAATTCTGTTGACATTTTTTTACATTTTGACTTTGAGATTTCTATGAGAGATCCATGAATATGTCAAGTAGATAATTGCCAAGAAGAGATCATATAATTTGCAATGAAATTACATTGAAGAAAAGATGAATTTTAAATCTAGAGGAATTAATAAGCCTAGTCAGGTAGAGAATATAAAGGCAAATATTGGTTGAAACCCTAATATATCAGTCACACAATGGATTTACAGTCTAGATGGAGGAGACAAGTCAATGATAAATTCTGTGATAAAATATTGGCAGAGTGTTTAGTGGGGGTGGGAGGTAGGATCCCTCTCTGTCCTAACTCCCCATCCAGTTATAGGGGGATGGACTGTGAATAAGAGTCAGCAAATGTAAACTGAATGGTGTCTGAAATATTGCCCCAATCTGAACTTTTCAACTTCCTCCAAAGGAAATCACCATTTTTATTGATAACATCACTCTTCTAGCCTTGTCTCCTCAAAGACTGAATTTAAAAGGCTTTAGGCACTGGGTGAAATGTCATGCCCAGCATTTGGGACACTCTCAGTATTAGGAAGAGATGAGGCCTGCAGCTGCTGATCAGAGCAACCATGAACAAACCAGGCTCCAGTTTTCCTTGATAGGAGGCCCCCAGAAGAGCCAAAGAAGCTGAGGGGAGAAGGAGGGCCCAGAGTCCATTATCGCTGGCCCACAATTCCTGTTTATGCAACTCGTGCCCTTCCCGTTTTCTCCCACCTTGAATGCACAGGCTGAGCAAGCACTAGTTTATAGGCCCAGCTGATTCCAATCTATTTGTCATGTCCTAATGTTTTATGATGTGTCAAGAAGACCCCTGGCAAAAAGACTCTGATTAAATGCCTTTTATTATTTTCTTGTTTGTGATGTATCAGGCCAGAGGCTGTATGTAACCTGATCAACCTAGTAAAATTTTTAATCCCTTCTATTTTTATGGCCTTCCAGGAAAAATTCCATTTAGGGGAAAAGTAATAACTTTTCAGCACTAATTCTCAAACACTCTATCAACATTTTACCAAAAATGGGGCCCAAGGATCTCAACTCCTCTAAGTGTTCCTAAGAGTTTTTGTTTGTAAAGTGGTATGTTTGAGCACTTGGGAAGCAGAGGTTTGGACAATGGAGGAGTGAAGGTGTCACTGAGAGTGTGTGAGTCTGTACGTGGGAGGATGGAGTAACAGACATAGGAGTTACGGGCATTACCACATGCTATTAGGATGCCATTTCCCAGGGCCTTTGGCCCACTGAAACGAAAGATCTTGCTAGCTTGTTTACTATTTTGATCTATCAAAATAGTAATCACAGCTAAATTCACAATCTCCTTTGGTTCTCACAATAAGCCTGTAAAGTACATATACCACATATTACAACCCCCACTTTATAGATGGGGAACTAAAGCTGACAAAAGTGAAGTGACTTGCTCAGGGCCATACAGCTTAGTGAGCAGCGGTTTGACCTGGTTGCTTCTGATCTCTGTGTCTACTTTAGTCCTATACATGGGCTGAGCTACCTTCTGCATAGAGGTTTGCTCCCAGATATGAACATCTCCCACCTCTATTCAAAGAGCCTGGGAATCAAAGGAGAGGACATTTAAGAGTAGTATACACAAGAGTTGTGACAGCCTTCTGCATATAACATCTTCAGTTTAGTGGTTCTTACTTTGTTTCCACTTCACTCCCATGATAGCGATGTACACACAGCTAGGGTCTCTTCCTCAGTGCAGGAACGCAGCCATCTGTAACTCCACTTTGTTCTCTTTCACTAAAGACAAGCATAGCAAAATCCAGGTAAAAGTGATATTAAAATTTGCTCTAATTTATTTTCATGCAAGTCATTCACAAACATTCCATTATTAATAATAACAGATTATTAGTAGCACAAATCACTTGCAGTTAATATGAAACTGTCACCAGAAGCAATACCTGTTGCTCCATTCCTATGATGACCACTTATTCTTTTTCACACCTACTATTGTTTATTATCCACAACCACTCACACTGGCTTCGTCTACAACCTCTCAGCATCTCATGGGGGTAAAGAGCATGGGATCTGGAGTCAGACGTACTTGGATTTGCATCCTGGCTCTGATACTTACTAACTGTGTGACCTTGGCATGTGACTAAGTTTCTGTAAGACTTAGTTTTCTCGTGTGTAAAAGGGAGATAATAAGAGTATCTGCCTTATATGCCATTGTGAAAATTAAGTAG
The DNA here is from genome assembly GCF_001890085.2 of Hipposideros armiger. NCBI lineage: Eukaryota > Metazoa > Chordata > Mammalia > Chiroptera > Hipposideridae > Hipposideros > Hipposideros armiger. Next base: position 172,167 of record NW_017731557.1, read on the forward strand.
AAATGATAGATTTATAGATAGATAGATGATAGATAGATAGATGGATAGATAGATAGATATTGTGTATGCAAGTTATCACAATATCTGGCATGTATTGCCGAAATAAATCTTAACTATGCTTTTATTACTTTATCCCATATCTATCCAATCCACTTCCTCCATTCTCCTTTTCTGTCAAGTTTTCATGGGCCTGTGTGGGGAGCAGCTTATGCTCTGAACTCTCTGGTTTAAAAGCAAACAAACAAAGAAAGAAACAAAACAGTAAGATATTATAAACAGAATTAGAATGGAAGCCTAATCAAATCAAGCAACATTTATATAATTTCTCCTGGAACCCAGCCATCCTAAATTAGCTAGGTTTATCGTATCAGAAGATGTATTAATAATAGGGATGGATTGTGAGTTCAGTCATCAGTCTTCATTGGTGCATAAGCTCCAATGCACCAATGGAAGCAGTAGCTCTCCTCTGCATTTCAAAGGCCACTTATCCATTTGACCATCCACTGGGTTAGTTTCCTAGATGTTGGAAAGGGCCACCTGCAAAGGCCTGGCTACACTGTTTGCTCTCTACTCACCAGCATCAGCACTTTAGGTCTTGTCCCAAACACTTGATGAGAAACTGTCCAAGCAGAGAGAAGCTGCCCGAGCTATTGAGATTGCTTCAAGAACACTAATCAAGGTCAGACCACACGTCTGCCTTCAGATCATCCCAAGAGAAAAAGAGACCTATCCCCATGGAGGAGGCTATGCACAGATGTGCATCAGAGGAACCACACTGGCGAATGGCTCACAAACTGTGAATCCCATTAGCTAAGGACAGGTGGGTCAACAAGAGATAAATCAGTAATAGACAAGGAAAAGCCCAATGTAACATGAGATCATGTCAGGATCACATAAGTCATCAAAGGGTTTATGAGATTCTGCTAGAGAAATGAGCTATAGTCATTCTATCAGTTGTCAGATCAATTTCTTAAATCTTCAGTCTGACTCTGATCTTCACTGCTCAGTCAAAAATCTATGCTCTTTTACAAGTGATTCCTGTCCAGTGCTCTCCATATAAAAAATGAAAATATGGGCCGGCCGAGTGGCGCAATGGTTAAGAACTGGCTTGGGACGCCAGAGTGCCCCNTGTCACTGGCCCTCATATGTGGGATCCGAACCGGGGCCCTCTGGCGTTCCAAGCCAGTTATTAACCAACGCGCCATTCAGCTGGCCCAACATATGCTCTTTTTAAAAAAACAAAAAACAAAAAAAAAACTGTACTTTTATTTTTCTCTCTTTCCCTTTTTGGGAGCCAGATATTAAGGACTAGGACATTTAAAAACAACTGCATCGACAGGGAAAATTACAAAATGCCCAGGGAAAGGCAAGAGCTCAAAAAAGATCTGAGAAGACCTTAAGTTTATACTCACACTGATATTTCACACAGCCTACAACAATTAAAAAACAAACAAAAAACCCCACTAAACAATAACAAAAAAATCAACTCTGGGGCAGGAGAAAATCTGATTTCCAGAGTTACCACATTATTAGATACAAATATTGTTTTCTACAAAAATCACAAGGCATACAAAGAAACACGAAAATATGGCCCATTCAAAGGGAAAAAATTAACAGAAATTCCCTGAAAAGACCTGATGGGTGATCTATTAGACAAAGACTTTTAAACTGCCACATTTTATTTGCTATCATTTGACTTCATTCTTTATATCTAAATCTTTGATTCACTTGGAATTTATTCTACTATAATATACAGTACAGGTCCAATTTATCTTTTGCTAGATGGCTCTCTAGTTTTCACAACATTATTTGAATAGTCCATCTTTTCCCCCACTGATTTGAGAGATCACTTTATCATCTACTAAATTCCTGTATGTATATGGTTTTGTTTCTGGACACTCTATTCTGTCCCATTGGCCTTGTTTCTGGACACTCTATTCTGTCCCATTGGCCTTGTTTCTGGACACTCTATTCTGTCCCATTGGCCTATATGCCTCTTTCAAACACCATTATCATACTTTAAAAATTATCGGGCCGGCCGAGTGGCGCATTGTTTAAGAGCTGGCTTGGGACGCCAGAGGCCCCCGGTTTGGATCCCACATATGAGGGCCAGTGACACTGCCCTCTACAGCTAAGATGCTGAGCAACAGCTCAACCTGGAGCTGGGCTGCCATGAGTCACCGGCTACGGCGTAGGCTGCAGCCCCTGCTGTAGTGGGTTGCCATGGGCTACCGTGTGTAGCCAGCAGCCAGTGTGAGNGTGAGCGGCCAACAGCCGCAATGAGCAGCCATCCAGAAGCTGGCGACTGATCTGCCTCGCCCGGGAAGAGCGCAGTGATGGTGCCAACTTGGGCCAATGAAGCAACGTCCTCCACAACTAGACTGAAGAAAAAAAAAAAAAAAAGAAAGAAAATATGGTACCTAGCCTTAGTTGAGCCCCCAGGGCAGCTCTCCTGCCCCTTCACTCTCTTCCTTGATTGACTCTCTAGCCCAGTTCTACAATCACCACTCCAGACTTTTTCCATTTTCCTTAAGCCCTCTAAATAGACACTCACACCATACTCTCCCACACCTCACCTCCAAATGCACAGGTAAGCTAGCCTCCTATTAGGAGGTTTTGTGAAGCCTGAAGCTTACAGTTTGGGAAGAGGGATTCCTTAAGAAAAGAAATATAAAATCATTAATACAATATTTTGTATTCATTAGAAATAACACAAAGCACAGATTTTTTATAGATGGAAAATACCACAATGTCATAACATACAGAAAAAAACTGCACAATATTTTTAGTAATGAACGGCCTGACATATCTCTATAATATTTTTTCTTACCATTTTTTTGTTTACATACCCTTTATTCATCTCTTCATATGATAACGGCTTTATAATATCATAGTTATCTTTCTACAGAGAGAACTGAGATATAATTCAGTTTCTCCCTTAGCATCGTTGATCAAAATTTGTAAGATTGGGCCAGCCGAGTGGCGCATTGGTTAAGAGCTGGCTTGGGACGCCAGAGAGCCCCGGTTCGGATCCCACATATGAGGGCCAGTAACACTGCCCTCTACAGCTAAGATGCTGAAAAACAGCTCAACCTGGAGCTGGGCTGCCGTGAGTCACCAGCGACAGTGTAGGCTGCAGCCCCTGCTGCAGTGGGTTGCCATGGGCTACCGTGTAGCCAGCAACTAGAGTGAGCGGCCAGCAGCCGCTGTGAACGGCCACCCAGAAGCTGGCGACTGATCTGCCTCACCCGGGAGGAGCGCAATGATGGTGCCAAGTTGGCCCAGTGAAGCAACGTCCTCCGCAACTAGACTGAAGAACAAAAGGACAGCAACTTGTCTGTTCCCATGCCCCAATTCCCCAATAAAAATCTTAAAAAAAAAAAAATTTGTAAGATTTTTATACTGATATTTTACAAAAGTTTCTTTCAATTTCCCAATTCTGTTATTGGTGATGTCATGTGAATTTTTAGGATCATTGTCAAATTCAGGAAAACCACTATTTTCTTTCATCTATAACTATAATGTAGAAATTCCCACAGATTAGTTTATAACTGCATATTTTTCAAATTTGTTTCTGCTCCACTATTCACACACTTCTGAAGCCAAGCACTGTAGAAAGTGTGTATGTTGAGTTAGGACCTTTGGCCCTGTTCCTTCATGTCATGATGAAAGTTTAAGTCAGTTCAGTGGGCAGCAAAGTAGCCCCAGAAGCAATTCTTATAGCAAGTTTGCTAGAAGTGACTTGACTATATACAGAAGTGACTGAAACAAAATAAACATAACCCACTAGCCCAAATTAAATATGTCTCCAACTCAACTTCCAAATCCCAAAAATGTCCTCACTACTCCATAGTCAATCCACATGAAGGAAAAGTAAGCCAAAGTAGAAAGAGACAGCAATCTTAACAAACTGCAGCTTTACTGCCGTGCTTTTGCAAATTTTATAAAAACATGTGAGCACATTCAGGAAATAGAGGCGCCCATGAAAGTAAGGGATTCTGAAGCTTTAAGTTTCATTAGGTTCATGGTAAATCCACCTCTGCCTCCTCCTCCTCTAAGCGATTTCACTTCATCCTACATGAACTTCCTCAATTCCTCTCCCTTCTGTTCCAAAATATTTCCATATCTTCAGTTATCCTCTGACTGTTCCCTTTTGTTTATGCAGAAAAACCATAACAACTTGTTTGCAACACCAACCCTTCAATTTAATCCCATCTCTGCTGAGTTCTTGTCTCATCGATTATCCCTTCTTTCTTATCTCACCCTTTCCTCCTCTATTAACTGTTTTGACTGAGCTTGGAAATATACCAAAGTCCCAATACACCTTTAGGTAAACACTGTTTACCTAAACAGTGCTCATCTTATCACCCATATCTGCTCTTTCTGTGTGTTCTTCATTTTTATTATGACTCCCATCATCATCCCATACCCACAGGCTAGAAGACTTTGACATCTTTTACTCTCATATTAATCCTTTTGCCAAGTTTGGTCAAGTCTACATCCATAATATCTTTCTTTATCAGGCCCTCCATTTTTAGAAGGCCTCTTGTAATAAATAGGTTTGCCATCTCTAGTCTTGCCACTCTCTTACTCAGCCAAATACTGAGAGTGGACAGCTATTGTTTTTGTCTGCCCAGCATCTACCCTCCTTCCTTATTGTCAGTACCAACACCCCAATTTTTTGTTGGGGAATCATCCCTCTCTAATTCTCAGTCCACCTATTAGCATAGATCCAAACATGGACAATCAGAGCATTCCATTACCCTGGCCATAGTGATCTGTTCAAATACGGCCATAAACGACTTAAGCCAAACCAATGAGACTCCATTCTGAGTTTTGGGTTTGGTTTTTATTAATTACTGGAAACAACGAATTGGTTTTAATAGCTTACTGGTCCCCTTGTTAATAAATTGGTTAAATAAAATCTTGACACAGGTTCATTTTACATTTACGTTGGAGTCATGATTTTACCTTTTTTAAAAAATTACCTTTCTGGAGGTCCTCCACCAAGATACCCAATGAATTTACCTGACAGAGCCCAGTAAACTGCAATGCCAGGAAGTTGTATCCAGTAGATGTAGTATTTTCTTTACTCCCAGAGATAAATGCTAAACAATAGAACCTGAACTGTGCTGACTCATCATTTCTCTAGTTTGGTTTGCTTTCTTTCTACTAATTGTGTGTGTGTGTGTGTGTGTGTGTGTGTGTGTATTTCATTTTTTTCATTTATGATTGATAAATTATCATTCCCCATTTGTTTGAGCAAAGATTAGGAGTTTGGTTTGAATGTATGACCATTTGGTGATCACTAAAACTGCATTAGCAGATTATAGAAATCTTTTTGTTTTTTCTTGAGAGAAGACAGAAAATGTGGTTGGTTAGTTGGTTAGTTAGTTAGTTAGTTAGTCTATCTAGACCATGATGTTTTGGCGTTTCTGTGTCAACTTTTGACCTGTGGCTGAAAGTACAGAACTGAAGTTTTAAGCTCTCTGTATGTCTATATGTCTATAATTCAGAAAGGTTTGTACGTCTCTTAGTGAGTGTGTAATGTTCTATTTCCCAAGGGTATTAATAAATTAGATCATGAGGTCTTTTAAATTAAAAAAGCTCATTTCTGATTAATTTACATGAGAGAAAAATAAGGCCAGGAGCCTTAGGCTATTTGGGGAAACCTTAAGAAAAGAGGAATTCACCCAAATTTATAGATTTTGCAGGTGAAACCTGGTGGAGTTTACTGGCTTTGGTTTCCTAGCTTCAATATCCTAAATAAACCAACAAAATAAAAAGGCAATCTACTGAATGAGAGAAAATATGTGATAAGAGGTTAACATCCAAAATATATTTTAAAAACTCATGCAATTCAATAGAAAAAAAAAAACCCAACTAGAAAATGGGCAGAAGATGTGAATGGACAATTTTCCAAAGAAGACATACAGATGGCCAACAAGAAAATATACTCAACATCACTGATCATCAGGGAAATGCAAATCAAAACCATTATGACATAATACCTCACACTTTTTAGAATGGTTATTATCAGTAAGACCAGTAATAACAAGTGTTAGTGATAATATGGTGAAAAGGGAACCTTTGTGCACTGTTGGTGGGAATGTATTGGTGCAGCCACTGTGGAAAACACTATGGAGATTCCTCAAAACATTAAAATTAAAGCTACCATATGATCCAGCAATTCCTCTGAAGAAAATGTAAACACTAACTCAAAAAGATGTCTGCACCCCCGTGTTCATTGCATGATCTCACTTATACGTGGAATCTAACAAACAAACAAACAAAGCTCACAAATACAGACAACAGATTGGTCGTTGCTGGAGGCAAGGAGCTGGGGTGGGGGGCAAAATGGGTGAAGGGGGTCAAAAGGTACAAACTTCCAGTTATAAAATAATTAAGTCATGGGGATGTAACCTATAGCATGGTGACTATAGTTAATAATACTGCATTGCACATTTGAAAGTTGCTAAGAGTATAGATTTTGAAAGTTCTCATCCCAAGGAAACAAACTTCTATAACTATGTATAGTGACAGATGTTAACTAGATTTATGTGGTGATCATTTTGCAACATATACAAAATATCAGATCGTTATGTTGTACACCTGACACTGATATTATGTTGTACGTCAATTATACTCCAATTTTAAAATCCCAAGTAATAAAGGCTTTTAAAAGTCCAATCTAAGATTCTTTCTGAAAATTTCCAAATAGAAATTAATTTTGTAACCCTTCAATACTGTATGGCTCCTGATTTGACAAAGCAAACTTAAGGAGGTCTGTATAGTAAATTAACACTCTTGCTTCACCTATAATTAATAAAGCCAAATCTAATCAGTTAGCTTTTATGATCAAAATAACTTTTTTCTCTTTTTTTGAGATTATTATGAGACGGGAAACTGTCAGAAAAATTCATGAAAGCTTGGAAATAAACAGAAAAAGATTAGTGGGTGTTTTGCCTAGTTCATCAAGTTATTTCAGACTTTCCATGTTTTTGGAGCTATTTTACCTCTGTAAATTGTTAATAACTAAGAACAATGCAAATAATAGAAATCTGTTTTGTCCACAGTCATGCAAATTATGCCTTGTAAAGGGACAACTGATTTCCAGCACCTTCCCTCCTTGTAAAAAAAAGCCAGTTTTCAAATTTAAATTTTTTTCTGACTATACTTGCATGTCTCTTTTCCATCTAAATACATATTAAAATTAACTTGTCTAGTTTAAAGATGCTTTTGGCATTTCCACTGGAGTTTCATTAAATTTATAGATTAATTTACGAAATGATATGTTTGTGAAATTGAGTCTTAAGTCCAAGAACAAAGTATGCCTCTCCATTTTTTTCAAGTCTTCTTTTGTGTCCCTCAATAACATTTACATTTTTCTCTTTATGGGCCTTCCATACTTCTTGTTACATTTATTTCTGAGTATTTTGTTGTACTTGCTGCTAGTAAATGAGATCTTTTCTTCCAGCCCCAGAAATATGATTCATAATTGATTTAAGCAAAGCAGGATGGTCTCATTTCTCTTCCCAGTCCATACTCTTCTGACCAGTCAAGACATAAGAAGATGTGAACAGGTTTTCCTGATTGATCTCATTGACCTGAAAAAAAACACATGGAAAGAAGCAGACCCTCTCCTGAGGGGTTGGAGGAACTCTTTTTTTGTTTTTTAATAAATTGAGGGGGGTTTTTGTAACATGCAACTGAAAATATCTTGTCTGATAAAATAACTGATTTTATGTAATGTACCAAATCCTTTATCTCTTTATCTACACTTAATTTCTACCCTTTATCCCTTTAGACAGAATCTGTAAGCTCCTGTAATAAGCACTGATGACATTAGTACATTTCCACTCAGGTGTAGTATTCAGACATTCACATGGCTGTGGAAATAAATGAGGATCTCCCAAATGAGAACAGACACAAGCTATTTATTCAGCTCTTCCTATAGCAAGGAAGTCAGTCGCCATCACTTGTGTTTTGACACAGACTCAAAAGCAGGCAGAGAAATGGGAAAGTTTTATAAACTGAAAAAAAGGGAAGCCTTCAAGTATGTCCCACTGGAGGCTGTTGGTGGGGAAGTGGTAGGTGGGCTAGCTAGAAGCAGGGCATCTTATATGACTAGCTAAGGGTGCATATTTGGCTTTCTCTGGCTGGTCCAAAGTGGAGTTATTATAGATAACGGGTTAGTTTCCTAGCCCATTCCTGGTTGTTGCAGATTGTGGGTCAGAGTTCTATTTTTACATATTGTCTGGCCATTGTTTGTTTGCAATACCAGTCTTTTACTACTACAGCTGTCATGGTGGCTCAAATACTGATATACTTCCACACTATGCTCCAAAGTACCCTCCCTACCACTCTTCTGGGAACCCCCCCCCCACCTCTCTATGCAACAAAAGAATCGATGTCTCCCACAACGAACATCCCCCAGGATCCTACTCCTATAATGGCCAATGTCCATTCTAATTGATGGGTGCCTATGCCTTACTGATTGTTAAGTATCACCCCCATTGCTACTTCCTCTCACTTTCCATATCCCCTTCCATTTTCTCCATCACCAAATTTGTAGATTATATTATTTGCTTAGTTCTTCTTGAATTTACTTTCATACTATGGTAGATTGATTGAATTCATGGCACCAATTCTTCACTTCCCTCTGCACCCATTCACTTTGCCCTAGGACTTTGCAGTTTCTTCTACATCATAGGTAGAGTCTATTTCTCCTCCTCTTGAATCTGGACTTGGTCATGTGACTTAGCCAATAGAATGTTAGCAGGCTTGATGTAAGCAGAAGCTGAAAAAAGTACTTGTGTGTTTCTTTTTTTTTTTTAATTGGGGAATTGGGGGGATGGGAACAACACTGGGGAAATGGGGGAATGGGGAACAGACAAGTTGCTGTCGTTTTGTTCTTCAGTCTAGTTGTGGAGGACGTTGCTTCACTGGCTCAAGTTGGCACCATCATTGCGCTCTTCTCTGGTGAGGCAGATCAGTCGCCGGCTTCTGGACGGCCGCTCACTGCGGCTGCTGGCCGCTCACGCTGGCT
>NW_017731557.1:186735-190574 GCF_001890085.2 Hipposideros armiger
CCAGTGTGAGCGGCCAGCAGCCGCAGTGAGCGGCCATCCAGAAGCCGGCGACTGATCTGCCTCGCCAGGGAAGAGCGCAATGATGGTGCCAACTTGGGTCAGTGAAGCAACGTCCTCCACAACTAGACTGAAGAACAAAAAGACAGCAACTTGTCTGTTCCCATGCCCCCAATTCCCCAATAAAAATCTTTAAAAAAAAAAAAAAGAGACCTCTGGGACAACATCAAGCTTCACATCATAGGGGTACCAGAAGGAGAAGAGAGAAAGCAAGGGATTGAGAATCTATTTGAAGAAAGAATAACTAAAAACTTTCCTAACCTGGTGAAGGAAGTAGACATACAACTCCAGGAAGCACAGGTAGTCCCAAATAAGATGAACCCAAACAGGCCCACACCAAGACACATTATAATTAGAATGGCAAAGGTTAAAGACAAAGAAGGAATCCTAAAAGCAGCAAGGGAAAGGCAACTAATAACTCATAAGGGAGCCCCCATAAGATTGTCAGCTGATTTCTCAACAGAAACTTTCCAGGCCAGAAAAGATTGGCACAAAATATTCAACATGATGAAAAGCAAGGACCTACAATCAAGATTACCCAGCAAAGCTATTATTTAGAATTGAAGGACAGATAAAGAGTATCCCAGACAAGAAAAAGCTAAAGCAGTTCATCATCATGAAACCATTATTACAATGAATGTTAGAGGGACTTCTTTAAGATGGAAAAAAAGGGCCGGCTGAGTGGCTCGTTGGAGTTGGCTTGGGAGCATGAGCTCTGAGCAGCAGGGCCACCGGTTCGGATCCCACATGGGCCAGTGATGCTGCGCTCTCTACAGCTAAGATGTTGAACAACAGCTCGACCTGGAGCTGGGCTGCCGTGAATAGCTGGCGATGGCGTAGGCTGCAGAGAGGCTGCAGTGGGCTGCCATAAGCTACTGTGAATGGCTGGCAGCCAGCATGAGCTGCCATGAGCTGTCGTGGGCAGCTGTCCAATGGCTGGTGACCAATCTGCCTCAGCTGGGAAGAGCACAATGATCATAATACCAACATGGGCCAGTGAAGTAATGTCCTCAACAACTAGACTGAAGAACAAAAAGACAGCAACTTTTCTGTTCACCTTCCCTGATTCCCAAACGCTGTTCCCTCCCACAACTCCCAATAAAATCTCAAAAAAAAAAAAGATGGAAAAAAAAGTTTAAAATTATGAATAAAATTGCAGTAGCCACATATCTATCAACAATTACTTTAAATGTAAATGGATTAAATGATCTAATCAGAAGACATAGGAAGGCTGAATGGATAAGAAAACAAGACCCTTACATATTCTGCTTACAAGAGACTCACCAGATTCAAAGACACAAACATGGAAAGTAATGGGATGAAAAAAGATATTCCATGAAAATGGAAATGGAAAAAAAAAAAAAAGCTGGAGTAGCAATACTTATACCAGACAAAATAGACTTTAAAACAAAGGCTATAACAAGACACAGAGAAGGACCCAGTAAGCCCACCTCAGAGTATTTATCTGAAGAAGCCCAAGCTACTTCAAGAGGATGTGTGCATCCATATGTTCATTGCAGTATTGTTTACAATGGCCAAGATGTGGAGGCAGCCGAGATGTCTGTCAGTAGAAGAATGGATAAACAGTAGGTGGTACATATGAACTATGAAATATTGCTCAGCCAGGGAAGGGAATGGGTTCTTGCCATCTGCAGTGGAATGGATGGACCTGGAGTGTACTGTGCTGAGTGGAGAGTCAGACAGAGAAAGACAGATGCAATGAGATTTCACTTATATGTGGAATCTAAAAAACAAAATAAACAAAACAGAAACAAACTCATAGATATAGAGAACATTTTTTGGTTGCCAGATGGGAGGGGGGTTGAGGATGAGTGAAAAAGGAGAAGGGATTAAGAAGTACAAATTGGTTGTTACATAGTAATCATGGGGATTTAGGGTATAGCATAAGGAATATAGTTAATAATATTGTAATAAGGGCCGGCCGAGTGGCGCGATGGTTAAGAGCTGGCTTGGGACGCCAGAGGGCCCCGGTTCGGATCCCACATATGAGGGCCAGTGACACTGCCNTATAACAGTCAATTCAGATGAAGCTGTAAATCAGCACCTTGTTCAGTTTTTCACAAATAAAGATAGGTCCTTCTATGAACGAGGAATTACAAAGCTCACTGAAAGATGGCAAAAGGTTATCAAACAAAATGGGCAATATATTATTTATTGATCTTTGTTCTTTATATAAATAAATGACCTTTGAAAAACATAGGCAAAATACATCATGACTTTTCCAACAACCCAATATACGCCTTTACTTAAACTATTTTTACTGGATTTTAATATATATTTGAGCTTTAGATATATGTTAAAAAATCATATTTACAGTACCTCCTACCCTCTCTTCCTCAGCTTTTATCAGTTCTATAATGCTACACGTTCTACATCATCTTCCATTAATGCTTGTATTTTCTTTGAGCATTGTGAGTACTTGAATGAATTCTTTAAACCCTTGGCAATATGTTTAGTCACTATTTTTATCTGATTAGTGTCAATATTTTTCTTGGAGAGTCTTCACCTTTCATTTGTTTTTCCTGTTCTTTTCCTCATTTTTTTTTCTTGTGCTATAGGTTGTGTACTTGTTCCTTTTTTATGATTATTCATTTTGAATGATACGAATTCTTCCTGGACCAGCCACTTTCAGGAAGTTTTGGTTGGAGAAGTTCCAAGGCAGTTCTGAGCTAATAGGTGTTTGCCCTAAATCTTAGTGTAGCTTCTTATAACACAGTGTGTATGTATGAGTACTTGTATGGCTGGGGGCAAGGAAGGACATAAGCATTCAGTCTATAGCCCATGTATGATCTTTCTGATACTCCCCTTCAATTCCCTAGATGCACTGAATCTACTCAATTGGCGTTTTTCTTTTTAATAGACCTTGAGATTATTATGCTAAGCAAAATAAGTCAGGCTGAAAAGTCAAGAACCATATGGCTTCACTCACATGTGGGATATAAAACTGAAAGCAACAAAGGAACAAGACAAACAAACAAAGAAACAAATACTCAATAGGCATTTATGAATAGAGTTGCTGCTACTACTATTTAGTATGTCATTAAAATAAAACTAAAAAAAGAAAAAGTTAAAATTTACCTTTAACTTTCTTGGGTCAGCCTGTAATTAAACCTTTGTGATTCAGCTTTAAAAGAGCCTCTCAAGAGTAGAATTCTAGGAAGACAGGGAACAAGAAGTGCCAGGAATCCGTCTCCCACTGAAACAACTGCACTGGCAGTATCTGTATGATACAACTATTTTGGAACTCTGAAGCCAGTTGAAGATTTGCAACTTCCAGGAGGAGATTTGGATTGTAAAGTGGGGTGAATTTGGGTTAATTTCAGCTCTGAACATGATATTAGTTACCTATCCTTCACCCTCAGCCACATGGCAGGCAGCTGTGCATATGTTCCAATTACAGCTCACACACAGCTTGAGAGCCAGGATGGGCAAAAAGGACCTGGTCCTCCAAATATAATGGTTCTATGCTCTGTTTATTGATTACCGCTACTAATCACACAGGTACAAAGAGATAGGTGACCATTGTTGTTGCACTAACCCCCTTTGCAGCAAGCCCCTTCTCTCTGAAGTAACTTTCAGAGATTATAAGAAACATATGCTCCTTTTTTTTTTTTAAGATTTTTATTGGGGAACTGGGGGGATGGGAACAGTGCTGTGGAATTGGAGAAGGGGAACAGACAAGTTGCTGTCCTTTTGTTCTTCAGTCTAGTTGTGGAGGATGTTGCTTCACTGGCCCAAGTTGGCACCATCATTGCGCTTTT
>NW_017731557.1:194188-206533 GCF_001890085.2 Hipposideros armiger
ATTTGTTAGGGTGATAGATGGGAGGGGGTTGGGGGGCAGGGTGTAAAAATGCAGACAGTAAAAAGTACAAACTGACAGTTACAAAATAGTCATGGGGTGTAAAGTAAAGCACAGGGAAATTAGTCAATAATATGGTAATAACTATACATAGTGCCAGGTGAGTACTAGTCAGGGGGATCATTTCTTAAGTTATACAAATGTCTAACTGCTATGCTGTACACAAGAAATTAATATAAAATAATATTGAATGTCAACTGTAATTGAACATTTGAAAAGGGGGGGGAAAGGTGAAGGAGAATAAGAGGTTCAGATACATAGGTATATAACAAATAAGTCTTTGGGATGTAATGTACATTATGGAAAATATAGTCAATGATATTGTGATAGCGTGGTACAGTGTCAGATGGTTGCTAAACTTATGTTGTTCAGTTTTTTAGGTATATAAATGTTGAATAACTATGGTGTACACCTGAAACAATATAATATTGTATGTTGGCTATATTTTAAGAAAAATCTTTAAAAAAAAAAAGAATCATTAGTGATTTTCCCAAGGTCAAAATATAAATATAGAAGAACCTGATTCCAAAGTTTGTGCTCCTTTCTCTGCAGCTGCAACACAGCCAAGTAACTTGATAGTCACAAATTAAAGTCGCAACTATAGCTGAGTAGTAGAGCTCATGTCATAACATCAGGCATCACTTTTCTCATCTGTTGAGGAGTTAATTGCCATCATAAAAACTGATTCTGTCTCTCAGAATAAATAAGGTGCTTTGAACATCTAGCACAACAAATAAATTCTGAGGCAATAAAATTTGTCATATTGAACACTGACATTTTAAAACCATCTTAACCCCCAAATCCTTTGTTATAGAAGATTTATATTTGTTGCAGTGATATCTAAGCTTATTTCTCAGTGATGCTAACAGCTTGGTGCACATTGCATGTCCATCCATGCTTCTACATCCATTCAGACTGGAAAGAGAATTCTATTGCACCAATCCCTCAACTTCAATATGGATAACAAAGCGAAGTCTTTCATGGAATGTCATAGTAACCCTTCTAGACCTGGGCCGAGGCCGTCATGTGAATGCAAGTTAAAACAAATCCAATTCACACCAAGCTCAAATTCTAAATGAAAGTTGAATTCTTACAAAATCCAAAATTGTCCTTCTTTTTACCAGGCTTTTCAGACTTTCATTTTTCAATTTTAGAGGAAATATTGTTTATGTTTGTTTTTCTTTTGGTAGAAAAAAAAATAGTTGATGAACTTAGGATCTAGCCCAGGTACTTGGAGATAGGCCAGTTTGTTCTGCTCTGTGGGCTTAAAAGAGCCTTTCAAAGAGTAAGAGTAAGGCCATAAAATAATTTAGTATCATAACTGCCTCCAATGAGACCTCCTAACTTGAAAAGACTGGATCAATCGCCTCAGAGAACATTGCATACTGTACTCTTGTGCTTCCTTTGGAATTTTAGAACTGAGGACCACTTCAGGATATGGTTCATAGATAATTAATGCAGTTCCATTCGTTCAGTTGCAGAAATCATCCTCAATTTTTCATTATTTCTCTTAGTAAAATGTAGCTGTTTTTAAAGTATCAGTTTTATGAGGACACACAGTACTTATTGATGCTATAGGGTCCTTTGCATCTTTTCCCAGCTGGCAAATTCTCTATAATGACATCCTAGGGATGAGACAATTAGAGAGAGAGATGTCACATCTCAGGGTTTACATGGACAATAAATCCTTTAAATTTGTACTTGCCCCAGGCCAGGATAATTTTTTGGGCATGTGAGGTGGGATGAAGGGGGTAGAGAATCAGGAAAATATGATTAAAAAACAAAAGGTGTAATGTCTCTTAAAAACATATCTGTAATACTGCTGTCACAAACTGTGTTGCTTTGCAAGTCCTAATACCTGTTTAAACGCCAATATTCTTATCTGTAAAATGGGACTAATACATATCTTGCAGGGTTGTTGTGAAAATTGAGGTCATGGATATAAATTATATGACATGTAACAAATGGTGATTATTCTCGTATGCCAATTTAAACCCTCCTGAAAAATAAAACCTGAAGTGAAAGACAAAAACTGAGAGCAAGAACAGAAACACCACCTCTTTGGAATAGAATTTTCCTCTCCTTTAGTGCTGAAGCCACAGACCACTTCCTCCCCTGATACAGTGTAGGACATCTTGAAGGTTAAAGAAGTTCTGGAGAGGATGCCTGCCTGCACCAGGCTAATATCCTGTCTGGGTCAGTTCAGAAGAATTTGGAAATGCCAGCTCTGAGCTCCCCATATAGCCTTCCACCTCACTTCCTGTTCTCTCACCCATGATGATTCAACACTACAACCCAGCTTGGCCTGAGCCCAGAAGCCATAGTCTGGTGGAAATATGGTCAAGGACACAGGGCAGTAGGAAAAAAGCCATACAGGTTACTTTCCTGGCTCATCCTACCCACACCTGTACATCAAAAGGAGAGAACCTTTCTCATTCAGACCCCAAAAGAGGGTACAAGAGCAGAAGCAGCAAAGGAGGGGAGACTAGAATTGGTTTACACTCTGCAGCAAACTATGTTCCTGCACCCTAAACTGTCGGCATTGGTTATTCTCTGAGAAAGAGAAGGGAAATAAATGATCATTTATGGGTAATCAGGGCCTGCCACTCTCCCATAGATCCCTTCTCTCGCTTCTCACCACCTTCTGTTCGTAAGGTAGGTGTTACAGGACCTCTTACAGAGGAGCAGAGGTTCAGAGAGACGGGCAATATTCCAAAGTCACACAGCTAATCCGTCAGAACACAGTTCTGTGAGTCATCTTACAAACCAGTCAGTATAGAACTCGTATTTAGTATATAGAGTGTTTTTATTTTTGTGAGTTTGCATTATTTGTTTGGTCAGTTGGTTGGTTTTTCTTTGGCTCTCGTTCTCCCATAAACACTGTTAACTTAAGCCATAGGTATAAAATCCAACTCACTTCTTTCTAAAGACTTTGGATAAGATACTTTAATTAACCTTAACATTAAATCTTCCCTGGAAAGTCTTGAGGTTTCAATATTTCTTTATTACTGTAGGAAATTTAAAGGATGTAAGAAAGTAAAAGTTCTACCTCTGTTGGGTTCTTTTCCACAGTTGCCTGTGGTTTCTCTGAAATAATCGACTAACTTATCCTTGGTGCATTCATATAATATGAATCCAAGAACTGAGCAGTTTTCAGAAATTATCACCAGGTCTTTTCAGGCAGGGGCAGAAGGAAAGGCTGAAAAGCATCCCAAAGAGTCTGCAGCCAGGACATCCACGTAAAGGCCTCACATATGTTTTCATATAATTTACTTATTTTCTACCCTTGTTCTATAAAATTAAAATATTTTCACTCACTTTATGCCACATATCAGGGGATAAACTACTACACCTCTTTAAAGGCTCCTCAGCATTTTATGTGTTCTGAATTATAAAGCAGAGATTCAGGTTCCAAGCAAATATTGTTTGCGTTGTTTGAGCTGGCTGAAGGATCACATGGGAAATGACTCCCATCTGCTAAGGATATCAGTTTCATTGAAGTTTAGTGTTGCGCATTTTTTTAAACAACATATTGCTCCACCAGAAACAATAGGGCATTAGCTAGCATAGTCCTCATGGTCAGTTGGTTTGTTCTTTATCCCAGAGGAGATGTCCTCAAGTCCTGGAAAGACAGATTAACAGTCACAGAAACAGACAGTGCTAAACAAACACACAATGTAGTCCATCCATTCCCTTCTACTAGTTCTTTTCCTATGTGCCCACTGTTCTTCTGGCCATATTGGTTCTTATTCTTCAGTATCCCCTTCAAACATCACGCAGATGTTTCCAAAGTTTCTTTACTCAGTAACCTCTCTTTGTACCCATTCCTTGATGCAACCAGCCTTTCCCATGCCTTCAACTATTGACTCTATATAAATAGCATTTACTGTCTCAAATCTTTATGGTGGTGAGATGAAGGGAGAAAGGAGAAAAGTAAGAAGGGCAGAAGGGAGAGTGAGGAAGGAATAATGTACTCCTAAAGTCTTTATTCCCAGCTTCTCCCCACATTCCAGATCCCCTTTTCCAACCACAAGCTGGACATGCTCACCTGAATAACCCAACCCCACCTTAAACATTCAAACAGATGTTGGAACCAACTTAAAAAGAAAAAAAAAGTTTTATTGAAATATAATTGATATAAAATAAACTTATTTTAAATGTACAATTTGATAAGTTTTAACATATATATACTCCACCCGCAAAACTACCGCTTACAACTAAAATAGTAAGCATAGGGAGCATCACCCAAAGTCTCATGTACTTTTGTAATCCTTTCTCCCCACCCCTCCAACTCTTCTCTTCTTCTCCACTCCTGTCTGCCCCTTCCTTCCCCAAACTGATCTGCTTTCTGTCACTATAGACTTGTTTGCATTTTATAGAGTTTTATAAGAATGGAACCATATAGTATATACGGTTTTTTGGATTGGCTTCTTTCACTCTGTATAATTAGGGAGTCATCCTTGTTGATTATATCCACAGTTCCTGCTTTTTTATTGCCAAGTAGTACTACATTGTATAGATATACTATCATTTGTTTATCCATTCACCTGTTGATGGAAACTTGTGTTGCTTACTATTTGAGGCTGTAAATAAAGCTGTTATGAACATTTGTGTACAATATTTACATACAGTGTTTTTATAGACATATTTTTCTCTTGGGTAAATAAATTTCTTGGAGTGGAATGGCTGGCTCATGTAGTAAATGTATATTTAACATTTTAAGAAACTGCCAAACTGTTTCCCAAAGTGATTGTACTATTTTACATTCCCACCAGCAGCATTTGAGAGTACCAGTTTCTCCACAACCTCTCCAACACTTGGTATAGTCAATCTTTTTAATTTTAGTCATTCTGATAAGTATCTCATTGCAGTGTTTAATTTGCATTTCCCTAATAAGTAATGATATTTGACACCTTTCCATGTAATTATTTGCCATTCATATATCTTCTTTGATGAAGTGTCTATTCAAATTCTTTTCTCATTTTTTATTGGGTTATTTGTTTTCTTATTGTTGAGTTTTGAGTGTTCTTTATTTATTCTGGAATCAAGTCCTTTATCAAATATATGCTTTCTAAAGATTTTCTCCCAGTCTGTCGCTTCTCTTTTCATTCTCTCTTACCAGTGTCTTCTGAAGAACAGAAGTTTTAAATTGTGGTGAAGTCTAATTTATCAATTTGGTTTTTTATTGATTGTGATTTTAGTAACTTTTCTAAGAAATATTGCCTATCAAGGTTGGGTGCATTTCTATACACTAATAACAAAATATCTGAAAAAGAAATAAAGAGTCCCATTCACATTAGCATAAAAATAATACTTAGGATAAATTTAACCAAGGAAGTAAATAATCTGGACAATGACAACTACAAGATTCTGATGAAAGAAACTGAAGAAGACACAACAAATAGAAAGGCATCCCTGGGCATCTTCCAAGACCATTGGCCACCTGTGACATACAAGGCAGAAACACACACTGCCCAGAGCGGCAAAAAGGCTGATCCTGGCCCCACAGACAATGGCTGGAAAGCCACTGGGCTGCCATGACCAAGAGACCCAGGAGAGGGAGGCTGGGAGAGGAAAGGCAGATAACAGACCTATTTTGACTCCTGGTATCTGTAACAAAATAGAGACCTCCAGGAAGAGGAAATGGGATATATAAGTATCTTATTGGTTTTTCTTTTTACATTCTTTTTTTTTTTTTAGGATTTCTATTGGGAGATTTGGGGATGGGAACAGTGCTGGGGAATTGGGGGAAGGGGAACAGACAAGTTGCTGTCCTTTTTGTTCTTCAATCTAGTTGTGGAGGACGTTGCTTCACTGGCCCAAGTTGGCACCATCATTGTGCTCTTCCCGGGCGAGGCAGCTCCGTCGCCGGCTTCTGGATGACCGCTCACAGCGGCTGCTGGCCACTCACGCTGGCTGCTGGCTACACACGGTAGCCCATGGCAACCCACTACAGCAGGGGCTGCAGCCTACGCCATCGCAGGTGACTCATGGCAGCCCAGCTCCAGGTTGAGCTGTTGTTCAGCATCTTAGTTGTGGAGGGCAGTGTCACTGGCCCTCATATGTGGGATCCGAACCGGGGCCCTCTGGCGTCCCAAGCCAGTTCTTAACCATCGCGCCACTCGGCCGGCCCTTCTTTTTACTTTTAACAGACTGGTCTCACTTTGGTAGAAGGTAAAATAAAGAGCTTTACTTTTCTCCCCCAACGTTCAATTTTACCAGAGAGGGAATGTGGTATTTCAATGAAAGCTTCAACTGTCAAAGTGTGAGACAAAGCTATTTATCAGTGGGCTCCTAGTGCCATACCTGGCCCCTGAGAAGCAACAGTGTGTGTTTGGGCTCAGGGTGTGTGGGTTTCCATTTGAAACCCATAAATATCTGTGGAGGTGATTATCATCACCACCATTCCTCAAGAACGTAACGAATAAATACCCTGAAGGAGCAATGCCCTCTGCTAATCTCCTCTGATTATATTTCTAAAAAAAAAAAAAGCCTGAGTTGGCGAGAGGGGCTTAGGTAGTGACCAACCACTTTGGAGTTAGAGTCATATAACTCAAAGAGTCACAGCTAAAAAGTTTCCAAAGTTCATCCGAGAAACCCTTCCATTTTCCAGAGACCTACACCCATGGAAATAGATTGCCAAGGTCATCCAGAGAGCCAGTAACACACACAAAAATGATGCCAGAAAGTGACCCTCAGTTCTGCCTGCAACCCCACACTTGGGTGATATCAGACCCCCAGGAAGAAGCTCATTTTGGCCACCAAAAACTAGAGGGAGAAGTAAGCCATTCAGATGTGAAGGAGCAGGGGATGGTTCCCCTCAGTTGAAGAAAAATTCCCATAACCAGACACAGAACAAAATAAAAAGAAACTGTTTTCTCAACCACCCCTCCACTAAATGCTAGGAGTTCTTTCTACACAGACTTCATTGAGAAGGGCCAAGGGATAAAGTAAGATCACACTTTGTGCCTGGGAGCAGCTTTTTTTCTGCCAACTACCAAGAGGCTAGTGCTCCCAAAGTCACATTAAGGAAAAAAAAATGATATCCCGTGTTCATGGGTTGGAAGAGTTAAGAGTGTTAAATTGTTCATACCCAAAGCCATCAATAGATTGAACACAGTTTGTATAAAAATTTCAAATGGAACTTTTCAGAGAAATAGAAAAAAAAAATCACAAAAAAACCCATGAAGGGCCAAACAATCCTGAGAAAGAAGAACATGTCTGGAGGTATCACACTTATTGCTTTCAAACTATACTACAAGCCTGTACTAATAAAAACAGTACAGTACTGGCATTAAAATAAACACATTAGACCCATGGAACAGTATAAAGGGCCCATAAATAAACTCCTCCATATACAGTTACCTAATATTTGATAAGGAAGCCAACAATTTTCAGTGGAGAAAGTATACAGAGGGTGCCAAAAATGTATACATATTTTAAGAAAGGAAAACTGTATTAAAATTGTAATACTCAATATATACCAATAGCAAGTGATGAATACAAGTCACATTTGACTTCTGCAATTACAAGAAGTGCTCAAAGTGGTTACCATCAGCATTCAGACACTTCTGATTAAGGCAAACTACTGCTTGAGCAACGTTGACCAAAGTGTCCACGTGTATACATTTTTTTGGCACCCCCCCCAGTCGGTATTTAATAAATGGTGATGGGAAGATAGGACAACCACATGCAAAAAAAAAAAAAAAGAAATTGGACCTCTATCTTACACAACTCACAAAAATTAATTTGAAATGGATTAAATACTTAAGACCTGAAACCAAAATATTCCTAGAAACAAAACATAGGAGAAAAGTTCCTTGACATTGCTCTTGGCAATGATTTTTTTGGATATGACACCAAAAGCACAAGGTACAAAAGCAAAAATCAACAAGCAGGACTACATTGAACTTTTGCTTCTGCATGCCAAAGAAATCATCAACAAAATGAAAAGCCAATCATTGTAATGGGAGAAAATATTTGCAAACCATATATCAGATAAGGGGATATTATCCAAATATATAAAGAACTCATATAACTTAATAACAACAACAACAACAAAAAATCAATTCAAAATAGGCTGGGAACTGAATAAACATTTCCCCAAAGACAAATAGCCATTTAGATACATGAAAAGTTGCTCAACATCATTAATCTGCAGGGAAATGCAAATCAAAACCACAATGAGATATCACTTCACACCTGTTAGAATGGCTATTATCAAAAAAGACAAGACAAGTACAGGGAAGATGGGGAAAAAGGGAAAAGGGAATCTTTGTGCATTGTTGGTGAGAATATAAATGGATTCAGTCATTATGAAAAACAATATGGAGATTCCATCAAAAATTAAAACTGGAAGTACCATATGATCCAGCAATCCTACTTCTGGGTATATTCAAATGAAACGAAAATTGGATATTGAAAAGATATCTGTACTCCCATGTTCATTGCAGCATTATTTTCAATAGCTAAGACATGGAAACAACCTAAGTTTTCATCAGCGGATGAATAAAGATTATATATATAACCAAAAATGTATACACATTTTAAGGAAAAAGTTGTATTAAAATTGTAATACTCAATACATACTGATAACAAAAGATGAATACAAGTCATGTGTAAACAATTTTTTATACACACACACACACACACACACACACACACACACACAGAAATATTATTCATCCATTAGGAAGAAGGGATTCCTGCCATCTGCAACAAAATGGATTAACCTTGAGGTTATTATGCTAAACGAAATAAGCCAGAGAATGACAAATAGTGTGTAATATCACTTATATGTGGAATGCAAAAAAGGTAGACTCGTAGAAATAGAGAGTAAGCTGATGGTTGCCAGGGGCTGCAGGGGATGAGGGAGCTATAAAGATGTTGGTCAAAGGGTACAAACTTGAAGTTAGAAGATAAATCAGTTCTAGAGATCTAATGCACAGCATTGTGAGTGTAGACAACAACACTCTATCATATACTTCAAAGCTGCTAAGAGATCAGATCTCAAATGTTCTCAACCACAAAAAAGAAATGGTAATTATGTGACATGATGGAGATGTAAGCTAATACTATGGTGGTGATCATATTGCAGTACAGAAATGTATCAAATCAACACGCTGTACACCTTCAACTTACACAATGTCACATGTCAATTAAAAAAGAATTCTGGGTCAATTCTTCCGCCATCTCTACTTTCACTTGTCTGTTAATAATTGCTAAATGTACAGAATAATAAAAAACATCTTACAATGGTTTAGTAAGGCTCTTTTAAAAATATTTATTTTTCGAATGTCCTTCTGACAGTCCTGTGGTAAGACAGGTATTACATTATTGACATGACTATTAACTAGGAAAGATCTTAAAGACTAAACACAGATCTTCCTTGAAAATGACACCAAGACTTAAAGCCTAGAGATGAGAAACACGCTAGCATCCTGGACAAAGATGAGATTGTTCTTAGTTTCTGACATGCTGAGTTTATGGAGACAGCAGAAGTCAAACGAGACAGGGAGCAACTTTGAACAGCTTGCCAGTTTGAAAGATACTTTAGTGCATTGTAGCCTAAGCCAAAATATTGTTATATCATTCTTTTGCACTTTTAGATTTGAATTTCTCAGACATGCTTAAGTACCCTTATATTCCAAGCCAGTTCAACTTGGACATCTAAATAAAACCAGAGTAAGGCACTTTGTGTATATGACTATCTGAAGCACAATGCTGACACCTAGTGTACTGACTGAATTTTTTTCTTTCATTCTTTCTATTTTCCCTTTCTTCTGTCCCTCTCTCCCTCCCTTCCTCCCTCCTTCCCTCTCTCCCTTCCTTCCCTCTTTCTTTCCTTCCTTTCAAGAATGGTTGTTAGAATATAGTTTAATAATAGCAAACATTAACTGAGAATTTAAAACATGTTAAGTGTTGTGCTAAGCACTTTAAACATTTATCGTCATTAATTATGAACAATTCTTTATCATTATCCCTATTTCGCGCGCGCGCGCACACACACACACACACACACACACACACACACACACACACAAAGGAAAGAGGCTTAGAGAGTATAATCAAACGATATTATTGCCAATGTTAGGATTCAAATGCAGATGTTTGACTCAGGAGCTGGAACACTCAATCACTGTTTTTTAAGGAATCAAGTAGGATCGCTTTATGGGACGGTTAAGTTAGTTTACATGTATTCACTTGAAGTACATGTTTACACAGACTTCATTCAAGACTATTCATAAGGGTTAATGTAGAAAATACGGCAAATCTTAGGCCTGCAACTTTCAGCCAGTCCTCCTCTTGATTTAATGTCTTTCTATGGCAGGATGGCAGCCCTGGAGTTATCCAGGTCCTTTGCCCTCTCATTCTCCTTTGAGAGCAGAGACTCTCACAGGCTTCTGGGTAGGTTCTGGTTACCTCTGCGTGTTTCAAAAGGAGAACGTTTATCCCATGAGCAATATACATTATAGTGCAGTTCCTCGTGGGGTAAGCCTATCTTCCCTCAAGTTATCTTCTTTCTTCTGGACTGAGTACTCCAAGAAGCCAGAGCCTGTGCCTCATTTTTTGAAGGAAAAAAACCTTGTCCTATAGTGGGTACTCAATAATGTGTTAAATACATGAATGGAAGGCTGAGAATCAGTTATTTCTTTTCTAAAGTTATTTTCTTTGCACCTTTTATTTAGAATATGCAGGTATTTGAGTTTAGTTGCTTAGCACCATGTGCTAAGATTGTGGTTGAGAGTATAATCCCCAAGTGAGCTGCTTCCTTTCTCTTGCAGAAAATAAGCCCCAAGGTGTGACAGTGTCTCCACCCAAGGGCTCTTTCAAGAGGAAAGTTTATTTCCCATTCTCCTCTCCTTCCCTCCCGGTTCCAGCTTCAAGTCTGATAGTAGGATGCCATCAACTGTTTTAATACAGTGGGAATAAAACTATTAGAGAGTTAAGTAACAAGCTCAGTGTCATGCTTTTCAGTTAATTTGATCAAGCATAACTTGGCTGCTTCCCTTTTGGATCAGCCTGTAATTAAACTTTTGTATTTAAAACTTTATAATTAAACCTGAAAATAATCTGTCAAAATACTTCTAGACTAGTTCTTCTAGACTAGATATTACTCCCAATTTCCAGTATCCAGTATATAATGGATTCTCAATGAGAGTTTAATATTAGAGAAAATAATAAAAGCTAACATTGAATAGTTGACATATATGTAAGTTGACCGTCAGCACACACAAAATCTCATTTTACAATGCTAAAAGAAAGTGATTATTAGTGTTTCAATTTTATAGTTTAGGAAGCATTCTCAGGGAAATTAAGCAATTCATCCAAGGTCAGGCCCCAGATTAACATATGACTCTAAAACCAACACTTGACAGCTATGAATCCCAAGTGCAAAACGAGCTTCCTTTTACCCCTTTTGGATGCGAGAGAAGCAAGTCTTACCTACATGTCAGGCCGGGACTTCAGTTTGAAACTGTTCTCTAAACATCTACGTGAAACTGGTAATGTTGCCTTTTTAAACTATTCAAAAATACCCTCAACTCTGGATGTAGACCTCCCTGCAACCTCTTTTCTGGGAAACTTTGCAGTAAATTAATTAAAATTATAATTTATGTGATCAATGACTGTTATTTTCTTGATTTAAGGGCTTTTTCAGTGAAACAGAAAGAAATTTAGAGTTGACTTTACACCACATTATTTCTACAAAAGTTGGACAAGTCCACAGTCAGCAATATGACCTCCTTTTACAGAAACTCACGTTCAGTTATATCACTGACTTCCAGTCTGTTCCAGGAAAGTAAACTTCTTCGTCTGAAAACTGCTGATACTAACGCTACCTAATATCTGATAATGTAACATGAATTTCATCACACTCCCTCCCAACTGTACATATTTTGTAATCACTTCAGTAGATCTCAAACTTCATGTGTAAATTTAAGTGGGATGATTGCTAAGAATTGGGATTCCAGACCATCATCAAGTAATTCTCGGAGATTCAATGGCTCTGGTATAGAGCCTAGGAACACTCAAGATATTTATAATGGAAGTGGTCTTTGAAGTTTCAAAAATTCCTATTTAAATTAAAAATTCAAGTAAATATTCAAAAAATATTCCATACTAATAAGTAAAAGAATATGATCAGGGCCGGCCGAGTGGCGCGATGGTTAAGAGCTAGCTTGGGACTCCAGAGGGCCCCGGTACAGATCCCACATATGAGGGCCAGTGACACTGCCCTCCACAGCTAAGATGCTGAACAACAGCTCAACCTGGAGCTGGGCTGCCATG
>NW_017731557.1:209018-214680 GCF_001890085.2 Hipposideros armiger
AGACAGCAGCCAACGTGAGCGGCCAGCAGCCGCAGTGAGCGGCCGTCCAGAAGCCGGCGACTGATCTGCCTTGCCAGAGAAGAGTGCAATGATGGTGCCAACTTGGGCCAGTGAAGCAACATCCTCCACAACTAGATTGAAGAACAAGACGACAGCAACTTGTCTGTTCCCCTTCCCCCAATTCCCCAGCACTGTTCCCATTCCCCCAATAAAAATCTTTAAAAAAAAATAAATAAAAAGCACAGCTATCAGTTTTCAAATGACATTACTTCCCTAAGAATTAGAACTGCAGATGCCTTAATTTCTATGCCAGATTAAAGAGCATCAATTCGTTACCAAAAAAGTAAAATTGAAGAATTTCAATAGAAATGTCTTTTAAATTTTAATGAAAAGTTAACATTTTTCTATATCAAAATCACTAAATCAGATTTCCCCAAATTTCACAGTGGTTTTAAGGGATTCTAGTTGTTAACAAAAAAACTTTAAACTTTCGCATTTTCAAAATCTTTGCTTTTACATCACATCGATTTTTACCAAAATGTCTAGGAGTTTCATACATAATCTCTAAGTATATAAATAATTTGTATCACATTACAAGGCCATCCATCAAGCTAAAATCTTCACCATCTTGCTTATAGATTTCAATTTAAGATAAAGCAATGATTCTAAAACTTTTTGTTTTCTGCTTCCCTCCCCATTCCCCACCCATAGCATACACCACACAAAAGGGCTTGTGGCACCACCCTTAATAATGAATTCTAAAATCTCATCTTGAGAAATTTCTAGAGACCACTTAATCTTTGAAACTTTTTCTAGGCTGAATCTCACCTAAACCATTTTGATGAAGCTCTCTCCATTTTTCTTCACCAAACCTTCCCATGACTGTGTGTGTACTCCACTCTTTTATGTTCCTGAAGTTGCACACAAGTTTTCCCAGGGCCCAGTCTCATTTATGACTATTTAAAATTACCGACTAAAAAAGCATCTCCTCATCATCACCCATAACACGTTCCTTCTCATACCAAAAATATGGTCAATCCTGACCTCTTCACTTTACCATTCATTTCTTAATTCGTCCTCCAAATTCTATTTCTTCAAATCATCATGTGTGCCACTTACCTCTGAATTTTTTTTCTCCTTTCCCCGTGTGGAGTCCAAAATCAAGCATAATACTCTTATAAATGTTTATATGGTGTGTGAGGACTCTGGAAAATACTGTTAGGATGGCCATTTTTCTCACTATGTTCACATGATGCCATATTATGTGATAGCAAATTTGCAAAATTTCTATTTAAAAAGAGTTGATTTTTCATTTTTTGAAAACTTATTGTTTTCAAGAATAAAAGTATATCATAGATAGAAATGACCAACCAATCATTACTTTTTCAATAGTTTGGTAAATGCTATTCGTCAACCAGTCTTGAGAACTAATTCATCCAAAAATAATATTTAAAAATCAATGAGGCAGTTCAAGATGGTGACGCAGGAAGTTGCTGAACTTAACCTCCTCCCACCGGCACACAGAATCCATAGCTACATATGAAACAATTCCCTCTGAAGAGACATTAAAAACTAGCTGGGCAAACAAACAAAAGAGCCACATCAAAGAGGGCAGGAAAGGCCCAGACCCAACATCGCCATAAAACCTACCGCCAGCGCAGTAAGTCATCATTGGGGTGAACTCAGAGAGCCAGAGTTTCTCGCTGAATGAAGGGTTCATACAACATATCAGGCATCTGAACTTTTAAGAACTGCACCTGAGAGGCTAGTCCCCAAAACTCTAGCTTTGAGAACTAATGGGGCTGGCATGCGTGAGGCCCAAAGGGCTGTGGCAAACTGAGAAGTGGCTCTTATAGGTACCGTGCCCAGACTCACTCACCCCAGGGACCAGCACAGAAATAGCCATTGAAAAGTACCCAGACTTCCGTGTAAGTGATTTATTTGCTACTCTTGAAGCGTTGGCTGGAGGAACAGGGGCCTGCTGGGATACTTTTCAGGATGGAGGCTGGAAGGCGCCATTAACTCTCTGTTACTCTGTCACACTCCAGAGTGCCAGGATCTCCCAGTAGGGAGCTTTTTGCAAGATTCTGGTGCTCTGGTTTTTGTGACTGCCACCCAAGGAACGCCCCTGGATTTCCTGGCTCTGGTGGACACGGGGTTTTATGTTTCTGGGTTCCACAGGGCTATAACAAACAGACATTTCTTTGCAGACTACCACAACCAAGGCACTGCTAAGAATTGCAGACTAAAATACACCCCGTCCTCCTGAGCAAAGAGGCCCCGCTGCTTGTCCTGGAGCTTTTGCCTGAGGGGCAGGCTTCAGGTTTGCCACACATCTAGAGGTTACAGAACTGCTCTCAGGGAATGCAGGCCAGAGGATGCCATCTTTGCACTCTCCTACTGCCTCGCTACAGCTCACCAGTATCTTCCAAAAATGAGGTTATTCACTTAACGTGGAGCCCCAATTTTTGCGACAATCACCCAGGGTACACCTCCAGAGTGCCTGGCTCTGGTGGTCAAAAGAGCTTACACTTGCAGTCCCATGGGACTGCATATATTTGCATACTTTAAAAGCTACTCCCTGAGTGTCTGCCTTCCAATCAGCCTGAACCTAGGTGTTGACTGAGATCCTCCGCTTTGGGACACTAACAAGTATTGGCATACCCTCAAATTAAAAATAAAATAGATTGCTTGGACAATCACAAAGGTTTGAGAGACAACCAGAGCTTGGGCAGGGTAGAATAAGGCTCATCTCCTGAACAAAGCCACTCCTTCAAGACTGGACGAGGTGGCTGTTTCATCTAATGCATACACACCAACATAGACATGAAACTAGACCACTATCTTACACCATACACAAAAATTCACTCAAAATGGATTCAAGACTTGAATGTAAAACCTGAAACCATAGAACTCCTAGAAGAAAACAGATGATTAGCATCTTGACATGTCTTGGTAATAACTTTTTGGATCTCACCCCAAATGCAAAGGTAACAAATAAACAAGTGGGACTACATCCAACTAAAAAGCTTCTGCCCAGCAAACGAAATCATCAACAAAATGAAAAGGCACCCACTGAACTGGGAGAAAATATTTGCAAATCATGTATCTGCTTAGGGGCTAATATCCAAAATATATAAAGAACTCATACAATTTGGGGCCGGCCGAGTGGTACGTTGGTTAAGAGCTGGCTTGAGACGCCAGAGGGCCCCGGTTCGGATCCCACATATGAGGGCCAGTGACACTGCCCTCTACAGCTAAGATGCTGAACAACAGCTCAACCTGNGTTGCCATGGGCTACCGTGTGTAGCCAGCAGCCAGCGTGAGCGGCCAGCAGCCGCAGTGAGCGGCCGCCCAGAGGCCGGCGACTGGTCTGCCTCGTCCAGGAGCGCAATGATGGTGCCAACTTGGGCCAGTGAAGCAACATCCTCCACAACTAGACTGAAGAACAAAAGGACAGCGGCTTGTTTGTTCCCCTTCCCCGGCGCTGTTCCCATCCCCCCAATTCCCTAATGGAGATCTTGAAAAGAAGGGGGAAAAAAAAACAAGAAAAACCCCCCCAAAACTGAGCTTTTCTCAAATCAAACCATTGTAACCAGAGTTTGCCGAAGCAGAACTTGTTTAACTTTTTGAGCAAGGGTAGGAGAGGGCTTTAGAAAAGTGGGATATGGAAACAAATACTATAGTGAAGTTGGGTTCTTTAGTTTTTTATATAGTTTGTTTGATTCCAGGTAACACAGTTTCATTCTAGATATGTATGTCACAAAGGACTATTAACTCTTCAGAGTTCTGAGTAAATAATTAAATAAATAACTTTTCAAGTTTTTAAAAATCTTTTTCTGGCCAGTTATTTTTTTGGTTGAGGTCATGAAATAAAAGTGTCCTATGGGAGAGTGGTATCAGCAAGATGACAGAATAGGAAACCCCGGAGCCTCCTTCCCCCAATGAACACACCAATTCAACAACAGTTCATGGGTAAATTCCCTTTGTAAAAAATCCAGAAACTAGTTAAGAGGCTAAAATCCAAAACACTGACACCAAATGCTGGGGAGGATGTGGAGCAACAGGAACTCTCATTCATTGCTGCTGTTGGACAGTTTGGAAATTTTACAAAACTAAATATATTTACCATACATTCCATCAATCACATTATTTGGTATTTACCCCAATGAGCTGAAAACTTATGTTTTGCATAAAATCCTGCACAAAATATTTATAACAGCTTTATTCACAAGTGCCCAAACTTGGAAACAACCAAGATGACCTTCAGTAGGTGAATGGATAAATGAACTATGGTACATCCAGACAACAGAATGTTCTTCAGTGCTAAAAGGAAATGGGCTACCAAGCCATAAAATGACATGGAGGAGCCTTAAGTGTACATTAGTTAAGTGAAAGAAGCCAATCTGAAAAGGTTATATACTGTATGGTTCCAACTGCATGACATTCTGGAAAAGGCAAAACTATGGAGACTGGAAAAAGATCAGTGTCCAGGAGTACAGATCAGGGAGGGATGAATAAATAGGCAGAGCACAGGGGAGTTTTAGGGCAGTGAAACTGTTCTGTATACTATAATGGTGGACGCCATGTCCTTACACATTTGCCAAAACACACAGAAAGTTGAAACTATGAATGGACCCTAATGTGAACTGTGGACTTTGGGTGATGATGTGTCAATGTAGGTTCATGGATTTGAACAAGCATACCACCACTCTGCTTCTAGCCATTAATAGAGGAAAAGACTGTGCACGTGTGCGGGAAAAGGGATGTATGGGAACCCTGTACTTTCTGCTCTATTTTTCTGTGACCCCAAAACTACTCTAAAAGTCTATTTTTTAAAATTAAATTAGAGGGCCGGTAGAGTGGCTCAGTTGGTTAAGAGCTCGCTCAAGAGTTTGCGCTCTGAGCAACAGTTCGATTCCCAGCCCGAGCTGAGCAGCCGCTGAGCTGCCAACAGGCAGCAGGATGGCTCAGCTTAAAAAAAAAATTTTTTTTAATTAAAAATTAGATTTCATATGTATAGGTTATCTAACAAGAGCCTAATTTCTTAAATATCTCAACATTTTCCCCATCCTTAAGACTTGTGATCATTGAGAATAATCAAAAGAATATCCTGTAAGCTGTAAAGAGCTACAGAAAGTGCCAAAGTGCTGGACAGATGATCAGCTACCCAAGGTATTGCCACAAGGACAGCAGCTGATTGTGTACATGAATTTTGGTAAGTTGGCATCTTATTCAAGGGGATCGTAACAGAGCACCCAAATTCTCTTTTACTAAAAGTCTACTGCTTGTATATTGTTTGAATTGTGTTGTTAAGCAGATTTTATTTTAAACAGTACTTTCT
This sequence comes from Hipposideros armiger, assembly GCF_001890085.2. Classification (NCBI taxonomy): domain Eukaryota; kingdom Metazoa; phylum Chordata; class Mammalia; order Chiroptera; family Hipposideridae; genus Hipposideros; species Hipposideros armiger. The sequence continues at coordinate 214,363 of NW_017731557.1, forward strand.
GTGATGTGATTTGTCCTGTATTATAGCCTATAAATTGACTGAATATTACAATATTATGTATCATTTTCAATTACTAGGTACATAATATATTCATAATGCTCATTAAATGCTTTTACCCACCCCCAAAGAAAAACCCTTTTAAATGTTATGACACTTTAAAAAAAATTGTAAGAGTATTGCCAAAATACTGTTTAAATACACAATTTAAAAAGCACAGCTATCGGGCCGGCCGAGTGGCGCGATGGTTAAGAACTCGCTTGGGATGCCAGAGGGCCCCGGTTCGGATCCCACATATGAGGGCCAGTGACACTGCCCTCC
>NW_017731557.1:218055-284233 GCF_001890085.2 Hipposideros armiger
CCCCGGTTCGGATCCCACATATGAGGGCCAGTGACACTGCCCTCTACAGCTAAGATGCTGAACAACAGCTCAACCTGCAGCTGGGCTGCCATGAGTTGCTGGCGATGGCGTAGGCTGCAGCCCCTGCTGCAGTGGGTTGCCATGGGCTACCGTATGCAGCCAGCAGCCAGCGTGAGCGGCTGTCCAGAAGCCAGCAACTGATCTGCCTTGCCCAGGAAATGCGCAATGATGGTGCCAACTTGGGCCAGTGAAGCAACGTGCTCCGCAACTGGACTGAAAAACAAAAGGACAGCAACTTGTCTGTTCCCCTTCCCCCAATTCCCCAGGGCTGTTCCCATTCCCTAATTCCCCAATAAAAATCTTTAAAAAAAAAAAAAAAGAACTCATACAATTCAATAGGAAAAAAAAATCTGACTAAAAAATGGGCAGAATGGGGTGGCTGGTTAGCTCAGTTGGTTAGAACGTTGTGCTGTTAACAAGGTAGCCGGTTCAGTCCCCACATGGGCCACTGTGAGCTGTGCCCTCCTTAAAAGAGTCAACTATGCCATTGTAACATGAAAGCAATATGTAACCAATGACCATGGCTATTCCCCAACAAAATTAAAAAAAAAAAAAGGGGGCAGAAAAACTAAACAGACATTTTCCCAAAGACGACATACAGATGACCAATATCACTCATCAGCAGGGAAATGCAAATAAAAACCAAACTGAAATATTACTTCACACCTGTTAGAATAGTTATTATCAAAAAGACAAGAAGTGTTGGAGAGGATATGGAAACAAGGGCACTCTTACGCACTATTGGTGGGAAGGTAAATTGGGGTAGTCAAAATGGAAAACGGAATGGAGCTTCCTCAAAAAACTTAAAAAGAGAACTACCATATGATCCAGCAATTTCATTTCTGGATATTTATCCAAAGAAAATGAAAACACTTAATTTGAAAAGACATTTACACCATGTTCATTGTAGCATTATTTACAATAGTCAAGATATGGAAACAACCTAAGTGTCCATCAATGGATGAATAAAGGAAATGTGACACACACATACATGAATATTATTCAGCCATAAAAAAATAAAATCTTGCCATTGTGACAACATAGATGGACCTTGAGGGCACTATGATAAGTGAAATAAGTGAGATAAAGAAAAATACTATTATCTCACTTATATGTGGAATATTAAAAAAAAAACACAGAAAAACTACAAGCTCATAGATACAAAGAACAGATTAATGCTTGCCAGAGGCAGGGGGTAGTAAGTGGGCAAAAATGGGTAAAGGGAATGGGTACAAGCTTCCAGTTATAAAATAGTCATGGGGATGTAATTACAGCATGGTGACTATAGTTACTAATACTGTATTGCATATTTGAAAGTTGCTAAGAGAATAGACCTTAAAAATCTTCATCACAAAAAAATTTTGTAACTATGTGTGGTAACAGGTGTTAACTGGATTTGTTGTGGCAATCCTTTTGGAGATATACACAAATATCAAATCATTATGATGTACACCTGAAACTAATAAAATGCTATATATCAATTATACCTCAATTTAAAAAAGAAGAAAAAAAATCAATGACATTTTTCTGAGATGAATGGGGAAAAAGCATTGGTTGAAAAATGACAACAAAAGAGAGAAAGCTGTATCCCTTCTAATGTCATGTGATACAAGAAACTCAGGTTGAAGTGCTGTTTTAGGCTTGCAGAATTTGCTTTACTATACACAAAGGAACCCCATTCCAGAAGAAACTAAAAATCCATTTTTATTAATGATGTTTTGGAGGTAAAGAAAACAACATATTTACATACAGGTTTACAAACATTTGCATAAAATTATTTTTACCTTTCCTTTAAAAAATTTTTTTTCATTTGGCAAAAGATTGACATATTATTAACCATAAGCAATGAAACCCAGTACCTTTATAAATGGTCATTTCTTCTCTTCACCCTTTTTCTTACATTCGATACATTTTAAGGCAACCTAAATTGACACTGACATTTAGAAGGACAATGAACTACGGTAGTATGATTATTGGTAGGACTGCTCAGCTAGGAGATAATGCTAAAATATGAGTGCTAATTAAAAATATGAAATACTTAACAAAACAAAGACTCAGATACAGAAAATACAGATGGTTGCCAGAGGGGATGGGAGTTGAGGGGCTGGGTGAAAAAAGGTGAAGGGATTAAGAAGTGCAAATTGGTAGTCATAAAATAGTGCCGGGAGGAAAAAAGAATATGAAACAGTAATTGTATACTTACAGGGTCTCATTCTCCCATACGTGTTTCAATAGAGGATGGAGGACCAGAAAATGAGAGGGAGAAAGGGCAAATAGGAGGGGTTTTTTTGTTTTGGTTTTATGGTGGGGGTTGCGGGGGGTTGGCTTTTTGGGGGAAGGGGAGCATAAAGCACCCCAGACCACCACAAGGGGAGAATGTGCCCACCCCCATTCCTGCACCCAAACATGGGGACGCTGCTGTAAGAAGGGTAAGAAATCTCCTGAGCTCCAGTCTCCATTAAAAAAAATGTCATGGCTAAAGATCGCAGAGAATGAATAGATCACCTACTACCAGAAGCCATAGGCTTAGAGCCACCTTGAAAAAGTTTCTCCCAGGTTAAAGCAGCCTCCCCAGGGCTATAAAACGGGGCTGTTGTAGTTGTTGTTGTTAATATACAGGGTAAAAATACAATGAAAAGAAAAGGAAGATGGACACAGATCAATGTCTTTTCTCTTCATATCAGTATCTTTTCTCTTAGAGAAAATGTCTTTTTAAATGTTAGGAGATAATAAGCATTACTATTATATATGACTACCTGTGTCAATTAACTAAAACAGGGGCGAGACAGATAAATCTTGGCATTTACTGCTTTAGTTCTCAAATACATAGACGATAATTAAAACACAGTATCTTTTCCTGAATAACCAATTTGTCTTCAACAGTTTAAATTTTAAAAAGTATTTTGTGTATTCATATTCGTTTTTGTCTTATATTTTATATTTATAAACCTCGTTATCTTCCTTTGAAAGATGTTGTTCTTCACTGAACATGACGAAATCCCCAAGCTCAAAAATCTCAGTATTTTGCTACACAATGTTACTTATTTTACTGTATTCCTAGATCTGTAAATGAGTACAAAACTTGGTAAAGGTTTATTCTTTAAGAATAGTAAGTGCTGTAAGCTCTCTTATAAAAGTGGGAGGTAAATTATATCTCCTTATCACAGAACTGCTTATCTTGGGCAGAAAGACTAAAATTCAGTGAACATAATTCCATTTACAAATATCTAGTTTTCCTAGGGGGAGTGGGAAACAATAGGGTAGAAAAAGGAAAACTAAAGATTCTAACTAAAAAGTTTTTTGTTACCATGTCGTATTGAAATTACTGTAAAATTTTTGTTAACAAATATTTTGTAAGCCATTTTATAGCAGAAGTAACTTCAATCATATGAGTTGGTCACAGAAACCTGAAGCTATTATGGATAGACATCTTCTCACTTAGAGGTAAAATTTCAAGGAAAGACAAAGGAACATGTAGTTGTAGCATATAAAAGCTGTTATCATGCAATGAATCAAAGTTCCTTTCAAGTAATAAGCTAGTAATGATTTAAATATTACATATTTACATACATTTCTATTATCTAAAAATTATTTAAATCTCCATTTAAGAAATAAGCATAAATATGAAAAAATAAAACTTGTTAATGCAAAATCTCTCCATTATACTTAATGTGTAAATTACAATCAAACAATTTTGAATCTATTATTAACTCTCCTGTACCTGAGTGAAAATGGATATCCTTCAGATATTCAATCACAAACTCCATGCAAAACACCATGCCTAAATTTCAGCCTGTTTAGAATAACTGGTTGAACTTTCCCCATTCAACAATGTAAACATTCAGTTTAAAATTACTTTTGTTAGAAGATAACAAATGTGAAGATTTTTAAAACAGCAAAAAATGCAAATCAGGTACTGTAAGGTATAGTATTTTCCTAACACAAAAACAATTATGAGAACCAGAAATTATGAAATTATCTGTGGCAATTACAAAGATCTGCTTTTTAAAATAGATATTTGAAAAATACTTAAATTATTAAAACATGCATCATTGTTTCATCCAAGTTAATTTTCTTTAACAACTGTACCCAAGAACTTTTAGGAGTAGACTAATCCTGTAAGATCCATCAAATTAACAAACATCCAGAAATACAACATTGTCGAATACAAGTACTTAATATTAATGGAAGGCAGGAGGCATTTTTTAAATGTTAAGAAGGCTAGGTTGTACTTCAATACTCCAGGCACGTATTATTGCATAAGTGGTCTACTGGTGATGAAAAATATGTAAACTTTTAAGGAAACAATTTTTCAAGCTTGTTTTACATCAAGTTATCATGAGATTGTTCACATATAACACAAGAAGTCAGCTTCCAGTAAAGATTTTTAGAAGGTATTTCTCATTTTTAATCACTTTATCTAACATTCCTTAAAAAGTATTTAGTGTTCAGCAAACGGGCCAGCTTTCTTGACACATTTTAAAAAGCATCTCAGGTTCTTACACCAGATTTTCAATTTACCGTATTGAGATATTTGAAATGCCAAAAGCCTGGACTGGACTTAGTAATAAATTAGGCAGTTGTTTACATGTAATATGTCTAAAAAGAAACAAGATTAATTTTTTTGAAGTAACTTAACTTGTATTTACAAACAAAAAGTTATTTTAAGACTATACGCTTATTCCAATGTACCACTGTGGAGATTTTAGGGAAATTTGAGCTGTTTGATGTTTCTCAGGAGAAAGGCAGACTTATTCCTTTATAAGTAATGTATTTTACCCTTAAACCATATTATCCAATCTAATTTTACCCCCTTAAACCATATTACCCCATCTAATCACCCAGCTGACCTTTGACCATTTCTAACAGACAAATACAACCTCAAACATCAATAAATGTCCTGCCACATACTCAAAGAACATGGCAGAATCTGAAGGTACCAGGAGGCAACTACACTGGGAGAAACACACTGTATATGCTCTTTGGTATTTTTGCTTAAAAAAATAGAGATGTTTAAAGATGTTACTTTACAATCAGGATAACTAATTAAAATATATTCTTTAAATATTGTTTTTCCTGTGGAAAAATATTTGTGTATGGTAACCTTAGAGTGGCCCTATAAATTGAACTACAAACTTGCTTAAATTCATCTATGTTCCATCTCATTAACCTCATCAACAGAGGATACACCTGAGACACATAAATCACAATTTTTACATGGGGAAGAAAGGAGAAGACTGATAACTGATATGAGCCTAAAATGAATACAAATTTCCCACATCAGTTTAAAAATATATACAAAAACCAGTATTTCTAATTCAAGATATCCAAGAATTATAAAAGATGCACTTATAATGCACTCAATTTAACATAGAGCTTATTCAGTTTATGAACTCCATAGTCCTTAATCCTTAATAAGATCACAAAAAGGATCACAGAATCATCTTTGGGGAAATTATCCAGGAAGTAAATTTATCCTTACAGTCAATGTTAGGCAAGCCTAATCCTGGTCCCTGATTATGAATAAGCAGATCTAGTATGAAATGAGAAAGTTGGACTCAATTAGAAAGTAATCTATAATTTTGGTTGAAATAAATTGTCTTAATTTAATTTCTTTCAAAATACCCATTGTGTCCTTCTTAAGTCATTTGGATAATCAGCCTATAATTTTATTTGTAAGAAACTAAGTACGGTAGAAATATTTTCATATAGATATTTACCTTGAATTTCTACCTAAGACTTTTTACTTTGAATCTTTGTTATGAAATGAAGAGAAGAAAATTAAATTGAACATGGATGTGATTGAGACAAACTAAAATAGTCACAATATTAAGATACTTTAGATCTTTTCCAAAATAACTCTTTAAAAAAAAATCTTTCACCTCTAACAAGAACACTAGTAATGATTTATTTCCCAAGCCAAACATTTTTAAGTTTACCGCACAAACAGACTCTGAGACACGTATTCAAAGACAAGAAGCTCATCTGGGATGTAATCCCAGGAAACATAATAAAGGAATGGGAAGTGAGACAGAGAAGAGGAAGAAAATTAAGGATACATATTTAAGAGTTTCCTGCTGTGGGCAATGAGGCTCAGTCCCACTGGAAACTTGAGGATAGAATGTGAAACATGCCTCAGAGTAGCACCAGTAGTGCAAGGAAGCTGGAATTATTATCCTCCAATTCCCATCCATCACTGGCTGATGGCTGGCTCCCAGGACATTATCTTTCTAGCACTTCCACTCTGCCCTGTGTGCAGGCGAAAAAATCCAAGGCAGACTCGTAGGTGCTTGTAGGACACTTTATGCATGAACTGAAATGGTGAATCAAGCGTCTGCTGTAAAGTCTCACCGTCAGTAGCCTCACATACAAAATAACTTAAATTTCATTTTTGTCACTGTCCCATTACAAAGAAGTAGTGCATTTTAATGATACAAGTAATAGTATAGAATTTTGAGGTCTAACAGTAAACCTCCCAGCAAAGAAAAGAGAAGTCTGCAGCGTCATTAGAAATATTTTAATCCACCAAAAGAAACCTATTTTTGCCTGAATTAATCAAAATAGACATTTATATGAACAATTCCCATTTTTATTGAAGTTGCAAAAACCCATTATTTGAATTCAATCTTAAACAGGCAGCATGAAAAATAAAACACAGAATAATATGGTATAGTATTTGTAACACTGAATTCGTAAGGACTGAGAATTAGAAGAGTTTAATTGTTGGCCTAGCTCTGAAACTAACTAGCATGTAAACTTTTATAAGTCATGTTATTTGTATGGGCCTTAGGTTCTCTATCAGTAAAAATAAGGTGATAATGTCTGGCCTACTTATTGTATATATTAAGACAAAAGAAAAAGTTGTAAAATGTTTTAAAAATTAAAAGTACAATTATTTAATATATTAAATAATAGGGTATTTTTATTATTGTCATAAAAAGTCAAAGGTAGAAAGGCCCTTAGGGGTCCTATTATTCAGTTCTAACCCATGTTAATAAAGTAATAAACTCTGCTCTAGAAAACAGCAGTGATTTGTTCCAGCAAATCAGTAGCAATTCATTGGAACAAACCTGATACCTGACAATGGATTTCAGTGCAAAGCTTCTAGCACTCCACAGTATCTTTCTACTTGAGAGTTGCTGGGACATGTCATTGGGTAAGCAACTAAAGAACATTTTAATTAACTGTTTTAAAAATTTTGCAACACTTTTAAATAACAGTAAACACCACAGGATATTGCAAAATATGAGCTAAGAATAGTGGGCCAATGGCTTCAAATTTACCACATCACTCACATTACCATTCATTTCATTTGGCATTACACAGAGCCTAGGAATATTAAGTTCTACCATCTTTTAAAATTAGTAAGGAAGCTGATTTCTACAATTAAAAACTGAAAATGGAAAAAAATCAATTTAAAAAGTGCTTCCAATTAAAAGGTTTGTTTTCCTGTCCTTTAGAAAACAGTTCATATGAAGATTGCCTTTTGTTCTCCTTACTTTAAAATTCATCAAAATTAAACACCAAGTAAATGTGTATTATGTGCTATGCTAGATTCAAATGAATAAACTTTAAATGGAAAAAAAACTTAGAAAAAAATTTCCATTTATAAAATTAAGTTAAAAATATTTTTATTAAATCTAGTTCAACAGTCTAAGTATTTAATTTTAAAAATTCACAAACTCAGTCTGTCATTCACATATCATTCTAATTTTTTAGTTTTCATCTTTTTAATACTTTTCACTTAAATGTATATAACATCACATTCAGTAAGTAATTCAGAGTATCATAGTCAGCAGAAAAATTAAAATATTTTCCAAAAGTTTACATTGGCAGATTTGAAGACCAGAACGCAGGTCTTGTTCATAGTCAAATACACTTGGCCTTCAATAGCTTCTCAATAATGGTATTTATATTCTCTTTGGTTTCATTGTTAGGATGACAGAAAAAAGTCACTACATCTAGTAAAGTTACAAACCTCACTTTACAGTATTAAGTATGTTTTTGAACATAATTTACAATTTATATGAAAAACCAATTGTATTACATTATGGCTTTCAAAATCAGGAGAATTTTTAAATTTTTTTCCATTATTTTTATAGGATTGGCCAAAACCTTGCATTAGAATTAAACACACACACACACACACACACACACACACACACACACACACACACACACACACACACACACACACACAATGTAATACATCCTGAGTACAAACCACTCCGGGATCACTGCAGAACCCTGAACAAATGACAGATCTAAAACCCTAAAGTTCTTCGCATAGTACCCAACAAGCAGAATATATCAATGAACTCATGATAGGCAAACAAAATCCATCCACAACAGTGAGTTTTAAACGGCAGAGGTCCCAGTTATCAGCATTAGTTGAGGGTAATTTTACCAAATGTGTAGCATGGTCAATGATGATACGTGACATGCCACTCAGTTCTATTTACAGGATAGGGGAAGAGGAGGAATGCAGAAAAAACTTATCTGCCAGCTGCTCCTGGTTCCTCTTTGACTATTTTGACACTAACAAGTATAAAAAAGAGAAAGCTCCTTCAATACCCTTTTCTGCTACTGATATGGCTGTTTTAGATTCAAGAAGCATCTCTGTTTAAGAATGTCACTTATTCAAAGTTAAATTTATTTTAGTAAATGGTAGAACTTTACCTTATATTTAAATGTTATAACTAAAACAAAAAAGTATATTAATTATTATAAGGGTCCAGTGTTCCACCACTAATAATTAAGTAACAATCATTTTATCAATTTATAATCTGTGTTGAAGTTAGTGTTAAATAATCAAAATCAATTTCTACTTAAAAATGTCTTCCCTGAAAAGTTTTATACAAATAAGTTTAATTTTACATGTACTAATTCCAATAGCATTTTTTCAGCTTGGTGATCTATAATTTTAGATCTACACCACTAATATACCCAAGTGATGCGGATGCTGATAGGTCAGGGATCCTACTTTAGAACCACTGATCTAGCTTTGTTTGAATACTTGCAATGATTTTATGACAGATCGATTTTCACTTAGATATTCTCATACAGCACATTAAATGTGGAATCAGAAACTTCCATTTCTTACAATTAATTTTTCTATCTAGAACAGAGAATAATTTGATTCCTTTTTACGCATAGCAGTCACTCAACTATTTGAAGAAAACTCCCTCTTCTTAAACTTGTCCAAAATAAATATCACCAATTACTTTAACTGCAATCACTTTCCACAGTACTCAGGCCTTTTCAGCATTCCGAAGGTTGCCTCCCTAACAACACTATAGTTCATAATGTCCCTCTTAATTATGTGGCACTTACAATTTAACACAATAAAAATTTTAGTTTGAATATCAGAGTGCATATGGTTTACTACATCTCCTAATCAATAACAGTTTTATAACATTAGGTCTTTCAACAACTACATCATAGCACTTCCCAACTGCCAGTCTATGGACTCATACTACCTGATAAAGTTTTCAGTGACTTAGAGTAAATGAAAAAAGAACAGTGTAGTAATTTTTCCGCCAACTTAAAATTATTCACATTAAATAACTCTTTTATTCTGAGTTTATATTCTTCCTAAACATTAGGGGGTGGGATAAATGAAGTGATGGTGATGGAAAATGGTAGTTATTTTTCTAAGTCTTTACATGACAAAATAAAATCTCACATTTCACAATCTCTCTTAAATTATTGGTCTAGTGTTCTAAAATACTCAGGTAAAAAGGTTCATCTGATTCATTCTCTACTACCATCTAGGTAGCCAAGTGCTTAGAATAATTTATATAATTGATTAATTTATGGCAGCAAAGCAAACCTCTCAATGAGCTCCAGCAAATAAAAGGGCTTAAAAGTGCTTCTTAATTAACACAAGCTCCTAAGAGTCCCTAGTTTCCCTTACCCACTTCCCACTTACCTTTATAATCCTAAAAATACTCAAACTCAGCAAACTAGACTACATCAAACTAAGAGAGGGATGGGATGCTACAACCATTTGTTGCAATTAAATTACTAGCCAATAATTTGAACTACAAGTGAACTATACCATCTAGGACAGGAGACAGTAAACTATCGCCCATGGATCAAATCCAGCTCAATGTCTTCTCATGTTTGAGTGAAACATAGCCACATTCACTCATTTACACATTGTCTATGGCTGCTTTTGTGCTACAGTAGCAACAGCGAATAGCTGAAACAGAGACTGTTTGACCTGCAAAACCCAAAATATTTACTATGTGGCCCTTCACCCAAACATTTGCCAACATCTAATCTAGAGTAATGAACTATGTGCTACCAAAGAACAATTTGAGATCTGCAACAATAATCATTAACAAACTCAGGATGCCTACCATCCATATTGAAATATCTAAATATAAACACTAGAATATCTGAATAGTCCTTTATCCTACTCTGTATGAAGATGTGTTGCCCATCCAAGATGAAGCACTTACTTACCTGCTCAGTGAGCTAATCTTTAACATACATTTCTCAAGGACTCACTAGTGGGATAGTGAAGAATCTATGAATATACTGACCTGTGTAATCTAAGGTTAAAAAAAAAAGTTGCTGCAAATAACTCAAAGTAAAAATAAAGAGGAAATTGTTGAGAACTACATAATAATTTCCTCTACATTTTAGATTTCAAATACAAAACATTTTTAAAGGCACTTAAAGTAGGAAAGCTTAAGTTCAACAATTTAGGTAATATCAACCACATTAAATAATGCAAATTAATTTTCTTTTTGTGTTAAAACTTTCATTTACATGTATGTGGAGTTAAAATCAAAAGATAATATTTCTAATCTAATTCAATCATGTATCTTTTTAATATAAGTGACACCAAAATCTCTGAAGAGTCAAGTCACAACATTAAAGTAGGTTGAAACTGGAAAGTGCTTAAGAGATCACCTCCACATTTTACAGATGAGAAAGTTTTGCTACAACATGAAATATTTATAGTGAGCGAATTAATTAGTGGCAGAGGCAGAGCTAGAACCCAACACTCAACTATCAGTTTGGAACTCTTTCTACTTAATAGCTGAGTATGAAAGATGCTTCTATTCTAGGAAAGGGTGGAGTGATGTTGAAATATTCTAGCATTTTAAATGTATAGTAAACATACTCATAAGGCTACTGCCCACTCAACCTAGGCAACCCACTTGTGTTTTTTATTAATTCATCAACTATAAAATTACAGAAGGAAAAAAAAGATTCATTGTAAAGCCACTCTTATTAGAATAATCAAAAGAACAACCAAATATTTGCTTAACAAACTGTCAAAGATTAGAAAAAAATCATAATCGATAGTGGAGGAAGAATAGTATGATGAGTACTCATATATTGCTAATTTGGCACAAACTTTCTGAAGGGTCATTTGGCCATATTTTAAAAAGCCTGAACAGTTCTTAGCATCTAAACCAATTATCCCATTCCCATGAATAATAGTCTAAAGAACTAGTCTAACATAGAGTTCAAATTTCACATACAAAGATGTCCATCCCACTATTATTTATAATTGTGAAATATTAGAAACAATCTAATATCCAAAGAGAGAAACGGGTTCAATTATGGTATATTCATACAATAGAATATTAGGCAGCCATAAAAAAATCACATTTTCAAAGACATGGGGAAGTACTTACGATGTTAAGTTATAAAAAGTAGGGTATACAACTATATGGTCAGTATAATCTCAATATTGTTATTATGCATACACACAAACACATGTACACACTCATACATATAAATAGCATAGACAAAGACCGAAAGGAAATACAAAAAATATTAACAGTGTTATCTCTGGATAGTGAGATTGAAGGTAATTTTTTTCTCTTCTTTATACTTTTCAGTATTTTCTAAATTTTCCATAATAATCATGTATTAGTTTTTATACTCAGAAAACATTAAAAATTCACTCTATAGTCAATTTTGAAATTTTTATAGTCTATATAATAAATAAGGAATAAATATTTATAGCACTCAAAAGTATATCTAAATGATGGGAAATAAATTAGTAATATGTAAGAGTATCATTTCCACACATGTATAAGTGGGCAATTTTGAATCCAAAAGATAGCATTATTTTATCTTAATTCTTGAGTATAGAAAGTTGATATTTAGTAATAAAAAATGCAAATCTTTAAATAAAATTGGTGCAAGGCATCTAAAAATTGTGCTATTCTGGCATAACATTGAAGATATAAACGCTCTCCAATGTAATGTAGATACCCAGTGTTAGATTAAAAATAGGTATAATCTAGTACATGCATGGTGGCCAATAATTAACTAATTGAATTACATTTTTCCCCAAAATGACTAAAATTGGTCTATGCTAAAGAAAGAAATACAACACCATACCATTATTTTAGTTGGAAGAGCCGCACCAAAAATCATGACAAAAAAAATTGTAGAACTGTTAAGAAAATCCAGTGGCTTTTTGTTGTTGGTATCGTTAATGATTTCTTGCTAAAAATTCAAGTAAGAGAGTCAAATTGCTTAAAGCACTAAAAAAGTATAGCAGCAGTGTATGGTCTGCAATGATTTGAAAAACTCCAAGAACACTCTTCAATGTTTCCTCATTTGCAGACTACTGCCTATCAAACACAATCTTTGAAGTAAAGGACTACATCTGTGTTCTTTTACCAATCTCGAATATACAATATAGTAATGACACAAAGTGATGTCACACACAAAAAGGCAAACTGTATGTAATTTTAAAAGCTAACTTTAAAATATGATTCTAATATCTGTGATAAAAAAATCACATAAATATGCAAAATATAAAATACATCCTAACATGTTTTTATATAAGAGCTGAAGTTTACCACTTTTAACATAAAAATTCTGAGATGGAATTAATAAAAAAAAAAAATTTTTCTTATATACCACAGAGCAATAAGTTTAAATCAGACTATTTTGAGTTGTGTAGCCCTTTATTAGCAACTAAAATAGAAGGTATCTGTTGTACAACACGGGTAGTAATTGACTATAACTGGAGATTTATTATATTCTAATACAGATCATTTATAAATGCATTTTCTTTATTAAAAAGCTTCCACCTTTTTTTGTTTGTTTGTGTACAATTTGCAAAACTATTCTGAAAGCGGAATATATGTGCACAAGTCTGCAAAGAGTGCAAATTTAGGAGATGGTAGATGCTTTACAAGTTACTTTCAAAAAGCTGCCACACTGGGCCTTTACACTGCCATCTTTTTTGATCAAAATATTTGATGCCAGCCTTCCTTCCACTGCCCTAAACTATAAAGCATTTTGTAATGAGTTGAAATTAAGGAAGGACTACACCTACTAGAAAAGAAGAGAAGAAAGTTCTATTAGTTTGAGGTTTCAGAATCCCCCCAAACCAGGACCAGCATCTTGGTAAGGGCTGGGCTGGGACCCCGAACAGAGTATGGTATGTGCAGATGGCATCCCTGAGGACTCAGAGCGTCAGTGGACCGTGAGTGCTCCAGCTGCATAACTCACTGAACTGTCTTGCCAGTTTCTACACTGGCTTGACTGGGCATAATTCAAAAAGGAAAAGCTCATATTCATTCCATTCTTCTGGAGCTCTGTGATAGCCTAGAAGAAGAAAAAGCTGGTTATGACAGACATATAAAAAAAATGAGCACTCTTTAAATATGGTGGTGGCTTAACTTTGTCTACTTCACAGTGGAAGCCTAGATCTCGCTCTTTCACGCTTCTCGTCACTTGTTTCTTGGATTTCTTGTAACCTCATGTTAAATAAAAATAAAAGAGAATGCCTTATTTCATTCTCTCACAGAACTTTCCCTAAATATAGCTTCTCGATAAATATCAGGCATCTTTTACCCCTACCTCTCCCTGTAATTAATAAGGCCACTTTAGAAACAAAAACAAACAAAACTCAGAGCATTTTCTCTCTATTATCATTGCCATTTTCTGTCTGACTGGTTAAATTTGACTTGTATATAAATTAGGTTTCAGATCTAAGAGGGACACCAGGATTTTTACTTTAATGGTGTACAGGTTCATCATTTACTTTATGATCCAGTTCAATCATTAGAAAATTAGTATAGCTTAGTCTAGTTTAAATTTCAGAAATTAGTTTTAAGCCCTTAACAGGCTTTTCTTCCAGCCAATCAATACTGCTTAAGAGAAAACTCTTTCAAAATATCCACAATGTACTGTCTTTCAAAGCACATTAAATTAACACTGGACTTCAAGTTCCTACGCTAGACTATTCTAGACCATAGTACCTTCTCCATCATTTCTCTGCCTTTGCAATGAGCCCATTATTACATTCTCCTCCTATTCCTGAGTATATACTTTCCCCTTTCTTAAAGAGGCTTGTATTTTCTTTCAGGAAATCCATACCGTTAGGGGGAAAATTAATGTTATTATCTCTTGAAAGTCCAGCTAACCAAAACTTATGCCTCTTGCCATTCTTTACATAAACATTATTGTGTTTCTTGTAAAGAGAAAAGCATACACATATTATCTGTCTTGCTTTATTAACTTATAAATATCTAAAGTTCAAGAGCAAAATCTTCCACTTATTGTTTGGAGTCTACTAAATAAAACCAAGGGATTAATAAGAACATATCTCTTGAAAGGTTACTTTGGTTTATATTTATAAAGAGCATATTGGAATTGACTGAGAATCTAGAGAAAAATAGGTTTCTGTTCTAAGTAACTTTCTGCATTTAAAACAATGTATTGGCCTGTCTTCTAGTAACAAACAACTTTATTCAAGTAACCAAAATAATGGAAATCAAAATTATCTTAACGGTACTAGAAAGAAAATTGACTACATGTACCTAAAACTAACACTAATAGGCATCACAGATAATAACAATTAAAATATTTTTGAAACATTGTAATATCGAATGTTAAAAATCAAGGCTTCCTTAGGATACTCACATTTAATAACACCCCAATGGGATGTCTTCCACATATAGTATTATGGTATTTCTTCAAGTAATTGCTAAAAGATACAGGGTCTAATTGTTCTATAATACTCATACCCTAAAAAAGAGAGAGAGAAAGGGGGAGGAGGAGAGAGAAAAAATGAAAGAAAAAGAAAAAAAGGACACAATTTATTATTTCCTAGTTACATTTTAAAACTGTTACTTAGAGCTAAACATCATAATTTTTCAATTAAGGGGAAGTAAATAAAATACATTAAATAAACATTGTGAGATACCAAACTCATTCATCAAAGGTAATCTCATTATAGTCAGCTCTCAATAATATATATACACTTTATTAACAGAAAACTTTTAACCCCGTTTTGTTTTCTCTCACCTCCTGGTATGTTTCTACACGACCTTCCCCAGTTGCTACTTAGCTCACAATCCTCAAAACATTTCACAATTTTATATTTTTCTATTTATAAAGGTAAATCTATTGCAAAAATTTTTATACAAAATCTAAAATTAAATTTGATTATGTCTGTTTTTCCCATAGCTATTATATTTCTCCTACCATTGGCATAAATAATCAAGAGCTGATTGTAATTTAACTATTTCCATAACTATATTTAAATATCAACAGTATGCAATGCATTTTAAATTACTGGTAATTATCTAGGTACATGATTTTAAAAAGATACTACAAAGAAAATAATTTACATATTTTAAATTAATTTAAAGCCCATAACAGGTTAATAAAAGCTTAAGCAAAGTTGGTCTTTTATGAACAAGTTAAAAAAGAAAAGCTTTTTATGTCTTTAACACTTTAAACTAGAATGCTTTATTTTCAAGGTTTTAATTCAGAATCAAAGTTTAGGCTACTATTAAAACAACCGCTATGACTTGGACACTTGCTTATACTAAATTCTGTGTTTTGCAAATGCATTCAAATAAAATGTCCATAATAAATTAATATAAAGCAACTTTAACTCATCTGAATCAGGAAAATAAATTAATGATTCTAACTCATTCTTTCAGCAATTACCTTACCTTGTTTTCTTATTCTGGTAAAATACTTTACATTTATATTCAATAAACTGGATTTAATATCCTCTGGGAAAAATGTAAATGGTAGTTTAACTAGGGAATTAACTGATAAACTTTGTGTGGTTTTTAACAAAACAAGCACAGTGTAAAGGCACTTAATCAGATGAACACTTATCTGAAAAATGATAATACTCAGTAGGTGACCCACAAATATTGCAGTGGCAGCATCAAAGTTTAGTTAATAAAGACCCTTTTTCCAGAATACTCAAGTCCTTGATAAACATTATCACATTTTTCTACAAGAAGCTCGGCATATGCATGTATAATCAACTTCCAATTGTGTGCACGTCAATAGTCACTCTCAGACTTATCCACAAGCAGTGTTTAACGCTAAGTTGGTTTGCCAACAAGGAGGCTTCCAGGTCAACTGTCTCCACTGACATTTGGTACAAGCTCAGATAAATATGAACTAACTTAAAAGTTAAACTTGAGATAGACAATTAGCATCACAAGTCTGGTGCAACACAAATCACACAATATATTTCTAAACCAAGTAGTAATACAGAGATGAAGTAACAAATCGCTTCCATAAACGCAGATAATCAAGATATAACTCCCTAAAGATGAAAAAATTGACATATAAAAAAAGTTAAAAGCTTGCCTCTAAATTTCTAATCCTAGGCTCTTTCTCACTGACTACTCTGCTTCATAAAGTATAACAAAAGACATACTAACAATTCCTTAAAAAATCTCACATAACTCCAATTGGTATACATATTGTAAGAGAACTTTTAATGCTCTCGGATGAAGTCTAGGACAGCTTACCTTAAATAGAATTCCACTTATTAATAAGTTATGTTACATTGAGATTCCAATGTACATTCTCAGAGTAAAATTTCAAAGCACATTTTTTAACAAACATCATACTTATATTGACATGGGGAATCAAAGAGAAGGAAACTAATGATCACACTTGAGAAGACGAACTCAAAATTATTGGCTAAGAAATTTCATGTAGAAAGATACAAAATTATAAATGTAGAGAAGATGCCACTAAATAAAGTGTTCAAAATGAATATATGATGGTTAAATTACAACAGGGAAAATAAAAAAATTGAGATGATAGAAGTTAAGGGATTAAATTTAAAATTGTAATTCCCTAAAGTGTGTTATGTACCTAGAAGAATCAATTTCACTGCACTCGATTCTCCACCAAATATGATAGTTAAGACGTATGCATTTTTATAACGGGGGGATAGAAACAAAAATTAAGGCTTTTCTCATGAGTGAACCTCTATAAGTAGAAAATTCATGAAGTACACAAACAATAGCAATAATGATAATAAAACTGCAAAATGGGACATCCATTAATTAATACAGAAGACTGGCAAATATGCTTTGTATATATTTGTTTTGATGCTAACAATTTTGAAATTACTACTACCAAAATTCAAGAAAACGAAAACACAAACTTGACATACTATTGCCAAAATTCCAAGATGATGAAAAAGAAAATGCTTCTCAAATATTCCTAATTAACTTTTCTATTCCTTAAAATACTGGAAGATATGATCAGTGACTCTCAAGTCCAGGCCATGGAAAGCTTGCCTACAGCCTAGTCCATTGAGTACTTGTTCACATGCACCTAATCTACTGTAAAGCGGTGAAGTGGGTCATTGCCCATTCAGCTGAAGATGCAAATCAGACTTTCTAAACACCAAAAGCCTATGCATCATGATCTGGATTTCTGAGGAATTCAGCAGCTTCAGCAAGAAATAATCAGATTGAAAGTTAACTCTCTACCTGGAAAGGGACATGGACAGATAGTACCTATCAATGTGCTGACTCGCCAAGTGATGGGTCAAAATGTGTAATGTCAAATCCCAGAGGCAATTCTAAACAGACACTTTGAACTGACAGAACTGCAAATTCAAGACTCTGATCAAACAACAAAGATTTTCTCTTTTTAAAAAGTTTATATATAATAAAATATTTAATTTAAACTTTATTTCATTTTAAATACTATCACCCAGAAGTAATATCCCTCTAAAGTACCAAACACAAAAGACTAGCAAAACCTTTTTAGAGGTCCTCAAGAAATAAGACCTAGAATGGCGCCTTTTAATTATAAACACATAATTAATTACCATATTATCAAGTCATTAGGATTCATTTTTTTAAGTAAGGATATACTTTTATGTTAGAGATGAGTACACAGGAAGTAAGATGAGAAAAAGAAATAATATTCTGGTTTCTGTAAGAGGTAATGAGATAAAATCATATAGTGAAAAATTTATGGAAAAAAAAATCACCCTAAAGATAGCACTACTAAGAAGTAATGCACTACCTTAAAGATGATATGTAGCTATTTTAAATCACTATCTTAAATAACTAAAGATGATGTTATAAAACTACTAAAGACTATTGGTTCAAGAGAAAGAAGTATGAGTAGAAAAATATGAACAAATATGAACAATTTCACTTTTAAAAGAGGAGGCAGAAGGAAAGAAAAGCAGTTGAAGTTCAAAGTAAATGAAATGACTACTAATAAAAGTGGAAGGAAAAGAATTTCTAAGGATGACGCAATGACATTTCCAGATTCTCAATGTCAAATCATAATTTGCCAATGTCCAATATTGAAACACTGGTCTACATCAAAAGTGATAAAGAAAAAAATAACATACGATCATTAATATACATAAAATATGTGTAAGTATGGCTAATGTTTCAAGTATGTGATCTAAAAAGTTAACAAAAAATCAATGTCTTAAATATGCTCTGTTTTGGTCACTGTCACTACTAAAATTGCAAAGTTCTAGTTACTAAAAAACATGGTCAGTAGTTAATAACATTATGACTTTCAGAATCTACATCTCCTATAACTAGTAACATTTTCCCCCAACTACAATATTTGAAAGATCCAGTTTGTTCTCCTATATATTTTTTCTCTTTATGTATTTATTTTACATAATTAAATTTGCAAGATATTTAAATGCTAGAGATATAAACATTTTCTGTTTTTGTTTTTTGGGGTTTTTTAAAAGATTTTTATTGAGGAATTAGGGGATGAGAACAGCGCTGAGGAATTGGGGAAAGGGGAACAGACAAGTTGCTATCCTTTTGTTCTACAGTCTAGTTGTGGAGGACGTTGCTTCACTGGCCCAAGTTGGCACCATCACTGCACTCTTCCCGGGGGAGGCAGATCAGTCCCCGGCTTCTGGACGGTCACTCACGGTGGCTGCTGGCTACACACAGTAGCCCATGGCAACCCACTGCAGCAGGGGCTGCAGCCTACGCTGTCAACGGCAACTCACAGCAGCCCAGCTCCAGGTCGAGCTGTTGTTCAGCATCTTAGCTGTAGAGGACAGTGTCACTGGCCCTCATATGTGGGATCTGAACCAGGGCACTCTGGCGTCCCAAGCCAGCTCTTAACCAACGCCACTCGGCTGGCCCTAAACATTTTCTAATAAGAACAGCTATTTTTCTTTTTCTTTTGGAACTTAGAAATAATGTCATTTATTTTCTAGCTTTTTAATAACTACATTTAGTAATACTTTTCTGATAACAAAAAAAAGGGACCAAAATTTAATTAACATACTAATTTTGAACAGGTTAAATCTAAAATTTTATACTTAAAAATAATTTCTTTTCAGTATATCAAACTTTCAAAATGCATAATTACTATAATTCAGAATTGCTAACATTTTTGTAATATACAGAGAACCATCATCTTGTATTTGCTCTTAAAGGATTGCACATAAGAACGAAGATATTGGTTCTTGAATGAAATTATTTATAACATAAAATTACACTTAGAAAAGGAATATACAGAGGGACATTCACCATTTGGTTATATAAATCAATTAGGAAAACACATTATGTAAGAATCTGCCTAACTGTAAGTGTACATATATATGTATAAAAACATACATGCATGAGTATATAGAGCTAACCATTCTTATTATTTTAATGCATTTATTCTAACTCCCCAAATTGACTTATAACTTGAATTAACAGCATGCTAATAAAAGAACATTTTGAAATTAAGAGACATTTGAAAATTCTACATATAGAAATGTTTTAATAAATGGACCACAAAAAAGAACTCCAAATGTTATACCAAATATTAAAATCAAGTATATTAATATGAAGCAAATATTCAATATTTATTCAGAAACTGTATTCCAGACTATTAATTTTTAAAGTTATGTTCTGGTAACTTTGGATATCTGAAGCAAAGTAAATCAGATGTAGATTTAGAAGTCAACCTACAGCTCACTGGTTCTACTCATATTTTTAAACAAAAATTTCTAGTTTTAAAGACTTAGAAACTAGCAGAAAAAGCAACAATTTCAGGAGAAGTTATGAGAACTATGCCAATGGGTAATGTTACTCTTTTTGCCTGCCTCAAAGTAAGAAACCAAGGTTTAGCTAACTGATCATATACATCAAGAGAAACAAATAAAGCTAGTACTCTTAATATAAATTAACAATCAACATAGTAGAAAGGCTAAAAGAATTGTTAAGTATGGATGTTTATATATAACACATACACAGAACAACAAAGACTATTAAAGTATTTAAATGCGACCACAATTCTAAAGAGTTCCAAATGGTGTTGTTATGTTCACTCACTTCAGAGCACCAGGTAAGCCAATGTTTTTTGGAGAAACATCTGCGTGCTAAAAACACCACTGATTTACAAATTCTTACATTTGCAAAATTAAATGTTGTCTAATTGAAGTTCACAAATGATTTAAAGAGTTGAATAGAAAACAAGGGAAGAGATGATGAATAGGAAATTTTGTTCTGCTTCAACAGATCAGAGGCCATAGTGGGCCAGTTCACATTTACCTACGAAGCTAATTTAGAAATGACAATGTTGGGACTCTTTCCATACTACTGAAAGGGGATCTCCAGGGGCGGGTATGAGCAAGTCTATTTTGAAAAATTTCCACAAATTATTTCAGCTGTAAAAACAGGGCTGATGATTACTAGAGTAGACAATCTCGTCTCTGCCCTGGCTTTAATTACCGCCTAGCCTCTCTCCCTAAACTGTGGCCAATGCCCGTTGTTACTTTCCTCCTCTGCCCTGCTGTAGAACCTCTTCTCTTCAACAGCCAGAGTAACCTTTAAAGGAACGTAAATTGTATCATCTCACTTCCCATTGCACTGACATAATTTTGTCCCTGAAATATAAAGCCCTTCATTATCTGATCCATGCCTACCTCTTTAATCACGGCTTGTACCATTCCTACCCTCATCTGCGGGACTCCTGCTACACTGGCCTTTTCTTTTCTTCTAACACACCAGACTCTTTTCCATCTTAAGGTCTTTATATTGGCAGTTCCTTTCGGTCTAGAATGCTCTTCCCTCTGATCTTTACTTCGTTTATGCTCTTTCTTATCACTTATATCGCAACTTAATGTTCCTCCTCAGGGAAGTCTTTCTCCAATCACCCTCAAATCATTCACTATCTCAAAAACCCTTTTAATCTTTTCTATATAGCACACATCACTATTAGAAATCAACTTACACACAGCCTTACTTTTTTTAAAACAATGTGTATCTCCTTCCTATAAGAATAAAATTCCTGAGTTCAAGTCTGCTTGTTTACTGCCATATCTCCACCAGTGCCTAGGATTGTAAATGCACTCAAACATAAGTTGCAAGATGAAAATCCAAATGCCTACTTGACTGACATCTCCATTTGGATGTGTTCAGGACTAACGCATATATAACATATCGTTAATAGGGTTTATGACCTTCCTGCCTCCTAAAACATCTGGTGCTATCTTCTTGTGCTTCTGACCTAAGTGAAGAGCAACACCGAACTTGAAGCATAAGCCAGATATTTAGGAGCCATCCTTCATCCTTCCTTCGCCACCAAGTATACTTGATCTCCAACTCCTGTCATAAATTTGTCTTTTAAATATACTGAATACATCCACGCTGCCCTCTCTTCCACCATCACCATCCACTGTCCAAATTACCACTTCTCACCTGACTTACCCAACTAGTTTCTCATTTCTCCTCTGGCTTCCCTCCAACCAATTTGCTACGCTGCAGCAATCAAATACAATCTGATTGAATCACTTTCCTATTTAATATCCTTTAAATAGCCTGTTCTAGATTCTTTAGCTTCATTTCTCACCATTCCCCCATCTATTCATCCAGCAGTTCATTCAACAAAGTACTAAAAAGCAAAATAAAGTAGGATAAGGTCATAGAACAACTGTTCACCATAGAAGCATAATGAAAAATTATGGGCACATTTTTGGGTTGTCCCAATAATTAAAGGGGCTATTGGGGAATTTAGCGAGTGGAGTCCAGGGATGCTGACTGTCTGCAACATAGGACAGTCCCACACACAAAGAACTGTTCTCATCCCATGACACTTTTACATGTTCATGAAGAGGGAAAACCTGCTTGTAATTATATATACCTAAATCCATTTTACATACAAATAAGAAGTTTTGCATGACTTTAATATACAGATTTCCCAGGAAAGGAACTTTCTCGCAAAGAAACACTGTATACTTTGTTTAGTTTACAACTTTACTAAGAATCGATCACCATTTTGGAAAATCAAGACACCCAGCAATGCTACTTAGTAATGTGAGTCAAATACAAAATAACTATACAGTTTGCATTTGTAGCTGTTACGTTAATGATACTATGTGTGCAAGCATGTAACTACTTCACTGTGTCTTCTAATAGAGTTGTGCTTGGGTATTTACATTACTAAATATATATTATTTTCCTTTTATTTCCTTCTCATATTACATTAGGACATTCATTTAATGGATCTATGAAGATTATATTCACTAATTCATTCATTTGAAAAATATTTATTAAGCACCTACTTATGTTCTAATCACTATTCTAAGTACTCTGGATACATCAGTGAACAAAACAAATACCCTAACAAAACTGTAATAAATATGTAAAATATTTAATTTGTTAGAAGAAAAAGTAGAGCGTTTCAAGGTAAAGTGTATTGGGAAACGCTGAAAGTGTGGAGCGTGTAAGATGCAAAATTTAATGGGGTGGTCAGCAGGCCTTATTGGGAAGGTGGAAGGTGAGCCAAGCCATAAGGTAAGTGAGACAGTCAGGGCAAAAGCCTTAAGTTAAGCATATATATGGCATTATCGAGGAACAGTAAGGAAATCAGTGTGTCTACACTACCTCCTACGTATTTCTTACATCTCTATGTTTAATAACTTCATTCTAAGTCTGTTTGAAGACTAGACTGTCAGTTCTATGAAGTCAGAGACCATGTTTTCTCTTCTTGATATTGTCAATACTTCACACAAGATCAGAAACACAGTAGATAACCATTAACCATTTGCTATCTGAAAAAAATAAGTGATGAAAAAACCAGAAAAGTGTTCTTAGGTAACTGATAACTAAACTTCAGGAAAATAAGAAGTAGAAGTGAGAAAAGAATTAAATGACGACATAATAAAGCCAAAAGAAAAGTGAGTAAATTAAAATCCAGACAAAATTCCAAAGATAAAAGTGTTAAGCCATAATTAGATTTAAAGTAACAAGATAAATTTAAATTCTCCTAAGTAACTAAATTTGCATTCATTCTATTTGGTTTTTAATAAAATATACTATGTGATATAATCTACCTATAGTTTCAGATCCAGATTCCTTACTAAAATGTTTTATCTTCTATAGACTGAGTGTTCCTATACAAAAACATATGCATAAAGCTTTTCGCACAGTGGTAAAGTTGATTTTAACAGATCACAGACTTAAAGGCTCACAGAATTTAAAGACAATCTAGAGACCATCTACTCCAAGTCTCTCATCTTACAGATGACAAATCGAGGACTAGAGAATTGAAATGATTTGTGAAAGGTCAGAGCAAGTTAATGATATATCTGCTAGGTTTAACATTCCATTCTATTTATGAGTAGATACCAAAATGATTTATATGGCTTTTTAAATATTAAAAGAAGTTTTATGACTACCATACTACTTCAAAGAAAATGACAAGATCAATGTCTACTGTATTCCTGGGTTAGATAAGAATAAAATATTTTAAAATTCCATATTTAAAACAACGAATTGAAATTCCATTTAAGAAAAATCTAAATGGCCAAAAATAGAATTAAATAATAAAAACTAAAAATTTGCTCTGGTTGTTTCTACTTAACAGTAAGTAATGGCAGTAGTATCCTGTTGTAGTAACACACTCCCCCAAACAGTATCTAAAAGCTGTATCTAACTATTCTTAAGTAGTCTCATTAATCAAATAAAATTAAGATGAAGGAAATTTCTACTAATTGAACAGGGATTATTTTTATAATCGATAATCATATGATTACAAACGATATTTTGTACATTTAGTTGAAGAGGAGGGAAAGAATTATTAGTCCATTGTATATTTCAACATATTAAGTCTTGAATCACTAATCTGAAATTAAACAAAAAAACCTTAGAGCATTAAAACCCCACACCTGAAAGACTTACCATTTTATCTAGATGTTCAATGGATCTATAAATCTCCCCCTGGGATTCATCATAGTAACTGTAACGGAACCTTTGACCTTGAAACAAATATCATGTACAAAATAAAATAGGGAAAAATTAGAAGCTAAAAAGAAAGCAAGCGCTTACCAAATAATTTCAGTTCTCATGGAAGGCAAGGCACAGCTTAAGCCTCTGAGAGAATCATTCCCAAGAGCCCTTGTACATGAAAATAAAAGGCATATTTGGGAAGGTAATAAAGAAATGATATGTCACCAGTGCTTTATACTTATGATGTTAAAAACTATTTCAAATTGTAAAACCTTAAAGTCATGAGCAATACAAAAGACTAAGGAAACAAAACAGCTTAAAAGTTAGAAGCATTGTTAAACATATTATATCAGTCTATAATGGAGAGTAAACCCAAAGAATACGATGTAAGAAAATCTGGTTTAAGGAAACTGTCTCAATGTAACAAATCAATGAAAGTTTAGCTTTTGTTGTACAAATGCAAAGATTTGATCTCTATTACAGAAAAAAAAAAGTGTAGATCAAAGATACATGTGGCTTCTGTGATTTTTATGACCTCAAAAATTTTTATCTCATCTTTACAAAACTTTCTACTTGGAAAAGGATCAATACAAGTGCCTTAAAATGGGATTCACAAAAGATAAATAGTCCTACTCTGACAATAAAATCTCAATAAGGATACAAGCACAGAACATTCAATGTTTAGCTGTTCTCCAAAGAATAGAGAGGGTAAAATGGAAGAAGCTCAAAAAGAAGACAGAAAACAAAAGATTCAGACACTAAATTTTGCTTCCTACTATAGTCATAGGAAAACCAATAAACATATTCATAACTCATTGTGGATTGTTATTAAACTGATTATGTTGCATTTCAGATACATCTAAACTTTTCTTTCAGCAATGCCTCTTTAGTTCCAAGAACTCACTACTTTTACATTTCCTTATTTAAAAAACTTCACCAAAATGCTTTTCTAAACGTATTATAGTACACCAATCATATATGCACTATGTGTCTTCTGCTTCATATACACTTCACATATCCAATTATTATCCTGACACCTCAGAAGATGGGTTTCTTTGGCTGGATAATCACAATGTTTAGGTTTTCTGTTTATCTTACTAAAAAGTATCACCTTATAAATAAGAAGCAGTGCAAAATTATAAAACTCTTTTGATGTCTTTTTGGAAAAGCCACACATCACAGTTCTTAACACTTCATTTACTTGTTCATAATTATCATCTATGTTGGTCACCCTTCTACAATATACATATTTCCTTAACTGTCATATTTTAACTTTTCACATACACTACTATGTACAATTACTCAATGTGGAAGTTCTTATTCCCCCCGCCCCAAGAGCCATTATTTAATCAATATTGCAATGTATAATTCATGATATCCTAGAATCAAGCAATATAGTTCTGAGACAACTATCTGCTTTCTGAATATAAATACCTTTTTTGGTAAATACTGAGATCCAATACAGTCCTTGCAGTAAAAACATTCTTAAACAGTGACAATTCATCACTCAGTGCCCCTATATTAAATAATTCATCAGACATTTCTTTCAAAATTTAGGGTTAGGTATAGATTTGTTTGTCTTTAAAGAATTTATGTACTTACTCCTACCTAATAATGAGAACTATATAATTGACCCCAGTTTTCCTATTAGCCTGGTGACTGTCAGAAGGCTCAAAGCCAAATCTAAAGTCTGTCACAATTTACTAATTCAAATCATTGGTATTAATTTCTACTTCAAATTCAAAGTTCTTCTCATAAAACTGCCCAAAATCTTTGAATGAACAATTAATGAATTATCCTAGATAAGAAAATTCTGACTCAATATCAATGTAATAAGAGTAATATTCTTGGAAGAAATCAAGATAAATATTCTTTGAACCTGAACTGCATCAGACATATATGAATGCATTCCCTTTTTCTTCCTTTGGGAGATAGTTGTTAGTTTTAGCTGTCAATAATCCCTGTGACTAGAACGTAACTGTCTTTTCTGAAGACTGCTACTATCGGGTGCAGAGAAAACTGTATGTACTTTGTGACTGTCATTTGTTATTCAGAAGTCTTTTTTGCTTATTTCCAAGTTCAGAGCTGCTGTTTCAAATGACTGCTTTAATCCTAAGTGAAAAGTGTAATTGTTTTAAAATGCTGTCTTGTTCATATGGATCATTTTCAATGTAAATCTCACTTAAAAACTACTTTTGAAGTAAGAGAAAAGTATACAGAATGTCTGAAATTTTAAAAGACTAAATCGACATGTGATTTAATAAGATAAAGCACATAGAAAGTCAATGAGCCAGGGTTTAATATTTTGCCAACTATTTTTTGCTACTCTCTAGTAGCTACCTTGCATTTAGTAGCTAAGGAACAGAGTAGAAATATTTGATGAGCACTAAAGAATCTATCATTAAGCTAAATCACACTACATACAGCTTACACTGAAAAAAATCTCACTTATAATAGCTCAAACTGTCTCACAATCATTTTTTTAATTGCACAAATATTTAAATTACCTGAGTAATTCATTCTAATCAACATACATACAGAAAGCATCTAATCTGAAGTAAATAACTGTCACCATCTTAGCCGTATGTATGTATGTGTAGATGTATGTATGTGTGTGCCTACATGCGCTTAAACACACACACTTTAGTTAAGCACCACTTGGAATTTGAGTTCAAAAGATCTTTTTTTGTTTCTAATTACTAAAAAAAATAAGTTTTTCAAGATTTTATTTAATAAGGAATAAAAGAAATGCCAACTCTAGCACCATACTCTGATCATAAATGCCCCTTTAAATATTTATTGTTGATTTAAAATATATTGATTTCATGTACCTCATGAGCAGACATGTTTTATTTGACAATATTTCTAACATTCAATAAAGCTTATGTGCCCAAACTGAACTAACACACCTGAGAACTGGACTTGTGTACTTTATTATAAGTATGAATAAAACATATCGCATAGTAAGAGAAAATTACTTACCTGAAACTTATCCTTTCAGAAGGTACACTGGGAAAATGGATTCTTTGAGCCCCTGTTTCAACTCCAAGTATGAGCTTTCTAGCTTTAAGAGCCATTGACACTGCCCCTAGGGACAGCACAAGCTTTGGAACTCCCCTAGTGAGTATGTCAGAAGTTTCTTCAGGTGCCTTCCCTCAGTTCTTTTCAAATTCAAAAGATGAGAGGAAAAATAACCCAAGAAAAAAATCCTGTAAAGCAGAAACCTTACTCTTTGAGGGAAGGAGGGTAGCTCATTTGTGAATCCATTCCAGAGCACGCTTTCTGAGAAAAAGAAATACAGGTAAGTAATTTTCCCATCTCCAAAGGTGACTGGTGATTAATGAGTGGATTCACAGAGTGTGGAGAATAAGCTCCAGGAATGTCTTTTTAACACACAACAATCAACTAATGAGGACAAACATAACAATGAATGGTACAAGAACCAACACTATTTTTTAAGTATCTCAAAAAAAAAAGTAAAAAAAAGTATTAAATACCTCAACATTAATCTACATACTGGATTGCAGAAATGAACAATAAGCTTGGAAAGTTGATCTATAAAGCCCCCAAAAGATCAGTCAATAAGACAGACTTTCAGATATATGTCTGGTAAAAACTGTTAAACATTCACTTAATCACTTTATGTCTATATATTAAAATGTTTTCAAATACTTTAGAAACCTGACAACAACCTGTGAGATAGATTATGAGGCCATTCTATATTAAAAGCCTACACTGGGGACATTCACAATTGAAATCACTATCAAAGAAAAAAATTAATTTCATAAAAGAAATATTATCTAAGTAGCACCAAATGAGGTAATCTTTTTTTTTTTTTTTAGCTGAGCCATCCTGCCAACCTGTTGGCAGCTCAGCAACAGCTCAACTCAGGCGGGGAATCGAACCCTGTTGCTCAGAGTTCAAACTCTTGAGTGAGCTCAACCAACTGAGCCATTCAGTAGGCCCCTAAGGTAATCATTTTTATAAGCAAAGACTTCATTCTGCAGTCTTAGTTACAAAAGTATTAGACTTCTCTCAAACTTGCAAAAGATCAAAAACCTAAATATGTGAAATCAGAATGTATTAATATTTGAGAAGACAAATATCAAAGCTAGGATAAGACATATTTCAGGAATTAGCTAACTTACACTCAATTTAAGTATTTAGAAAATAGGAATACTCTCAAACCCAAGACACTAACAGCAGAAAGGAAGAAAAGTATGCATGAATAATCACTTGTCAATATATATTAAACAAAAAATCTGAATAAAGATACATATTTCATAAATATTTAGGGGAATACCACTTTTAATAGGTGGCACATACTTATAAAAAAAGACGTTATATAAACCTAGACAAATGTTAAGTTTATAGATAAAAATCCAAAATTGCTGAAGTGACAATAGTAAAATTTATTCATATTTTAACAAAATAATGTAATTTATCACTAACAATTACCAAGTAAATTTATGGAAATTGATTTGTACTTAAAACCACCATAAAACAAAAAATAAAAGCATGAATCCACTTTTAAAGAATCAAGTTCTGTTAGATTCAGTTTCACTTAGAAACTTCTTAAAAGTTAACTGAAAATGATGTTAATAAAAGCTGTTAATCTAAATTTGGAATGTAAATTTAAAAGAGGTCAGTAAAACACAAATATTAACAGTAAATATGGAGAAAAGCAAAAATGAAACTTAGGGAACTAGAATGAAAATTCTACTATTAAGAAAAACTAAATTAGGTCCGGACAAAATTCTCTCACATGGAGCCATCCTATGGGATGTGGAACTTGATAAGTATACAAAGTGTGGGGACATTACTTAACCATGGTAAAAAAAAATCAAATACTAGCAGCAAATGTCCTTTCACTTATGCTACTCCTTCCTGATTATAACAGGAAGGATGAAAAGAGGTGGGAGCATTATAAGTGTTACCAGGGAAACATCATCCTTTTGGGCTAAGTAATGATAAAAGGCAGGAATTGAAATGCAGGGTTTTGGTTTTTGGTTTTTTTGGGGGGAGGGGGGTCGGGATTCAAATGAGGAGAAGTGGGGAAGGAAGAAGGGCATAATAGACTCTAGATTCCCAACTTGCCCTTAGCTTTCTAACCCAAAAAGAAAACTTGCGAGTATTTTAGTCTTTCTACTTTTTATCTCTGGAATATCTCTTTCAAGTCTAAATAAAAACTAAATGGGATCTGCAAGATGAA
This sequence comes from Hipposideros armiger, assembly GCF_001890085.2. Taxonomy (NCBI): domain Eukaryota; kingdom Metazoa; phylum Chordata; class Mammalia; order Chiroptera; family Hipposideridae; genus Hipposideros; species Hipposideros armiger. The sequence goes on from NW_017731557.1 coordinate 247,810, forward strand.
CATCTTTAAAGCAAAATACACTTAAAAGAAAAAAAGAAAGTCATCTGTGTGATGGACATTGCCTAACAAGTAAGGTCAACAAGGCAAAATCCTTCCAACTACATATGGGTATCCCAAGTGTTTCTATCACTTAAGTTTCTCTATTTTTCACAGAAGCTGGGCAATCTATAAAGAGAAGCAACGACTAGAAATGAAAAATGTCATCACTGACAATACTCTAATGTATTATTCAACAAAAACCAAAAAAATCCCACTGTATACATCTGAGTAATTTGTCAACTGTACCTAATCAGTCAAGTGATTTTTCTTCAAAAACCAGCTATTTAGAAATGTGGAGTGTGTTAAGAGCCTAACTCAATGAAACTTTTAAGGTCTCTGAATAATTAAGGAACTGAATCCTTCCTATAAGATGGTTGAGAAGTCAGTGCTATCATTGCCTCGGTATGGCAAAATCTGTATTGTATCTTTCAAAAAAAATGTAAGAAGAAACCACTAAGTACTACCTTCATGAGAAAAGGCTAGATTTTGGAGATCGGAATACAGCATTCATTAATTTAGGAAAGATCACTAATGCCACTAAAGCATGAATTTGAAAAATTCATGCTTAATTTCTAAGTAAAGAGAGTTTAACCCATAGGCAGCCAATGATTCATATTACTTCAATAGGCATGTAAAATAGAAAATAAATCTTACAAGAATAACAGTTGCTATTATGATTGTAGAAAGAAGACTTCCAATTTTGGAATAGTATTCATGCAACACTTTCAACTTACCCCAAACCTCCACCAAATTTCCTAATAAGAATTATTACAGTGCTTTCTATAAGTACAAAGTAAGCACTTAATGAATATTGTTAGTGAGAGTGACACTAAAATAATAAATAGTTTAAAAAGTTCTATTACTTAACCATCAAACATAAATATGTTTTAGTTTCTGGATAATTCCCATAGCTAACATTTATCAACATTTATCAAAGATAACATTTATCTTTGGAAATTTTGAGTTTTTTTGTAATTATCACCACAAACTTCTATTATCTTACAATTTAAATACCAAAATTTTCAAGAAATCAGGAGAGCAAATGACCTAAATAATTTTCTGAGAATCTACATAGAATGTAAAACAAAATTCACTTTCTCTCTCAACATTGTACTTAAATATAGTAGTGGACTAGGGTTTGTTTACTTTAGAATTCATTAATGAGGTATAAAGGATGACTCCACAGAAAAGAGCAAGAATATTAAGGTGTCCACTAACGTTCTCTGTGGATTTATGCTGTGCTTGCACATGGTGCCGACCTACAGGGAAAGCCTCGACTCTGAAGCATAGTATCAAGAGAACCAATTATTTAAATCGGTGATTTAAAGTCATTCATAAGAGCCTTAAAAGTGAAGAGGGAGGAGGCAGCACATGCTTCAAGAATTTTTAATTTCTAAAACATTATTACCAAGGAAGATTCACACAATACTAAGAAAAATAGTCTTTTTTTTCCCAATATGAGACACCTTAGTTTTTAAGATCAACTATTACTAAACTTCAGAATTTCCAAGAAAAGAACTCTTGTTAAGCATCGACCTAGCCCTCAGATCTAAGTAATATACTATATTCATAAAAAATAACTTCTGCCAAAGGTAGCAAACCAACTAACCAACAGAACTATTATTAAAGAACCCTGAGAGCCTCTTCGGAAGTTTGGCAAGATAAGAGAGCTTACTGCATACTCTAAGCCAAGGCTTTAAATCTCAGCACCACTGACATTTTAGGCAGGATAATTCTCTGATGTGGGGGCTTTCCTGTGCAGTATAGGATGTTTATCTAGCCGCTTCCTTGGACTCTATTCACTAGATGCCAACAGCATCCCCACCTCCCATCCTACCTCTACTGCAATAATCAAAAATGTCTCCAGGCCTTTTCAAACGCCCCCCTGAGAGGATAATCAGCCCAAGCAGAGAAATAAGTGCCTTTAACAAAAATATTTATCTGTACCATTAGGGAATATGGATCTCAGGGCCACTCACAGCACGACTTAAAAGAAGAAAATACCAGCCTAAATAGTCAGATAAATGTTGAATCAACTCTGGCAATCAATGGGTAAGATGTGAAAAGCCAGGGCTCCCTATATCTCACTGAGGATGTTTTTCTGGCCATTCTAGCACTCATATCATAAAATTTATGGATTTGTGTCTTATGTTTTCTCTATAATCAAGGAAATAATTGAAGGATGAACAGATATTGGCATCCTTAAACCAATGAATACATGAGCCAAAGAGATGTCCTAAAAGGAATATGATTCAGAAATGTTCCAGAACCATATATGACAGCCAATTTTACTCAAAGAATTTGAAAAACAAAATTTACTAAAAAAGACATCCACCAATGCCTCACTTCCTTTGTGATCTATTCACTGTGAAGCTTCCTTCTTCTTTTAATTCACAATAACAGAAATCATTTAGGAGTCCTTATGAACCTTATAAACCATTGCCAACAAAGACTACAGTGCTAACAGCCAACATGTTACAATCTTTGGAGGGTAGCTCTAAATTGATGGCAACTATGGGCAAAAATTAAGTACCAAAGGAAAAAAGGAAAGAAAAAAGACTACAAAACAGGAAGTATGGAAAAGGACTGTTATAGCACACAGTGTGCTTCTATGTTCTAAAGAAGAAAATCTGTTTTATCCACCAAAAAAACAACTTCAGGGAATCTACCACACAACTCTACCTGGAAATGGGGTTAAAAGATCTTAACTCCCACTAACGTAAGTGTCTTAAGCAAGGATGCCCTCACAGTGTGAATCCAATTATACCAGTCGCCTTTGGAAATGTATCCATAATCCACTATTATAATCTGATCCTTTTTAAATGGCTAAAAGACCTTTTTATTCATTTAACATTGCTGCTAAAAGTAAAACTTTCCAAGGAAAGTAATAAAGAACTGAAAAACAGAGCTTAGAATGAAAAGATACCTTTAACCACAGTATATAATAGCTACCATGATATGTTAAAATCTAGAACTTACCCCAATGGCAGAAATCAGAAGAAACCACAAAGAGATTACTAGGATCCGCTAGATATTTACTGAAGAGTTTTCCGAATTCCTGTTCTTTTGACTCACTCAGAGCTCCAACCAGTACAGGAATAATGGTAAACTCATCCTTATGGCTTAAAAAAAAAGAAAAAAAAAGTCACTTAAGAAGTATAAAAGTAGTTTTCAATGTGTTTGTACTAAAAAGTGGAGCATTTATTAATAGTGGTAAGGATAATACACATGATGTTGAATTCTTAAAATCTATAAAAAAAGTTTAAAGAAGATAAAGAAGACCATTTAAAAATATGAGAGGTACAGAATACTCAAATATCTATTTAAATTACAGAAATATACAATACTTCTTTAGGTAAACAAAGCTATTTTACTACCAGGTATAATAATATCCTCAAATATAAAAATAAGCCCATCAGACCATCACCAAGTCTTCTGAATTACCCACCAACGCTACAATCATCTGCCCAATCGTTCTGCAATTTTAAAAGAACATTAAACTCTTCCTCAGCCATTTAAATTCTATCCTTTTTATAATACCACCATTTCTGGCACTTGTTCTATAAACCTGCCAACTGAGACCTACAACACTTAATATTGGCTTCCATAAGATTCACCAACTTTCACCTACACTAATAAACAGATACAGGACATTCTCAAGATACAACTCAAATTTCACTGGCATCTAGGGCGAGCATAGAATTCAAGGAAGCAGGTATTAATTTCCAGCAGCAAGAAAAAGGCACCACGCCCACCCACATTGTTTATAGCATAGTCACAAGTCCCTTTTTCATTCTACAGATTGAGAGATCTATAGAAAAGGAACAGAGCAGATTAATAAAGAATAACTACGATAGGCTATAGAAATAGACATTTATCCAAAACCTTTTAAAATTTTCATTGTAGTGAAATTTTACTTACATATACTCATTATTATTTATATTCTAAATGATCCCAGATTTGGAATTTTACAAGCGTGAATCATGTTTGTCTGACTTGTTCTGAACAGGACTTAAGGGGAAAAAAATTACCATTATAATAAATGCTTTTTAATATGATAATCTGACACTTAACTGAAGTAGGACAAACGAAATTTATAAAGGGGTTTAAAAAATACTAAGTGTAAGTATTCCCAAAATAAATGTTAGCCCAGCTTCATAAAGCTAAATTCAGGGCACCCAAGCGCCTCCCCCATAAAGGCCCCCTTACCCTTGTCAATTGCGAAATAAACAGATCATACAGATCTCCAGTCCCTCTGCAATGCAGGGGCTTCTTGGGCAGAATCTGCATCTACGGAGTAAGAAAAAAAGAGGAAGCTGGCAGAGGAAGCTGCCATGGGATATCTCTTTCTCTGACTCTTACCAATTTGCTTAACAACTGCATGAATGAATAGGGGCTCTTTAATAAGAGTGATTATCACTTGAGAGAAAAGAATTTGAGCTCTAGTAAAAATTCAAGAAGATTGTTACCAACTATTCTAACTTCAAGTACTACCTACATAAATAAACACACTAGGATCATCAAAGAATTTGCAAGTAATTATGACCTGGTAGGAAAGCAGTTATGTAGAGTATGAAACACAAGAAATCAGAAGAAATGGGTTCAACTACTTTCTCTACCACATACAAATGTTGAGAGCATGGGTAAGTCACTAACCTATTTCCTTATCTGTAAAATGATCATAATTACAATACCTATTTCATAAAACTGTTACAAAGCCAGGGATACTATAGGAAAAGTACTCTGTCAACAACAGTTGACTCACTCTGAAGAAATAACACATGTCTACTCTCCACAAAAGCCACCAAACCATTCAATTAACCTCAGTTTGGGCTTGTAAATCTATCTATGCAGAGGTAAAATTCTCACACTACTTAGAAATCTAAGCCTTGATTCAAGATTCATTCATACCTCTCTGTCATTTCTTTTAAAACAATTACTTGTTGTTCTCTATCCCCACAAAGCATGAATTAGAGAAAAGAGCATTTGGCTTTGAAATGTCATGCTCCTAGATTTTGGAATCCAATTCATGATTCTCACTAGGTCTTCCCTAGTGAGAATACAAAATCCTGCCCTCAAATAACAATTATAAAACTGTATAAACTGTCAAAAACAGCTATTTTGTGCTCTAGAAATCAACCAAAGGCAAAAAAAACCATGAGGAGAGTTGATTCATGAAAACTAACTGAACTACTTGGGAAGAACAGTGGAAGTCTGGCATCTTACCAGGAGCTGCCTCCACCCCAACTCCCACCCGCCTTTCACTCCACCAACATGGTAGTTCCAGCAAGGTGAGGCTGGCTGTGAAAACCAGGTGCTTTGCTGCTGAAGGGAGCTGACTTTTATTTGGAGCAGACAGCAGAAAACCCACATCCAGCAGGAAACAGAAAAGCCTGCAACTCTTGCAGCCTGAGATTACTGTACCACTCGAGGCAAGCTACAAACCTGAGAACTACCTAGAAATTCAACACAGAGATAGATCCTAGAAAGGAGAGAGCCACAGAGGCACCTGATACAGTCACGTATCCTGTGGAGAGGGCTGATGCCCTCCACACATCCCTGGCTGACTAGGAGGCAGCACGTATGTGCAAGGGAGGCCCATAAGCTCCCAAACTCCCCAAGAATGCCAGCTAATTGGGAAAGTGTGAGCATGCACAAGGAACAGTAGAGGTCTGAGAGGAACCAAGATCTCACACATCCCTGGCTGACTTGAAAGCTGCAGGCGTGCACAGGCAGATCAGAGAAGACCCAACAGAAATAGAGAAGGCAAACTTGAAAACAGCCTGAACTTTGAATGTGCTCCCCACAACACAAACAACCCACCAGCAGACGATGAAAGCCTTACCGGCTGGAGGTGTTCAAGCACAACCTCCAACCAACCATTAGCTAAGCACTAAGCAATGCAGACATAGGGGTAAACTCTAGAAAGCCAAAGAAAAAAATGTAAATAAGAATTTTCCAAAAGCTGAGGATATACATCAGTAGCTGCACACTGCGGGAGGGAGGCAGATTCTGCCGTTAGAATCCACAAAAGTTACTGTTTAAAAAAATGAACAACTGAATGAAAGAAACCACCACCACCACCAATACTACCACCTATAGGATCGAGTTGCTATAATATACTATGTAAAAAGTCTAGTTTCAGGAAAAAATTATGAGCCAGAAAAAAACACAGGAAAACATGACCCATTATCAGGAAAAAATAATTAAAAGTAGCCAATAGAAGCTGTATCCAAGTAGGACCAGATATTGGATTTGGCAAAGACTTCAAAAACAGTTATTATAAATATGTTTAAAGAAATCAAGGAACCAATGCTTAGAGAAGTTTTATATATATACGAATGATGACAAGGAATAAATAGTAAATATTAACAAAGAAATGAAAACTATTAAAAAGAACCAAATGGAAATTTTAGAGTTAAAAGTAGTACTGAAATGGAAAAGTCACCAGATGGTCTGAAGAGCAGATTCAATATTACATAAAGAATCATAAAAATTAAGATAAAATAAATTATCTCATCTGAAGAACAGAGAAAAAATTGAAGAAAAATGAACAGAGCATTGGAGACTTGTAAACATCAAATATGCATAAATATGCATAAAATGCGAGTCCCAGTAAAGGTACAGTATAAATATTAGAAGAAAAAATTAGAAGAAAACTTTGCAAATTTCATGAAAAACATTAATCTACAGATCCAAGAAATTCAACAACCCAACTAGGATAAGTAAGTACAAAGAGATCCCCACCTAGATACATCATGATTAAATTGATGAAAACCAATGACAAGGAGGAAATCTTGAATATAGCAAAAGGAAAATGACTCATTACTTACAGATAGTTTTTTCAACATATAGTACTGGAATAACTGCACATCCATAAGAATAAAAGGTGAACTGATCCATCACCTCATACCATGCACAAAAAAACTCAAATTGTATCACAGACATAATAAGAGCTAAAATTTAAAACAATTCTAGAACAGGGCCAGCAAACATCTTTTGAAAGGAGCCATAAAGGAAATGTTTTAGGTTTCTGAGCCATACAATCTCTGTAGGAACTACTGAGCTGTCACCACAAAGAGAAAGCAGCCACAGATAACATGTGAATGAATGGGTGTGACTGTGTTCCAGTAAAACATTTATAACAACAAGCTGTGGGATGAGGTCTGCATGCTGAAGGCTGTGGACTCCTGTTCAAGAAAATAAAATCTTTATGACCCTGGATTAGACAAAGATTTCTTAAATATGACACCAAAAGCAGAATCCATACAAGAAAAAAAATGGTAAACTGAATTCATCAAAAACTTTTGCTCTTCAACAGACACCATTAAGAAAATGAAAAGAGGGCCGGCCAAGTGGCATGTTGGTTAAGAACTGGCTTCGGATGCCAGAGGTCCCCAGTTCGGATCCCACATATGAGGGCCAGTGACACTGCCCTCTACAGCTAAGATGCTGAACAACAGCTCAACCTGGAGCTGGGCTGCCATGGGTCGCTGGAGACGGCGTGGGCTGCAGTCCCCTGCTGCAGTGGGCTGCCATAAGCTACCGTGTGTAGCCGACAGCCAGCGTGAGCCGCCATGAGCGGCCGTCCAGAAGCCGGCGACTGATCTGCCTCGCCCGGGAAGAGCGCAATGATGGTGCCAGCTTGGGCTACTGAAGCAACATCCTCCACAACTAGACTGTAGAACAAAACAACAGCAACTTGTCTGTTCCCCTTCCCCCAATTCCCCAATAAAATCTTTAAAAAAAAAAAAAGAAAATGAAAAGACAAGTCACACAATGGGAGAAAAATCTTTGGGAGTCATACATGAATAAAGAACTTGTAGCCAGACTATATAAAATGTCTTACAACTCAGTAAAAAGACAAGTTATCAAATTAAAACTAGCGCAAGAATACATTAATAGACATTTCACAAAAGAAGATACACAAATGACTAATAATCACATGAAAAGTTGCTCAATATCATGAGTCATAGGACAGATGCAAATTAACAACAAAATGAGGTTACACTACACATCTATCAGAATGGTTACAATCAAAAAGACTGATAACAGGTATTGGCCAGAATGTAGAGCAACCCTCATGCATTGCTCCTAGAACAATCAATCACTTTGGAAAACAGTTTGGCAGTTTCTGAAATAACTGAAACATAGATTTATCATATGATCGAACAATTCCATTACTAAGTACCTGTTCAAGACAAATGAAAACATATGTTCACATAAAGACTTGTACAAGATTGTTTATAACATTATTCCTAATAGTCAAAAATGGAAATGATCCAAATGTCCATCAACTAGTGAATGGATAAACAAAATGCAATATATTTATATAATAGAATAACTATTTGGCAATAAAAAGGAATGAGCTATCAATACATGCTACAACATGAACAGTATGCCAGGCTGGCCGAGTGGCATGCTGGTTAAGCATTGGCTTGGGATGCCAGCTCTGAGCAGCAGAGCCCTGGTTCGGATCCCACATTAGGGCCAGTGATGCTGTGCCCTCTACAGCTAAGATGTTGAACAACAGCTCAACCTGGAGCTGGGCTGCTGTGAGTCGCAGGCAATGGCGTGGGCTGCAGCCCCTGCTGCAGTGGGTTGCCATGAGCTACAGTGAGTGGCTGGCAGCCGGTGTGAGCAGCAGTAAGTGGCCGTCCAATGGCCGGCGAGCGACTGCCTCACCAGGAAGAGCACAATGATACCAACATGGGCCAATGAAGCAACGTCCTCCACAACTAGACTGAAGAACAAAAGAATAGCAACTTGTCTGTTCCCCTTCCCTGATTCAATGCTGCTCCCCTTACCCAATTCCCCAATAAAATCTTTAAAAAAAAAAAAAAGTATGCCAAGTGAAAATGGAGACACAAAAGACTACATCTTGTATGATCCTAGCTATATGAAATTTCCAGAAAATGCAAATCTATAGTGACAGAAAGCAGATAAATGGCTGCCTCATGTTAAGAGTGGGAGCAAGAATTTGCCCTCAAATGGATACAAGGTTTCTTTTTGGGTGATGAAAATGTTCTAGGTTGAGAGTGGTTGCACAACTCTATAAATTTACTAAATATCACTGAGTTGTACGCATCTGTAGGTGAACTTTATAGGATGTAAATCACACTTCAATAAAACTTTTTTTTTAAAGGAGAAAATCCATCTTTGCCACTTGCAAGCTGTGCGAAAATTACTTAAAACTTCAGCAGATTCCTTAAAACTATCCTAAGCATCAATTTTGTCATCTTCAAAATAGAGTTAATAATACTTAACAAGGCTCTTGTGAGCACTTTGGTAATGTAAAGTTTTATCCCTTCTTTTTCTGTCCTATACCTTACATCATGCTGCATAAAATACATCTAACATGTATAACAGACTAAAAAGAATTAAAATTCCAGAACCAATAGTAGAGTGCTCTCTTTAAAAACAAACAGTACCACTGTATCGCAAATGCTCCTCATAGCACAGAGCATGAAAAGTCTAAATTCTAATGTAAAAATTCTAATATAAAAATGTGAATTCTCCAGTTAATGTAGTTACTCATAGTTAACAATACTGTATCACATATTTAAAAGTTGATAAGAGTAGATCTTTAAGTCCTTACCACAAGAAAAAAAATGTGAATTGTAATTTAAATATGCTAAGTGATAAGAAAATAACTTAACTGCCAGTGTTTTTACTTAAATACTGGTACATAATTAATTGAAATCTTAAAACTAATGACATTTTAAACTAAATGAAGTCCTGTATACAAATAGTATTTGCTATACCATATGATCTCACTTATATGTGGAATCTAAAGGGCTGAATAAATGAGTAATGTAAACAGAAATAGTCTCAGAGACACAGAGGAAAAACTGATGGTTGCTAGTTGGAAGGGGGTGGGGATGAAGGAGAAGGGGAAGAGATGAGACAACATAAATTGGTAACTACAATATGGCCTCAGGGATAGAAAAGATAGTCTGGGGGAACATAATCAATAACGTTGTAAAGATTTTTTAGGGGACCAGACAAACTCATGTCTTGTAAGGGAGATGACTTCATAGACAGTGTACAGACCTGACCACTGCACTATAAATCTGAAGCTGCCGCTGAATAATATTATATGTCAACAATAATTTAATACATATATAGTCATGGGATGTGGAGTACAGTGTGGGAATGGAGTGAATAGAACTGTAATAAATATGTATGATATTGAGGGCGGGGGGGGCAGTGGTTAGGGGGTCGGGTGTTGTCTCTTTGTGAGGGGTGAAAAGGATAACTATTGCATTGTTTTGTACACCTGAAACTAATAATATATATATATGGGGAAGAAAGCATAGAAGGATGAACCCGTGTGGGTTATATTTAAATGATGAGTATACACAATTGTTATGTATTTTTCTTTATGTTTTCCTGTACTTTTAAACTTGCTTTTGCAATGATCATGCATTCCTTCCTTTTATAATCAGCAAAAATTAATATAGCTATTAAAATTGCTTACTGGTCCCATATGTGAGCATTTCTTAGAAATTCTTACATCACAAATATTAGATATTAAATACATCTAAGAATCTTGTAAAAAAAATATAGCATTTGTTAATTCTTCCTCTGGAATTAATTTGGATATTTGTCTCCTGAAGAACATTAATGAATCTGAGAATTTTCTTCTCTATACGAATTCTTCCAATTTCCTAAACATTTCTAAAGACGTCCAGAGCCTCTCTCATGGTGAGAATTTTAAAAATCATAACTAAGGAAAATTCTCTTTATCCCTAAAGGTGCTGAAGCTTTATTGTTGCCCCATAATATCACTGTATAATTTATTCTCCATTCCTCTTCTAGAAAGAAAATATTCATATGGGAAAAAAGAGGATAAAATATACGTAGAGGAAATACAAAAAATTTACCTTGATAAAAATACATTCTAATCTCAAATGTCTCACATTACCTTTTGCTCATCCTATAATTCTAAATAATCTCTTCCTGATGTACAGGTAATACTCAAAGTGAATCAACATTCATGAAAGAGTAAAACTCAGAAATATATAAAGAAAAGCCATGTTTGTTCTAAAATCTTAAAAAAATGACAACAAAAAAAGATTTAACTTCAAGACAGGCAAAAATAGACAAGTATCCGTAAGTATAAAAATCACAGAACAAGAACACATTTGAAAATGGCTCTGTTCTTGGGTTGTCATTTAAGCTGGAGAGAACAGAAAATCTCAAGGCTTCTTTCTACGAGGTATGACCCAAAAATGTACTGAATGTTTAAATTTTTTAAAATGTAGTACAGTAAAAGACACATTGCCATTAATCTCCCTTAAAATACCCTCACAACCCCTTGTTTTGAACACACTTATCCCATCGTTCTTGCCACTTTCTGATGCAGTTCTGGAAGTCCTCTTTCATGAGTGTCTTTAGTTGTGTTGTCGTGGCTGCCTCAATGTCCTAAACTGATTCAAAACATTTACCTTTCATGGTCATTTGGCTTTGGGGAAGAGCCAGAAGTTGCCATAGGGCCAGATCCAGTGAATAAGGTGGATGAGGACGCACCGTAATGTTTTTATTTGACAGAAATTACAGCACCAGAAGCGATGTGTGACACAGAACCTTTCCATTGTGATCAACAAATACAGTGAATGCTGCTACCAAGTGCCATCCAACGGAAAGGCAGCAATCCTCAATACAGGAAGCAGCATGTCGAACCTTAGTAAGAGTGTATGACAAGGTTCAACTTGTTTGGTGCAGTCAGTCAGGTGTGAGCAGAGTTGAGAGAAGGTGTGTTTTAAAGTGTGCAGTAAATCATCCTCCATCATGACAACGCTCCGTCACAGATCGCTTCTGGTATACGGCAATTTCTGTCAAATAAAAACATTACCAGATCCTCATCCACCTTATTCACCAGATCTGGCACCGTGTGACTTCTGGCTCTTCCCCAAAGTCAAAGTGATTCAGGACATCAAGGCAGCCACAACAGTTCACCTAAAGACATTCATGAAAGAGGACTTCCAGAACTGCTTCAGAAAGTGGCAAGAACGATGGGATAAGTGTATTCGAAGCGAGGGGGAGTATTTTGAGGGGGATTAATGGCAATGTGTCTTTTACTGTAATAATTTTTTTAATTTAAACATTCACTGTATTTTGTGATCACACCTCGTATGTCCCGATGAGCCATTCTAATCTGTTCAAGACTACTATACAAGGACAGATGTTTTTTCTCCAACCATTTCTAATATCGGAAGATCTTGATTGAGGCCACAATCGGAAAGTAAAATCTTAAGATCTAGTACAAACCTAAGCTATAATAAGGGTCAAGATGGCATGTAAGTGAGTCAAAAATTCAGAAAGTTGGAATGGCAAATGGCAGTCTGGACTTGGAAAAGAGGAACGGGCATTTTGCAGGAAAATTAACATACAATAGTAGGACTGCTGCGCAATCTTTAAAGAGGCCTGCTTTCAGACTGTCCTTGGCTAACATCTGGGAACTTGGCTTTTATAACACGCCTTATGTTGGTTAAGGCTGTTTTACCCACTTGGGACACTGCACTGGCTTGCCCAGATGGTTTGTAAACATTGTGATTATGGCTAACACCTGTTTTCCTTTTGGGAGTCTGGAATTTCAGAAGCTGTGGCTAGTTACGCAAGCAGAGCGTGCCTATGTGACCATCCCCCAATAAAACTCCTAGATTTTAAATCTCTTAAACTCAGGCTTTCCTGGCCAGAAATACTACACACGTGTTCCACTCCTGGAGGAAGCACGTTCTATTCAGCCCACCTCAATGGGAGGGGGGAATGTTGGAAGCATGCACCTGGATTCCTCTAGATTCTGCCTAATGTGTCTTTTTCCCTTGGTGGTCTTGCTGTGTATATCGTTCCTAATAAACCATAGTCATAAATACAACTGAATCATACTAGTGAGTCTTCAAATGTGAAGCTGGCTGTGGAGCCCTCAAAACAGGTGTTAAAAGGCCAAGTGACATAAAGGAATCATAACCGCAGAGTTTGAGGGAGCCCTATAAAGAGGAATTGCTCTCATTTTTTTCCTCTTGATCAAATTCACCTTCAGACCACAGTGGCATGTATGCAGACTTTATGCAGAATATTTTCACTGTGAGAAAGGACAAACTAAAGACATCCAGAAAACATCAGGCAGAGCCAAAGAACTGGGGAAAGGGGAGGGGAGAGGAAAAAGGGGCAAGGTAAGCTAGCTGGCAATGACAACTAAAATTAACATTTAAGTTGTTAAAAATCTTTACTGTTTAATCAGTTAAGTGAATCTAATGAGATTCTCAAAATTAATTTCAAAGGTTATATCTTTCTGAATTTCCATTCAAGTAGGAATGCTGATAAGAAAGATTTTACAAGGGCAGGCATATTTCTGATACTCGAGAGTCATACTAAACTCTATTTTGTAAACTCAACCATTTGAGGCAAAACAAACAAAACATCATAAACTGGCCAAGTTTGTTGTCAGAATCATAGTGAAATTCTGGTATTTTGTTAGAAACAAGTCAACATTTCCATATCCTGTGTTCCTTTAAACTTACACTTTTTTCTGGCTTTACCTTCTCTGATAATGGCATACTATTAGGCCTTGAACTTTCACATTCTCTTAAAATCATCTTACACATATAAACATTTACCAACAGCTTCTGTTGACTCTAACCTTTAAATGTGTGCCATAATCAGCTCCGTTTGCTACCCCCCCATCCACCACTACCTTACTTGTAAGCCCCCATGATTTCTTACTAAACTATTTTTATCGCTCTTTCCCAACTCTAATCCATCCTTCACAGTACCATGACACCATCAAGGAGTAATATTCTTAGTCAAGTTCTAATCATCTCCCTCCCTCCTTTGCTGAGGAACTCTAACTAGGTCTATAACAATCATGGAATAAAATACAAATATCCTAAAATTACATTCAATGCCCTCCATGATCCGGTCCCAAACTACTGTTCCTTCTTTCTAATGCTGCCACTCTTACTCCATGTCTCTACAGGTCACCTATTAAAAATGCCTCCAGCCCCAGGTTGATATCATATACGTATGAAAAGTTGGATAAGGTATAAGATAATAGGAAGTGATAGAATCAATATCGAACTAAACATTCATATATATTGAAAAACGTTTTCTAACTATTCAGGCCAAACAAAAAACATCTACAGGCAGACCTCAGTTATTACCCAAGCCTTCTGCAACTCCCACAGGTTAAGTCAAATAGTTTTCTGTTCTTAAAACAAGCTCTGGCTGTCCTACTCCTACACTTGGTGTTTACGGTACCACCTTTCCCACAAAAGCCTTCTGACCATCTGTAAAAATCAGAGCCATCTTACAGCACTCAGGTGACGCTGTCTCTGTGCTCCCCTAACTCAGCTATTATCTCTTGGCTCCCACAACCCTTTTTTCTGCTTCCATAAACTCTTCAATTGCACTTATCACATTTTGAATTATATTAACTTTATTTACATACATTTCTTATCACTCTTACAAGGCTGTATGCTGAAAAAACACACAATGTTTGTTTATTTTTCTATTCCCCATCATTCCATGCACATAGGTTAGTACAACTAGGTAGCTCTATAACATGAAATATTCAGATTAATAAAAATGTAGAGTAAATTTTAGAGTAAATTTAAGAGTAAATGTCATCTTAAAAACAATCACATTTTTACATAAATTAAGTAGTAAAAGTTAAGAAGGAAAAATTACCATTTGGGGGCCAAAATGAGTTTCATTTACTAGCCTACTTAATTATTCCCTGTACATAAAATATATTATTGTTATTTTTTTATTTAAAAAACCATCAGAAAAGGAGTCTCTTGTGTATTCCTGAGGTGGTGGTAAAAATAAAGGAAAAAAAATTCTTTATCTGACCTAAAATAGCAAGTTTTGAATAATAAAGTCAGAGCTACAAACTGATTAAAAATTCCTTCCCAGAGAAGAAAAATGATATAGGTCAGAAACTCAGATCTACATAAAGAAAGAAAGCATGTTAGAAAAGGAATACATGAAGGTAGGATAACATCTTTATTTTATTTTTCTTATTCTTTATTGATCTAATAGGTGACAATTCATTCAAAATAACAACAGCAACAATGTGTTTGATAATTAAGCTTATGAATGACGGCCATGTTAAAAGGGACAAGGAGAAACTGGGACTACTGTATTATAAGGTACTGTGAGGCAGTACAGTGTTATTTAAAAGTACACTTACATTAGTTGTATATATATGTTGTAAACTTTAGAGCAACTACAAAAAAAGTAAAGAAGAAGAAGGAAGGAGAAAAGAGAAGAAGTCAAGAACAAGAAGAACAAGAACAAGGAGAATTATTATTATTATTATTATTATTATTATTATTATTATTATTATTTTAGGATATGAAAAAAATTGGAATCATATGAAGTGCTCAGTTAAACCAGAGAAGGAAGAAAAACAGAGGAACACAAAAAAGAAATAAACAAGGGCAATGAATAGAAAACAGTAACAACTATGGTAGATATTAATCCAACTATAGCAATAATCTTTTAATAGGTAAATGAATAAACTGTGATACAGCCATAAAATGGAATATTATTCAGCAATAAAGAGAAATAAGCTACCAAACCATAAAAAGACATGTGATATCTTGAAAGTATATTACTAAGTTAGAGCAGCCAACCTGAAAAAGTTACATACTATATGATTCCAACTACATGACTATATGACTGCCAACAGTTAAAAGATCAGTGGTTACCGGGGACTGGGGAGAGGTGGAGTTGGGGGAAGGAAGGAATAGGTAGAACACAGGGGATTTTTAGGGCAGTGAAACTATTATATATGGTACTATAATGGTAGGTACATGACATTAGGCATTTGGGGAAATCCATCACAAAGAGTGAACCATAATTAAACTATGAACTTCAGTTAATAATAATGTCTCAATACTGGTTATCAATTTTAACAAGTGGATCACTTAATGCAAGATGTTAAGAACAGAAAAAATGTTTAGTTAACAGTATTTGATACCATACAATGGCGTCTGATAATAGTGTTCTCACTCAGGGAACTAAAAAATATAATTAATTGAATAACATAAGAATTAAAAGACAGGTTTAACTATCTGTGTAAACTATGCAAAATAAAGATTTTTTTAAAATAATAGTCTACGTACTCTAAGAGCTATCAAATCCTAACCAAAATGAATTAGTAAGATTGGCTAGAACCTAAAGCAGAAGATAGAGCAAATTTAAATACACTGTACTGTGTTTTAAGTTGTCCGTGTTCCAAAATAGTAGCAGTAACAAAAAATATTATATGGCTAAGAAGATAAGGGCATTTTTACAGTGAACATGAACAGTTTCACAGCGCCATATTTCTCAACAGAACTTTTTCAAAGTTACTAAAGCATCCTATTTACTTTGTACATTTTTCTAAACAAATAGCAGTGAAACTGGGGCAAAGACATTGTTCTGTATCTTGACTGGATATATACAACTCAGCATTTGTAAATACACATAGAATTCTATGCCATAAACAGTACATTTTACAGTATGTAAATTATCCCAATAAATCAATTAAAATTTTAAACTGTAAACAAACAGTGAATCGGGATGATATAGAAAAGGAATAAAGGAGAGGAAGAGGTAATTCAACAGAGTGAAATGCAAAGAAAAAGACAAGTTGGGATCCAATGTTGTTTAAGATTCCAATTTTTTTTCAAGATAGATGGTTTCTACATATCCTAACTAAACACTCTCAAATGCAATTATATGCAACAGTAAAAATGATGAATTTCTATGGTAAAGATAATATATAGAAAAAGGATCAGAAAAGTACATAAAATACGATCTCTTCTTTGCATGTCTCAACTTACACAAATAAATGCATGTAAGTATAAATCATATATACAAACATATATGCACCCATATATGTTAGTATATGCATAATAATTTTTACTGTCTGTAATCATTGGTTGAAGGGAAACAGAAAGGCTTTCACTGTTCAGTTTGTACTTCTTGATGCAGTTAACCTTTTCAAACCATGTACATGTACCTTTTTAATGTCAATACGATTATCTGACCAAGGGGATTATGGATCATTTTGTTTTCACTTTCATACTACTCATTTTTTAAAAAGCTCTAATGAATATCATTTTTAATCTGTTTAAAATAACACAAAAAAATATAAATAATACCTTAGATATTTAACTTTTTAAACCTGTAATGATTATTTATAATAGTGAAAAAATAAGGGAAAAGTTATTTAAATGGTCAACTGATTAAAGTATTACATAGACATATACTATAAAGTCTTATGGATATCTAACAAAAAGGAGCAAAAATGACATGGAAATATGTTCATGATATGAAAAGCAGTTAATAAAAAAGAACATTTGACCTCATTTTTGGAAAAATATGTAATGAAAGTATCAAAAATGAGAATATCATTATTAATTAATTCAAAAATTAATTACTGAAATCCTTTTGTGTACCAGGTAATGTGCTGGGTACAGAAGATACAGAGTAGACCAGCTTTCAGATACTGGACAGATTAGGTAATTATAAGACAAGGGAAACAGACTTATATATAACTTATATATGTGGAGTACAGCACAGGGAATAGAGTCAATGGAATTATAACAGCTATATACGATGTCAGAGGAGTAGTAGATTGGGGGAGGGGAGTAATCACTTTGTGAAAGGTGAAATGTCTATTACATTGTTTTGTACACCTGAAACTAATTTTTTTAAATGGGGGACGGGGAGGGGAACTTATATATAAGACCAAAAGAACTATTAACTGCAATGGTAC
The DNA here is from genome assembly GCF_001890085.2 of Hipposideros armiger. NCBI lineage: Eukaryota > Metazoa > Chordata > Mammalia > Chiroptera > Hipposideridae > Hipposideros > Hipposideros armiger. The sequence continues at coordinate 265,622 of NW_017731557.1, forward strand.
GATAGTAGGCTGTGTGTAAATAATAATCACCAGAAATTCCTCCCATTCTGACTGCTCATGCCACTCCTCCCATCAAAAGTAGAGTCTATCTCTCCATCCTCTGTAACTTGCTTTGATTTAAGTACAATGTGGCATAAGTGACACTGTGCCAGTTCCAAGCCTAGGTAGTAAGAGACCTGAAATTTTCTACTTTTGCTTTCTTGCTACCCTGAATTGCCATGTACTTCAAGAGAGTCCAAGATTATCTTACCGGCAAGGAACACCATGTAGAGAGAGAGACCCTGAAGTATGAGTGACAACAGGTGGAGATAGCACCAAGATGAGAACTAATGTAGCTCGGAAGACAACCAACATCACAGGCCCAGAAAGGAAGTGTAGGGCATCTTAGAGCCTTCGGCCTAGTCAACCTGCCTCAACTGACAGATGAAAAAGATGAGTTGTCACCACACGACCAAATGTCTAGCCCACAAAATCATAAACAAACAAATAAGCACATTGAGGTGATCTGTCATGCTACAATACATAAATGAGACAAAAAAAAAAAAGGGTACTGCTGTAACAGAAACCTAAAAGATACAAATTGACTTTTGGGACACAGAGACAGGCAGCAGCTAAAAGGATAGCAAGGAGACTGAAAACTGGAAAAGTAGTAAGGAAACCACTATAGGAGGCTTGAAAAGGGTGACCCATGTTATATACTGACAGAATAATTAGTATAATTGTCACATGAATAACTTGGAATATTAAAAAGATACATAGTGAACCTGTAGATCTAGAGAAGACTTCCAGGCAACATATTTAAAGTGTCAATGTCTTCTTTATAGCAAAGTATAATAAGAAGGTACAAAAGAAAAACATGAGCTAAAGAATTAAAAGCAGAATTAAAAAAAAAAAAGTTGACACTTGAACACAGGTTTGAAGTAAGCGGGTCCACTTATATGTAGATTTTTTTCAATACATATAGTACTATAAATGTATTTTCTCTTCCATATGATTTCCTTAATAACACTTTTTCTCTAGCTTAGGTACTTCATTGTATGAACACAGTATATAATACATATACAAAATATGTGTTAATTGATTGTTAGTTACTGGTAAGGTTTCTGGTCAACAGTAGGCTATTAGTTAACTCTGGGGGGAGTCAAAAATTATATGCAGGTTTTTGGCTGTCCATAGGGTTGGCATTCCCAACCCCCATGTTGTTCAATGGTCAACTGTATTTCTAAGGAGTTGATTGGCTGGAAAATAACTGTTTCTCATAACTAGCCTCTACTGGTAGCAAAATATTGTCAGAGAAACAGCATGAGCACAAAGATCAAATCCAGAGCGCTGCCAATAAAACATGGGCTCACGTCATCAAGTCAAAAATGCATCTGTAAGATCCTTTAAGACCTCAGAAAGATTTAGGACAGTGCTTACATACTCTCAGGAAGGCAAATGGGCTTCTAAGAAACTTTCGGGATCCAAAGGAGAGAGAGTCCTCTCTCAGAAAGAAATGTGGATGTGATTTTTGCCTAATAGAATGCACTTGTAATCTGATATACAGAAAACCCACAAAGTGTTTAGTGGAATTTTTTAGTTTGGGGGAAAAAAATACTGTTCCAAATGAAAAGAGGCCTTTAGGCTTTTAAACTGTCACACACATGAAGCAGACTGAAACTGTGCTCAGGTATAAACAAGGCTCATTTCAGGGAGAAGAGCCAAGAGCCCAAAGGACTCAGCCAAGAGCTGAGAAAAATAATGAATTATGAAAGCCACTACCAGAAGACAGAAACAAGCTGTAATCTAGGACATTATCTGTTCTCTGGTTAGATTTCAGAATTGCTTTGAACCAATTACTTTGGACTACATGCTTCCCATTCTTTTACTCTCTAATAGCAGTATCTGCTGTCCCTGTCTCAAAATTATATATTAAGTGTATGGGGACGTGGGGGCTATAACTTGTCTTCTTAGTTAACAGGTATCCAAATCAAAAGAGTTGTAACCCAGCAGCCTCATCCACATGCAGATCATAAGATAATGGACTTTGAACCTGAGGTCATAACTGGATGAGATTTCTGGGCATCTTAGGAGTGTGGACTGCATGTTGGGAGAGATGTGAACTGTCCACCAGAGGAAGAACTGCGATAGTGCCACCTACAAAGATGGCTGTCAACATTCCTCCTATTCCAGTATACACATGCTGCTCCTCCCATCAAAAGGTGGAATTGATTCCTCCTTCACTTAAATCTTGGCTGGCACTGTGCTCTGCTTTGAAAAACAGAATGCAGTGAAAATGATGCTGTATAGTTTCAGGCCTAGAACATAATAGGCTAAGAAACTTCTTGCTACCCTGAATCACTATGTGTGGAAATCTAGGCTATCTTTCTAGAGAGGCCAAGAAGAGAAAAAAAGCCCTGTTTGATAAACAAACAGGGCACATAAAACATAAAAGAGGTGCCTCAACTAAAAGCCCCCACTAAGGCCATCTTGGATCTTCTAGCCCCATTTGAGCCACCTCAGTCAACATCTTGGGGACCACAGTGAGGTGTTCCCTACCCAAACTCCTGACCCAAAAATTGTGAGCAATAAAATAGTTGCGATTTTAAGCCACTAAGTTTTGGAGCAGTTTGTTACCCAGTGATGGACAACTAATACAGGTAGTGAGTGTAGCAAAGCCTACAAAGGAAAAGTATTGGATATTTTCTGAGTCAATATTAGGGATGCTAATGTAATCTGCAAGATAGGGAAGGTTTTCTTGAGAAGTGATATATTTAACAGTGGTTATTTAACACTATTTAATCAGGGGGAATTAAGAACAGAAATTTTGTTTGTTGGTTTCAAGTTGTCTAAATTTTCCACAGGGTACATGTTTTACTTTTGAAATAACAACAAAAATGCCATTTTGTTAAAACCTCCTTAAGGATGTTGCTGGCAGCTTGTTGGTCCTATTGTATTGAAATCTATTAAGTCTAAAATATATATTTTCTAATGAGAAAATATGCAAACATTCAGCAAATAACAGAAGTTTTCTGTTATCCTATGTAGTTGAAAAATAGAATGTTCTGCGTACACTAACATTTCAAAAAATAACCATTATATATAGGTTTAACAATTTCTGAAGAATTAGAATTTTTAAAACACAATTTACCTAAAATTATACTGCTTATAATATCACACTTATTTTTTTAAACTTCTCCATATTTATGTATCTCTTCATAGTTGTCACTGTGAACAAATATGGATAGCTAAGACTAACAGAAGTAAATAATACTTTGATAACAGAATTATAGAAGTAATCCAGAAAGACCGTAATAATGGACTAAAACCAACAAGAAAAATTAAACAGAAGTAATTGAGAAGACATACATGTAGGGTTAAAAAGACATCAACCACAAAAGTATAAAAGGATAAAATAATCCAGCTTAACAGCATGAAACAATCTTGGGTTTTAGCTGACCACGGTACATTAGCCACATAGAAAATGTTAATGTAATCTCGAACTTCATTAATATAATTAACTAACAAATATTTACTGAGAACCTAAAATGAACCACATTCTTTACTAAGAGAATACAGTGATGAAATCCAGAGAAGGAATAATCTCACCATATTTAGAACTATTCAAACATATATAGAATATTATGTTCATATAAAGGAAATGGTTGAAAAAATGACAGAAATGTAGCCTATAAAAGGAAGGCTTTCTAATTTGAATACTGCCCTAAAAGAAAAAAGAAAGCTTTTAAAACAATTCTTTCGTTTTACCAAAATAAATTAATGACTACTGTGTGATGGGCACGGCTAGGCACTAAGGTATAAGTGGAGAACAAAATAGAGACGGTCTCTGTCCTTACTCTACTTACAGACTACTGAGTACCCTATCACTGGAGGACCTTGAACAGGTATCTAATAATACCCTGTTAAGCATATTATAAAAGAGATTCACGTACTTTGTGTAAGGCTGAAATAAATGATCTCCAATGTTACTCCCAAATCTAAAATTTTATTATTACTTACAGCACCATACTATAAAAGAATGAAATTGTTATTTTGAGATAAATGTCTAATGAGTAAAATAAGCAAACCAATACACACATACATACACACATACGTATACACACACACACACACACACACACACACACACACACACACACACACACACACACACAGTGTGTTTTGTTTTTTATATTTCTACCTAATAAAACAACCAGGTCAATTCATATGTTCAGCCTTCATAGGTGAACTACTCAAGACCAACTTCAATCAACATTAAGAAAATCCAACTTCAAATTTTTATTTCATTTCAAATAAAAAAAATTTTTTAATCTCCTTACTCTAATGATTAGCTTACTCTAGTTAAAATAATTCCAAAGAAATTAATATCTATTATTTCTCTGGGATTTCTTATATTAATCAATATACCTTTCCATGGCTTTAGCTGTATAAGGCAAATGCATTTCAATACTGTGTTCATCTTCATCTGTCTGCAGAGACATGCGTTCAAACATTCCTGTCTTCCATAGTTCTCCGTAAACTAAAGAGATTTCAAAATATAGTAAAACAAATATATTAATGTATATCCTTATCCTGCGAGACTACACCCAGTAATACAAAACTACATGCTGTGGCAAGAGACAGACGCACCACATAATATTCTCCTTCATTTTTCCTCTATTATTATTTAAAAACAAACAAACTAGCTTTTTACATACCAGACAAAACAATAGTACAAGTAATAATTTACTCAGCATTTTTATATGTTACATAGTTATATAAAAATAATAATTTAAATTTTTCATCAGTTCCTTTCATTATCTCTAAAATCAGCTCTAGGTCTAAGCATTTTCTTAACTTTAATCAGTGCATGCTAACAAGAGAATAGTTGATTAGAACTCCTACTGAAATACCTACTAGAAAAGCCACGTGTCTACTTACTCATGAGGTTAATAACATAGTTTTTGACTGTTTTGCTATTTAATAAAATGTATAAAATTATTATCTCACACCCCAGGTTTCTGCCATAGTAAAAACAGAAAATTCCCACTAACAATGCTATTTTCCTCAAGATTAAAAATTAAGCTTTGGAATACACCAGAACATAAACTCACCACTGTACCATGCCATAAATGATATTAAAATGATCTAGTAATTCAGACCCTTCTAATGAATTATACTTAAAATTAGATATTGTACAGCAAGACAATGAAGTTTTTAATATATAAAAAATTATGAGTATTTTTGTCTTATCATAGAATAGAACCAACATTTTTATAACTACATCAAGAATGGGTTTACCAATATCAAAGAAATAACTACAAATGGTGTTATGACTTTTTTCTACAAAATTATACCTGATTAAAAACTTTCTATTCCTTCATTGGCAAGCTATCCAAAATTTTCTGGATGCCCCAACAAGGTTTTAAAAATAAAGTGTGTCCCCTAAAACCATTACCAGGAGTAAGACTAGTAATACTCTAGCTTCATTAATAAGATATATTCTAACAACAAATTGCTAATACTTCATGATATGTATCCAAATTATGAAAATTTAGGCATAAAAAATAAGGAAAAAGAGGTGATCATTTCCTTTGAAAATGGCTTCTTTCACCCTACAGAAGTTTTTTGTTTTGTTTTTCTTAATTGGGGAGCAGTGTGTTTTTCCAGGACCCATCAGCTCCAAGTCAAGTAGTTGTTTCAATCTAGTTGTGGAGGGCGCAGCTCAGATGTCCATGTGGTTACTGAACCAGCAACCTTGGTGTTGTGAGCACTGCACTCTAACCAACTGATCTAACAGGCTGTCCCTACAGAAGTACTTTTTGCAAAATCTCTTGGAATAATAAGAACTCAACATACTTAAAATATAATTTGATGAACTGGAAGGATACACACCAAATCTATAAAGATGGTTACTTGGGGAATATAAATTAAGTTCAGGTGTGGGGAAAATTCTAAGTCAACTGTGGATGATGAGTACATGAACCTTTGTAACACTAGTCTCTCTACTATTCTGAATGACAAAGTAACCGCTTGAGCTAAAGCCGATCCCGTACTATTCTGTATTTCTTAAATTATGCTCCCCCATGCCTCCAAAAATACTGTTTAAAGTCAAAAGGTTTTACTTTACACATTCAATATATAAAATGAGACTCAACTAAATAAAAAATAAGATTTCTGAAAGCCTATAAAAAAATAAATCAAAAGAGTTGTTTTAAAAATAAAATACACTTAAGATTTATTTAGCACCTTTCAGAGTTCCACAATTAGTCTCATTTTCCCATAAAAATCATTTGAGAGGAAATAAAGGCATTATCACCATTATCTATGCACAACGAGGAAAGCAATACACACAGAGGTGGATGGACTAACATGCCCAGAATCTTTCATCGAGTTGTTGCGGGTACTAATTTCTTGTCTCATGGTACAGTGAGTGCATGGTACTTCCCCGAATATAAATGCAACCGCTACAGTCTGGAGATTAGTATTTATCTGACAGATTTTCGTGGTTGGCAGAAAACCTGTGGTTGTCTTTAGGCATATGGAAGATTTTCTTTCTTTGTTTTTATTTTTTGTAGATTAGTTACAACAAATTTTATTTTTAAAATTGAGATGTTACTTAGGATATTCATATGTTTAATTTTTTAATTAACTTAGAATTCCTATTAAAAAACCTTTAGCTGTTTAAAAGCTGTAAGATTTCTATATACTTACTCTTTTGGTCAATACGAAGGTCATACAGAGGTGTCCTATATATATCCACACTGGAAAGTGCACACCGAGAGAGGGGCACATGATGAGAAGGCCCAAGGATGAAAATTCTCCGGCTAGGAGATACACAACAAAAACACAGAACAATTGCACGTCTACACAAACCGTATTAAATAAAAGGAAAAGAATAAGTAACTTCTAAAAATTACATGTAGACTGTTTTCCTTGATTGATTTCATTGCCTATTATGTCCTAAATTGTGTTCCCTTAAAATTCATAGTACCTCAGAATGTAATTGTATTTGGAGATAAGGTCTTTTAAGAGGTGATTAAATTAAAATGAGGTCATTAGGGTAGGGCCTGAATCCGATATGACTGGTGTCCTTACAAGAAGACACACCAGGAGAGCACATACACAGAGAGGTGACCACGTGAAGAGGCAACAAGAGGACACCCAGCTGAAAGCCAAGGAAAGAGGCCTCAGGAGAAACCAACCCTGCCAGTACCTTCATCTTTCCAGAACTGTGAGAAAATAAATTTGTTGTTTCAGCCACCTAGTTCGTGTTATTTTGTTATGGCAGCACTAGCAAACCAATATACCTACTAATGATTTCCTCCTCAGCTAATTAAGTTCATTTCCTTATCTCTGTCTTTTTGTTGAAAGGCCTTTAAAAGAACCACATTCAACACCTGGAAATATCAGTTACTGATTATCTACAGTAAATCATCCTGCTATGCTTAAAATCATCTCTGTAATCACAATGGCTAGTTTATAGAAGGTTTTCAATAGCTATAATAATTGAACTTTAAACATTTCAGCTATTAAATAAAATCTCAAAATTCTAAAACATTCTAAACCAGCCTTCTAAGGTCTACTACAATTTTAATAAAAATACATAATAGTATAAATTCTAAAAATCCATACAAAATATCATTACAAAGAAGCATTCTGATAAACCTATTTCCACATTTCTTCCATGGCAGAGAAAAAAGGCATCTTGTTGAGAAGAATTCTGTGTAATAAGCTTTTTCTGTTCTCAATCAAATGGAAGTCATTCCCAAAGACAAAGAAACTTGATTCTGTGTTATTTGCACTGTAGGCTAAAGAGAAGGACTGGGCTAAACTGTAGCTTAAATCTTTACAATCCTTTTATCCTGACATCAAGAGTAAAATTAACTTCCTTTCATTTTATCTCAAACATCCCTAGAACCTAAATTCTAAAAGTATCCATTTTCTCTGTTCTCCCAGATTCATATGAAATTTACACACACACACACACACACACACACACACACACACACACACACACACACACACACTTATAGACCCAAAAAACCCACAAAATTCTAAGAAAGATGTAAATAAATGATAGGCTATCTACATAGAAAATTTACTACTCATTGTTCAATGAAGGGACAATGACTGAGAGACATGAGCTAATTCTTTTACATCAAAAACTTGCAGACCAAGAAATGTATACTTTAGCAATATATTTATTTTGATAAAATTCTATTATGGCTAAGAAAATTAACCTATTGTCTGCTATATGTTACCTGCTATTTGGAGGGAGGTTAGGGATAAGAAAGATGTGGACAAGGAAAAGGTGATTCTCGGTTTAGAGCCCCAAAAACATCACACATAGAAAATACATGACTTCATCCACAGGCCACTTCTAGTCAGAAACATATCTCTCCCTGCTCCCCCCACCCCACTCCAATATTCACTTCTTGTTACCACCATTATGATCAATTCTAGTTAACCATTTCAGAAAAAAAAACACACAAATCTATAGATTCTTAAATGAACAAAAGAGATACCACTATGTTCTCCTATCTTAAAAGCACATAAATATCACATTTTTTAAAATTAAAGTCTACTGTGGGACATACATGGTAACTCTGAGTATTTAAGTGATTTGCCTAAGGACAAGTATTTATATGAATCAAGAACCAAGTATGAAAAAAAGGCATTTTTATGTCTGAGGAATAAATTTCTATGAAAAGAAAGAGGGATAGAATATTAATCAGAATACTCCTGGGAAATCCAGGATAATTAAAATATGAAATGTCTTTTAAAATACCAATCTAAACTTAAGATATAGATACATTTCATGGCAAGTGTAACAAGGTTCTCTCACAGTGGCCAAAAGATGAGCACTACTCCAGAAATAAAGGTCAGCTTGGAAAGCCTAACAGCCTCCTCGAATATCTGACTATTTCTTTGCTTGCATTTTTGTCAGACCCAACCTGGCTGAAAAGATGAAGAATGCTGGGGGAAGAGCTCCCTCCAGTCTAAATTATCCAACTGTGTACCCAACAGATTCTTTCTAGTTTTGCAGAAACTCACCCAAAGGCAACATAGTGAAGTTACACATTTGGTTAAGAGAGATAATAAGAAAAAAGAGGCTAAGGTCCCCCATAAATATAAAACCCTTAAAAGTGATGTACCCAAGAACAAACCAAAAAAGCTAGGTATCACTGAAGAGAAGGAAAAAAAAGTGCATATTAAACCAGTAGTAATCACAAAACAGGTCTCTCTGTTAGCTGTATGCCAACCAAAATAATAGTGTAAATAAAACGTAATACATTTTTTTTCTTTTTGATACATTGCTAAGTCCATAAACACCACAGAAAGGCCATGAAAATATTTTGAAGAGAAATGAGTAATGTAAGCATTGGAGGCAATGCCACTTTCTCTCAATTTATTTCTGAAATAATTGCAAGGTGCTTTGTCTTTAAAGAAGTTGACTTTTAAATATTAGCATATCATCACAGTTGTCACACATGTAAAAGAAACCTTTAATATGAAAAAATGGGGAAAAATCAGTATGCATTCTCTTAGGAATAAATGTAGTTCAGATATGATACCTCCAGAGAATTCACATTTATGGAGTTACTATGATGACTGTCATCTGTGCACCCAATACATAAGTTACCTGAATGTCTGATCTCATAAATACTCAACTACTTATTCTAAATAATGGAACACAGTAATTTTTTAAAGGTGCTCCATGGCAAATGGAGATATTTTAACTAAAGAATAAAATATCATGTGGCCCCAAATAAGATTCCTTTTGCTCTCTTTTCCTGCCCTGCAAGATTTTCTGAAAGATATGAATCAAGTTACTGTCTAAGTATATCCCGAGTTCCAGTTTTTAATTAAAGTTTTAGTAATAGGAACAGACTTTGCAACTATAAATATGAAAAAGGACTTAACTATCATTTAAAATTTTTCTTTAACAACCAGAGTACTATTTTTGAAACATAAATTAGATCACATCGCTCCCCTGCTTAAAAAGTCTCAATGGCTCTTCATGATCAGAGGATCAAATCCAAAATCCTTAAAATGGGTTCTAAAGTCTCAAATGAACTAGCCCCTTCTTGAATTCCTCTCCCCTGGATCACAGTACTTTATGTGTACTGGTCTCCTTGCACTTCCTTGATGACACATATAACTTTGCCCACTTCAAAGCTTTCATATGTGCTATTGTTCCTTTTGCCTGGCTTAAAAATCATTTCCTCAGAAATGCCTTCCTCAACACCTTATTCACAGTCGAAGTCCAAACACCCTGTATCACAGCAATTCTCAAAGTATGAACTGTGGATTCCTCAAGGACCTTTCAAGGAGTCCACAAAATCAACAGTATTTTCATAATACAAATACGGTATGTGCCTTTTTCACTGTGATGGTATCTGCATTTATGGTACAAAAGTGACGCTGGGTAAACCGCTGGCACATAAGAAACGCGATCAAGGTAAGAAACGCGATCATGTATTCTTCACCTTCACCCATACCAGGTTTTTTTTTTTAAGGCAAGTGTCACCTAATTTCATTAAATCTTGAACTTTGAGTACAGTTTTATAGAAATATTTTGTATAACAAAATGTATTCAATTTGTGGTTTTAAATGTATAAAGCACTTCTCTCACATACAGACGTTACATAGGGAAAAAATTAGTGATTTTGAGTTGTGAGCTAAACTAGAATTTTTTTCATGGAATGAAATTTTTACATCAAAAAATGACTAGACAAATTTAGGTATTCGGCAGAAATTTTCTAAGAAGATGAAATGGGCCTGCCACTTCAAAGAAAACATTGAAGCTTTTAAGTGAAAATGAGACTTCTGCAAAATTTCTATCACTGTGAGACTGACAGCTTCCCAATAATGAAAGATTTTTCTGATGAAACTGGTAGTGATATTAACAAATGTGATTTTTTGACATTGTATGATGAATGTCAATATTTGAAAGATCTGCCTAAATCAATGCACAAGTTATTTTCCAACTGTTCCATGCAGGATGTTACAAAAATCATGCAAAGGTAAAAGGTCCCTACAAAGTGCAAGATAGCATAGTACACAAGATGATCCTAGTTGACATGGAGACAACGGATGAGTGTGGAAGGTAGAACAGAAGTTAGTGCTATAGAATTTAACTTCCTCTTTTGGACTTATTTTTTCTCTGTACTTCTCACGGTTCCCAAAAGGATTTCTTTGTGTTTTCTCACAGGACTCTGGAGACTGCAAATCTCAGGGACAGCCACTTTCAAAAGAATACAACTATGACTGTGAATTATTATATGTAACACTTAGACCTTCAAGTTTATTTATTCAGAAATCAATTATTATATACTAATTATAAAAGTAAGCTGATTATATCACCATCCGTCATTTGTCTCTCTTTTTACTGATCTCCTTTATCATCTTAGTCCTTGGCTCTCTTCCCTTTTTATTCTTTTTCTGTTTCCTTCCAGCCTCTCTTCCCATCAGCCTATTTAACAAATGCTTTACACTTCTACCAATATTGGCTCTATATCTCTCCATATGTTCCAAGGCCAAATTTAATTCAGGGGTACCCTTCTGGCCCATAACATCAACAAAAATTCTGCCAAACCAAAAAAATTTTAGGAAAAGCTGTTACATAAACTAACCTTGATTATAGCTGGTTTATAGGCCCAGGGTCACATGAAGGAAGCTTCTGAAAATCTTTCCAATTTAATTTCTACTTACTCTTATTCATGAAATAATTTAGTTAAAACTGTATATTAAATACGTATCACGGAACATTTGTTCAAGATGTCCCTCAATTTCATAAATGAGGCAGGGCGAACCAAAGCCTCATCAGTCTGGCAACAGTATCGCTTTATTTATTATTTAAAATTCACTAAAAATAATTTTCAACTAAGGTATATGATACAATGTGCAGAGCACACTACATAAAAACAAAGAAGAGCAGCTTTTTTGTTTTAAAATTTTGAACAAATTTCTCAAAGGCAAAGGAGTAGGCTGTGACTAAGGTTTTCCTTCAAAACTCACGGCTGCTGTGAGTTACTTCTCTTGAATGACTATCCTTCATCTCTGTTAGTACAGGTCTGACCTTTAACAATCAACATAGGACAGGATTAAGACGACCAATTTTATCTCTTCACACAGTGTGTGTACAACTGGCAATACTGACTGGACCCTGATACAAATGCTGGTCAGAAAATTAAGTAATTTGGGTGGCTATTTCCAGCAGAAGCTTTAGAAAGTTCACACATTTCTTATTTTAGAGAGTAGTATACTAAGCTTTTGAAAGTTCACAAGTTTATCATTTTAGACAGTAGCATACTACAGTCTCATTTGCCAGAAGGATTTTTTAAAGCTAATTTCAGAGCTATCATTGAATTATTAAAAGCTTATATGCTTCAAACACCACATAAAATATACTGTCAGATTCTAAAATAATTCAGATACCTTACCCTGTCAATGACAAATTATTCTTTTCATTAACCACAACTTAACAAGTACAATAAAGAATTTTAAATTACAAAGTGGTTAAAATAGAAAGGGCTTTGCATTTTTTCTTTAAAAATGCTCATCTCCAGGTTTTCAAAAAAAACTTTTTAAACCAAAATATTTAACTGTTAGTTCTCCTGTATCCAATTTCGACATGGGGGGCAGGTATTCTCCACACCTCCAACAAGCAATTCTGTGACACCAGCAGGGTGTCCAAGAATTCAACTCGTTCTCACACTATCTACCTGGAGACAGCATCGGATTCCACAGGTTATAGGTTCAGTTCTACAAGACTGACTCCCTCCTCCTAACTTCAGATGCTAATCAGAATCCCAGGTTGTTACTTGTGCTTCTGACTGACCAGCTATAGGTTGAAGGTTCCAACAACCCCTTCCTTGGACTTTAATTCAAGACTCCTGTCATAAGTCCAGGTTGATAGCTATACTTCTGACCGACTGGCTATAAATCAGAGATTTCAATGACCCTTTCCACGGTTTTGACTAATTTGCTACAGCAGCTCACAGAATTCAGAGAAACATTTTTCTTCTAAGATCACCGATTTGTTATAAAAGGATGTAACTCAGGAACCAACAGTTGGAAGAGATGCACATGGCAAGGTATGGCGAAAGAGCGTGGAACTTCCATGCCCTCTCCAGGGTGCCCATCTCCCCCAAATCTCCATGTGTTCACCAACCCAGAAGCTCTCTGACCCCTGTCTTTTCAGGTCTTTATGGGGCTTCATTAGTCACGATTAATTAAATCATTGGACATTGGTGACTGATTCAACCTCCAGGTCCTCCCCACTCCCCAGAGGTCAGGAATGGGACTAAAACTCCCATCCCTGTAAATCACATGGTTGGTTCTCCTGGCAACAAGCCCCCATCCTTAGGTGGGGTCCAAAAGTCACCTCATTACCCATCTATAACAAGAGAAACCTTTGTCACACTCATCACTTAGGAAATTCTAAGGGTTTGAGGGCCTATGAGTCAGGAACTGTGGACTAGGACCAAATATACAGCAGGATCCAAAAAATACCCCCGATATATGAGAAATGTATTTTGGTCATCGCTTAAATGACCAAAATATATTTCTTCTAAGTCACAATATCACATTAACTTTCTAACATTTCCAGAACTAAACATTTTACCAACTAAAGGGGATATAAAAACTAAATGTTCAGACAATAAAAAAATAGTATTAACGCTATCCATAACATAACCTATATAAAGTATAATCAAATTTATAGTCAAATTCCTAATGAAATTAACAATAAGTACGCAAAACAAATTATTCAGTAACAAAACAATTATGATATAATTCCCAACCTTCTTCTTCCATAAACAAAATGGTCCCTAACTATATTACTTACGTAATAGAAGGATCCACTTGTTTGTAAGCATGAGCAGCACAAGACCCACAGTACGTATATCCTGCATGGCTACAAAACAAAAATTTTTAAAACTTAATCATGAGATTCAAAATCAAGATATTCTGAAAAAAAAAACTTTTGAAAGAAATATAACTATGGTAAACAACAGAATTGAGTGTATAGATTAAAAACAATGTAACTAAAGATGCAACTTCCAGAAAGTAATAGGAAACATAATTGTTCTGTGTTCCAATTTTAAAAAGTATTTTATAATTTTTTTGGTCTGAAGAAAAATTAGATTTGGAGATATCCAAGGCTTACTTGAAGTTGCTGATGTAACGCTAATAAGATATGTTTTTAACATTCCTCTTCAATAGCATTAGCAAACTATTACATAACAATGATAGGTCCAAGAGCAAGTCAAATTAGGCCAGAACAAATACCCTACAACTAAAAACTCACTTCCCTCTGTGGCTTTAGGGGTAAGATAATTGACTTGGCCTCTGTGTATGTCTTTCATTTTCTCTCTCCACTACTCATCTCTTTCATCTTCTGGTCTCAGCATCAGATTGGGTCTCTTATTATCTACAGAAGGACTGTTTCTGGAACATATTTTCTTTTCTTGACTCATTCAAGTTACATGAGTATAGAAATGTTTCCTTGGTGCTTACTTATTAGTGTGTAGCCAGTGGTATGTGGGTAATGGTTAACAGCAAGCTCTGCAGAATAAAAATGTATACATACATATACACCTGTACATAAATTTATTATAAATTTACTGAATTAAAATACACACCACATAATTTACAAATAAAGAAAAAATATATAATACTCTTTACTGTAATTTCCACATAGCCAATTGACTGTCACAGAATGCTTTTACTGATTTTAGCTGAACTCCTATCCATAGCCAAGTGATGGCTGTAACTGATAGGAATAAAACAATGAAGACATCACTTGTTCAACAATGACTTGAATAACTTCTTTGCTGTTTAGATAATAGTTTTCATATACTAGGAAGAGTATTTCCTCATTTTTTTGTGCTATTCACAATATTAAAGCTACAGACATAACATAATTTTAAGTTTAATTTGCATTATTAACCTTTCCCCATTACTTTGTTCGGTACAGAAAATTAACAAAAAATAAAGCCTTGATTTGTAGCCATTTGCCAATTAATATGGAATAAATCATTCCCACCATGGTCAATTTCAAGATGCACAGTAAATTAAAAAGACAAAAAAAAGACAGACTTGGAGAAAATATTTGTAAAGCATATATCTGCTAAAGGATTTATATCTGAACACATGAAAAATATCAAAACAAACAACCCAATACTTTAAAAAAATGGGCAACCATTTTTGCAAGACAAAAAGTTATGAAGATTGGTTATCTAACAATGAATGTATTTAACACTGTACTGAACTGTTTATATAAGTGGTTAAAAATGGTTAAGATGGTAAGTTTTATGTTCTGTGTATTTTAGCACAATTTTAAAAAATTTAAATAGGATAAGATGTGAACAGATACTTCATCAAAGAATACACAGGATTGCAAATAAGCATATGAAAGAATGCTCAACATCATTTAGTCATTAAGGAAAGGCAAATTCAAACTAAAATGATCTACCACTAAACACCAACGAGAATAGCTAAAATTAAAAACAGTGGCCATACCAAGTTTGGCAAGGATGTAGAACTGAAACTCAATATATACTTGTGGAAATGTAAAACAGTGCAACCACTTTGAAAAAGAGTTTAGCAATTTCTTAAAAAGTTAAACAAACTCTTGTATGTGACCCAAGCTATTCCATGCTGAGGGAGGGAAGGAGGAAACTAAATGACTCTCAAAAGGTGAATGGAAAAATAAATTGTGGTCTATCCATACAATGGAACATTCATCAGCAATATAAAGGAATGAACTACTGACGCACTCAAAATAATTACAGTAAAAAAAACCCCAAAAAACGTAAAAATCAATAAATAAATATGCTGACGGCAAGAAGCCAGACCAAAAAAAAAAGTTTATATTATATGATTCCATTTAAATCATTTTAGAAAATAAAAATTAATCTGTAGTGCCAGAAAGTGTATGAATGGGTGTGGAAGGAAAATTACAAAAGGGCACA
This sequence comes from Hipposideros armiger, assembly GCF_001890085.2. Taxonomy (NCBI): domain Eukaryota; kingdom Metazoa; phylum Chordata; class Mammalia; order Chiroptera; family Hipposideridae; genus Hipposideros; species Hipposideros armiger. Next base: position 281,584 of record NW_017731557.1, read on the forward strand.
AGGAAACTTTTGAGGATAATGAATATGTTCACTATCTTAATTATGGGGATGTTTTCATGGGGGCATACATATTTCAAATTTATCAAATTGTACACTTTACATATATGCAGCTGTATGTTAATTATACCACAATAAAGCGCCGTTTCTAAAATGGTCCTCATTGAACTAGCTTAAGTTATGAAGGGGGAAAAAGAGATTCACATAAGTCAATCACAGCAATACAAGATAGTAGGGTGCTGAATTAGGAGTGAAGTGATATGGGACATACACTAAGCACACTGAAATCACTGAGGGCTTTATTGGATGGATTAAGTGAAGTCACTCCTATCCAAGGGAGCCTATCAAGTTGCCCGATATAGAAATATTCTCACAACACACTTCTAATCTTAGCTGGAAGGAAATGTAGTTGTTCTACAGCTCAGCACATAGAAGTTTGCTGTCATCCTGTAGTGATCGTGATACTCTAACAGGGGCTCTATTTTATCTGGTTATGTCCCCCAATCTTCTAGCACCCAAGACCCCAGTACTGACTGCCTCAGACTCCAACACCTGTTCCTGATCTTAACATCACTGGCTCTCACTTGTCAACTCAAAAATATACTATCTTGCCTGGCCATGTGGACCTTAAAAACCATCTGATTCATCTGGATGCCCTTGTCTGTCTCAAGCCCAAACGACATCTCAGATTTTCAACACTGCTTTGCTCTCAGTTGTCACTCATATTCCATCCCTCCACTTCCCATCCTTATACTTTAAACTGGGTCTTCCATCTTTGACTTGGTTTTCAGACTTTAGATCCTATTTCCCGTTCTTGAATTTAAAGGCCCTGATGCTCCAGTCCATATTCTGGTCTCTAAATCAACCTGTCTTTCTAGTCTGAGTCTCTCCCAGTCTGACCAATCCTGTTCCAACCCAAGTTCAGTTCTTAAAAGTTAGAAAGGCCTCTGAAAAGTGAATTCTTGGGCCAGCCGAGTGGCTCGTTGGTTAAGAGTTGGCTTGGGAGCGCAAGCTCTGAGCAGCAGGGCTGCCGGTTTGAATTCCACATGGGCCAGTAACGCTGCACCCTCTACAGCTAAGATGGTGAACAACAGCTCGACCTGGAGCTGGGTTGCCATGAGACACTGGCGATGGCGTAGGCTGCAGTGGGTCTGCAGTGGGCTGCCATGAGCTACTGTGAGTGCCGGCAGACAGCATGAGTGGACAGCAGCTGCCGTGAGCCGTCATGACCACCCGACCGATGACCGGCAACCGATCTGCCTCACCCAGGAAGAGTGCAATGATCACAATACCAACATGGGACAGTGAAGCAACGTCCTCCATAACTAGACTGAAGAACAAAAGGACAGCAACTTGTCTGTTCCCCTTCCCCAATTACCCAACACTGCTCCCTCCCCAAATCCCCAATAAAATCTTTAAAAAAAACAAAACGTGTTAATTCTTGAAGTATGGGAAGGACAGAAACAGTAAGGGTAGTAGGGCAAGGGCACAAAGGAAGGGCATGAAGGCTGAAGAAAGAAGATGAACAAATGTCCAAGTGCATGATGTAGAAGAGAAAATATGAGCCTGTCCTGAGTGGAATGAGAGAGTAATGCTAAGCCAAGTCAGACAGGAGTCTGGGCTTCATAACACAAGTTACTGGAAAACTGCTATACCCTCTTGAGCAAGGCACTGCTAACGGGGAACTGTTATTGGTCTAATACTGAAAAACATGAGCAGAAAGGACACACTAGAAGCAGAAAGTGTTAAGTGAAGCTCTCTTTGAAATGGTGGCATGAGGTAGTAATGTCATGGTCAAGAATGATCTCAGTAGCAGTGAGATGAGAAATGAATGCTCTAGAGTCTAAAAAGAAAAACTGACATATCTTAGTAACCAAGTAGGCATAGGAGGATGAGGAGGGGGATAGTTGTGATAATGGTAATAACTCACATTTACTCAGTGCTTACTCTGTGTCAGGCACTCCTCTATGTAACTCAAAGCATTAACTCATTTAATCTTCACACCAACCCTATGAGATGGCAATTATTTTTTTTCTCATTTTGTAGATGAAGACACTAAAGCAGAAAGGTTAAGAAACTTGCTCAAGGTCACACAGATACTAAGTAGCCTCCCCATGACTTAAAGTCAGGCAACAGAGCTCCAAGAACCCATTTTTAACCACCAAAGAAATCTTTACATATTTGAAGAGAGAAAGGAAGAAGTCTATGGAGTAGGAAAAGCAACAAGCCTAAAACCTGGAAGAATACTTACAGAACCATATATCCTATAAGACTACAGGAAAGGCAGGCAGTTTTGAAACCATGATTGAGGTAAACATGTTTTATAACAGAACTCAGATTTCATGGTTTGTCTTTTTGAAGTTGAAGACTTAAAAGTCTGCTTGAAGTAAAGACAAAAATATTAGGTTGTCGGAAAAGTCATGACGTATTTTTTCGTTGCAAAAATGTGTCATGAGTTTTCCAACAACCCAATAGTTGCAAAAAGAGATTCTTAGTTTGGAGAGAACACACTGCAAAGCATTAAAAAAAAAAATCACTAAGGGGCCGGCTGAGTGGCACATTGGTTAAGAACTGGCTTGGGATGCCAGAGGGCCCCGGTTTGGATCCCACATATGAGGGCCAGTGACACTGCCCTCTACAGCTAAGATGCTGA